>NC_090177.1:11090284-11425284 GCF_024679245.1 Pseudorasbora parva
AAAAGTAAAAATAGACAAAAACCTCAAAAAACGACAGTGTATACTATGACGTAAAAGTGAATTTATTCAAAAATCAAAAAAATTCAAAATGGACAAAAACCTCAAAAAACGACAGTGTATACTATGACGTAAAAGTGAATTTATTCAATTATCACAAAAAGTAAAAATGGACAAAAACCTCAAAAAACGACAGTGTATACTATGACGTAAAAGTGAATTTATTCCAAAATCAAAAAAATTCAAAATGGACAAAAACCTCAAAAAACAACAGTGTATACTATGACGTAAAAGTGAATTTATTCAAAAATTCAAAATGGACAAAAACCTCAAAAAACGACAGTGTATACTATGATGTAAAAGTGAATTTATTCAATCATCACAAAAAGTAAAAATAGACAAAAACCTCAAAAAACGACAGTGTATACTATGACGTAAAAGTGAATTTATTCAATTATCACAAAAAGTAAAAATGGACAAAAACCTCAAAAAACGACATTGTATACTATGACTTAAAAGTGAATTTATTCAAAAATCAAAAAAATTCAAAATGGACAAAAACCTTAAAAAACGACAGTGTATACTATGACGTAAAAGTGAATTTATTCAATTATCACAAAAATTCAAAATGGACAAAAACCTCAAAAAACGACAGTGTATACTATGACGTAAAAGTGAATTTATTCAATTATCACAAAAAGTAAAAATGGACAAAAACCTCAAAAAACGACAGTGTATACTATGCCGTAAAAGTGAATTTATTCAATTATCACAAAAAGTAAAAATGGACAAAAACCTCAAAAAACGACAGTGTATACTATGACGTAAAAGTGAATTTATTCAATTATCACAAAAAGTAAAAATGGACAAAAACCTCAAAAAACGACAGTGTATACTATGACGTAAAAGTGAATTTATTCAATTATCACAAAAAGTAAAAATGGACAAAAACCTCAAAAAACGACAGTGTATACTATGACGTAAAAGTGAATTTATTCAAAAATCAAAAAAATTCAAAATGGACAAAAACCTCAAAAAACGACAGTGTATACTATGACGTAAAAGTGAATTTATTCAATTATCACAAAAAGTAAAAATGGACAAAAACCTCAAAAAACGACAGTGTATACTATGACGTAAAAGTGAATTTATTCAAAAATCAAAAAAATTCAAAATGGACAAAAACCTCAAAAAACAACAGTGTATACTATGACGTAAAAGTGAATTTATTCAAAAATTCAAAATGGACAAAAACCTCAAAAAACGACAGTGTATACTATGATGTAAAAGTGAATTTATTCAATTATCACAAAAAGTAAAAATAGACAAAAACCTCAAAAAACGACAGTGTATACTATGACGTAAAAGTGAATTTATTCAATTATCACAAAAATTCAAAATGGACAAAAACCTCAAAAAACGACAGTGTATACTATGCCGTAAAAGTGAATTTATTCAATTATCACAAAAAGTAAAAATGGACAAAAACCTCAAAAAACGACAGTGTATACTATGACGTAAAAGTGAATTTATTCAAAAATCAAAAAAATTCAAAATGGACAAAAACCTCAAAAAACGACAGTGTATACTATGACGTAAAAGTGAATTTATTCAAAAATCAAAAAAATTCAAAATGGACAAAAACCTCAAAAAACGACAGTGTATACTATGCCGTAAAAGTGAATTTATTCAATTATCACAAAAAGTAAAAATAGACAAAAACCTCAAAAAACGACAGTGTATACTATGACGTAAAAGAGAATTTATTCAATTATCACAAAGTAAAAATGGACAAAAACCTCAAAAAACGACAGTGTATACTATGACGTAAAAGTGAATTTATTCAATTATCACAAAAAGTAAAAATAGACAAAAACCTCAAAAAACGACAGTGTATACTATGACGTAAAAGTGAATTTATTCAAAAATCAAAAAAATTCAAAATGGACAAAAACCTCAAAAAACGACAGTGTATACTATGCCGTAAAAGTGAATTTATTCAATTATCACAAAAAGTAAAAATGGACAAAAACCTCAAAAAACGACAGTGTATACTATTACGTAAAACTGAATTTATTCAAAAATCAAAAAAATTCAAAATGGACAAAAATCTCAAAAAACGACAGTGTATACTATGACGTAAAAGTGAATTTATTCAATTATCACAAAAAGTAAAAATGGACAAAAACCTCAAAAAACGACAGTGTATACTATGACGTAAAAGTGAATTTATTCAAAAATCAAAAAAATTCAAAATGGACAAAAACCTCAAAAAACGACAGTGTATACTATGACGTAAAAGTGAATTTATTCAATTATCACAAAAAGTAAAAATGGACAAAAACCTCAAAAAACGACAGTGTATACTATGACGTAAAAGTGAATTTATTCAAAAATCAAAAAAATTCAAAATGGACAAAAACCTCAAAAAACGACAGTGTATACTATGCCGTAAAAGTGAATTTATTCAATTATCACAAAAAGTAAAAATAGACAAAAACCTCAAAAAACGACAGTGTATACTATGACGTAAAAGTGAATTTATTCAATTATCACAAAAAGTAAAAATGGACAAAAACCTCAAAAAACGACAGTGTATACTATGACGTAAAAGTGAATTTATTCAAAAATCTGAAAAATTCAAAATGGACAAAAACCTCAAAAAACGACAGTGTATACTATGACGTAAAAGTGAATTTATTCAATTATCACAAAAAGTAAAAATGGACAAAAACCTAAAAAAACGACAGTGTATACTATGACGTAAAAGTGAATTTATTCAAAAATCAAAAAAATTCAAAATGGACAAAAACCTCAAAAAACGACAGTGTATACTATGACGTAAAAGTGAATTTATTCAATTATCACAAAAAATTCAAAATGGACAAAAACCTCAAAAAACGACAGTGTATACTATGACGTAAAAGTGAATTTATTCAATTATCACAAAAAGTAAAAATGGACAAAAACCTCAAAAAACGACAGTGTATACTATGACGTAAAAGTGAATTTATTCAAAAATCAAAAAAATTCAAAATGGACAAAAACCTCAAAAAACGACAGTGTATACTATGACGTAAAAGTGAATTTATTCAATTATCACAAAAATTCAAAATGGACAAAAACCTCAAAAAACGACAGTGTATACTATGACGTAAAAGTGAATTTATTCAATTATCACAAAAAGTAAAAATGGACAAAAACCTCAAAAAACGACAGTGTATACTATGATGTAAAAGTGAATTTATTCAAAAATCAAAAAAATTCAAAATGGACAAAAACCTCAAAAAACGACAGTGTATACTATGACGTAAAAGTGAATTTATTCAATTATCACAAAAATTCAAAATGGACAAAAACCTCAAAAAACGACAGTGTATACTATGACGTAAAAGTGAATTTATTCAATTATCACAAAAAGTAAAAATGGACAAAAACCTCAAAAAACGACAGTGTATACTATGCCGTAAAAGTGAATTTATTCAATTATCACAAAAAGTAAAAATAGACAAAAACCTCAAAAAACGACAGTGTATACTATGCCGTAAAAGTGAATTTATTCAAAAATCAAAAAAATTCAAAATGGACAAAAACCTCAAAAAACGACAGTGTATACTATGCCGTAAAAGTGAATTTATTCAATTATCACAAAAAGTAAAAATGGACAAAAACCTCAAAAAACAACAGTGTATACTATTACGTAAAAGTGAATTTATTCAAAAATCAAAAAAATTCAAAATGGACAAAAACCTCAAAAAACGACAGTGTATACTATGACATAAAAGGGAATTTATTCAAAAATCAAAAAAATTCAAAATGGACAAAAACCTCAAAAAACGACAGTGTATACTATGCCGTAAAAGTGAATTTATTCAATTATCACAAAAAGTAAAAATGGACAAAAACCTAAAAAAACGACAGTGTATACTATGACGTAAAAGTGAATTTATTCAAAAATCAAAAAAATTCAAAATGGACAAAAACCTCAAAAAACGACAGTGTATACTATGACGTAAAAGTGAATTTATTCAATTATCACAAAAAATTCAAAATGGACAAAAACCTCAAAAAACGACAGTGTATACTATGACGTAAAAGTGAATTTATTCAATTATCACAAAAAGTAAAAATGGACAAAAACCTCAAAAAACGACAGTGTATACTATGACGTAAAAGTGAATTTATTCAAAAATCAAAAAAATTCAAAATGGACAAAAACCTCAAAAAACGACAGTGTATACTATGACGTAAAAGTGAATTTATTCAATTATCACAAAAATTCAAAATGGACAAAAACCTCAAAAAACGACAGTGTATACTATGACGTAAAAGTGAATTTATTCAATTATCACAAAAAGTAAAAATGGACAAAAACCTCAAAAAACGACAGTGTATACTATGACGTAAAAGTGAATTTATTCAAAAATCAAAAAAATTCAAAATGGACAAAAACCTCAAAAAACGACAGTGTATACTATGACGTAAAAGTGAATTTATTCAATTATCACAAAAATTCAAAATGGACAAAAACCTCAAAAAACGACAGTGTATACTATGACGTAAAAGTGAATTTATTCAATTATCACAAAAAGTAAAAATGGACAAAAACCTCAAAAAACGACAGTGTATACTATGCCGTAAAAGTGAATTTATTCAATTATCACAAAAAGTAAAAATGGACAAAAACCTCAAAAAACGACAGTGTATACTATGACGTAAAAGTGAATTTATTCAATTATCACAAAAAGTAAAAATGGACAAAAACCTCAAAAAACGACAGTGTATACTATGACGTAAAAGTGAATTTATTCAATTATCACAAAAAGTAAAAATGGACAAAAACCTCAAAAAACGACAGTGTATACTATGACGTAAAAGTGAATTTATTCAAAAATCAAAAAAATTCAAAATGGACAAAAACCTCAAAAAACGACAGTGTATACTATGACGTAAAAGTGAATTTATTCAATTATCACAAAAAGTAAAAATGGACAAAAACCTCAAAAAACGACAGTGTATACTATGACGTAAAAGTGAATTTATTCAAAAATCAAAAAAATTCAAAATGGACAAAAACCTCAAAAAACAACAGTGTATACTATGACGTAAAAGTGAATTTATTCAAAAATTCAAAATGGACAAAAACCTCAAAAAACGACAGTGTATACTATGATGTAAAAGTGAATTTATTCAATTATCACAAAAAGTAAAAATAGACAAAAACCTCAAAAAACGACAGTGTATACTATGACGTAAAAGTGAATTTATTCAATTATCACAAAAATTCAAAATGGACAAAAACCTCAAAAAACGACAGTGTATACTACGACATAAAAGTGAATTTATTCAATTATCACAAAAAGTAAAAATGGAGAAAAACCTCAAAAAACGACAGTGTATACTATGACGTAAAAGTGAATTTATTCAATTATCACAAAAAGTAAAAATGGACAAAAACCTCAAAAAACGACAGTGTATACTATGACGTAAAAGTGAATTTATTCAAAAATCAAAAAAATTCAAAATGGACAAAAACCTCAAAAAACGACAGTGTATACTATGACGTAAAAGTGAATTTATTCAATTATCACAAAAAGTAAAAATGGAGAAAAACCTCAAAAAACGACAGTGTATACTATGACGTAAAAGTGAATTTATTCAATTATCACAAAAAGTAAAAATGGACAAAAACCTCAAAAAACGACAGTGTATACTATGACGTAAAAGTGAATTTATTCAAAAATCAAAAAAATTCAAAATGGACAAAAACCTCAAAAAACGACAGTGTATACTATGACGTAAAAGTGAATTTATTCAATTATCACAAAAAGTAAAAATAGACAAAATCCTCAAAAAACGACAGTGTATACTATGACGTAAAAGTGAATTTATTCAATTATCACAAAAAGTAAAAATGGACAAAAACCTCAAAAAACGACAGTGTATACTATGACGTAAAAGTGAATTTATTCAAAAATCAAAAAAATTCAAAATGGACAAAAACCTCAAAAAACGACAGTGTATACTATGACGTAAAAGTGAATTTATTCAATTATCACAAAAAGTAAAAATAGACAAAATCCTCAAAAAACGACAGTGTATACTATGACGTAAAAGTGAATTTATTCAATTATCACAAAAAGTAAAAATGGACAAAAACCTCAAAAAACGACAGTGTATACTACGACATAAAAGTGAATTTATTCAATTATCACAAAAAGTAAAAATAGACAAAAACCTCAAAAAACGACAGTGTATACTATGACGTAAAAGTGAATTTATTCAATTATCACAAAAAGTAAAAATAGACAAAAACCTCAAAAAACGACAGTGTATACTATGACGTAAAAGTGAATTTATTCAAAAATCAAAAAAAATCAAAATGGACAAAAACCTCAAAAAACGACAGTGTATACTATAACGTAAAAGTGAATTTATTCAATTATCACAAAAAGTAAAAATGGACAAAAACCTCAAAAAACGACAGTGTATACTATGACGTAAAAGTGAATTTATTCAATTATCACAAAAAGTAAAAATGGACAAAAACCTCAAAAAACAACAGTGTATACTATGCCGTAAAAGTGAATTTATTCAATTATCACAAAAACCTCAAAAAACGACAGTGTATACTATGACGTAAAAGTGAATTTATTCAAAAATCAAAAAAATTCAAAATGGACAAAAACCTCAAAAAACGACAGTGTATACTATGACGTAAAAGTGAATTTATTCAATTATCACAAAAAGTAAAAATGGACAAAAACCTCAAAAAACGACAGTGTATACTATGACGTAAAAGTGAATTTATTCAAAAATCAAAAAAATTCAAAATGGACAAAAACCTCAAAAAACGACAGTGTATACTATGCCGTAAAAGTGAATTTATTCAATTATCACAAAAAGTAAAAATGGACAAAAACCTCAAAAAACGACAGTGTATACTATGACGTAAAAGTGAATTTATTCAAAAATCAAAAAAATTCAAAATGGACAAAAACCTCAAAAAACGACAGTGTATACTATGCCGTAAAAGTGAATTTATTCAATTATCACAAAAAGTAAAAATAGACAAAAACCTCAAAAAACGACAGTGTATACTATGACGTAAAAGTGAATTTATTCAATTATCACAAAAAGTAAAAATAGACAAAAACCTCAAAAAACGACAGTGTATACTATGACGTAAAAGTGAATTTATTCAAAAATCAAAAAAATTCAAAATGGACAAAAACCTCAAAAAACGACAGTGTATACTATGACGTAAAAGTGAATTTATTCAATTATCACAAAAAGTAAAAATGGACAAAAACCTCAAAAAACGACAGTGTATACTATGACGTAAAAGTGAATTTATTCCAAAATCAAAAAAATTCAAAATGGACAAAAACCTCAAAAAACAACAGTGTATACTATGACGTAAAAGTGAATTTATTCAAAAATTCAAAATGGACAAAAACCTCAAAAAACGACACTGTGTATACTATGATGTAAAAGTGAATTTATTCAATTATCACAAAAAGTAAAAATAGACAAAAACCTCAAAAAACGACAGTGTATACTATGACGTAAAAGTGAATTTATTCAATTATCACAAAAAGTAAAAATGGACAAAAACCTCAAAAAACGACAGTGTATACTATGACGTAAAAGTGAATTTATTCAAAAATCAAAAAAATTCAAAATGGACAAAAACCTCAAAAAACGACAGTGTATACTATGACGTAAAAGTGAATTTATTCAATTATCACAAAAATTCAAAATGGACAAAAACCTCAAAAAACGACAGTGTATACTATAACGTAAAAGTGAATTTATTCAATTATCACAAAAAGTAAAAATGGACAAAAACCTCAAAAAACGACAGTGTATACTATGCCGTAAAAGTGAATTTATTCAATTATCACAAAAAGTAAAAATGGACAAAAACCTCAAAAAACGACAGTGTATACTATGACGTAAAAGTGAATTTATTCAATTATCACAAAAAGTAAAAATGGACAAAACCTCAAAAAACGACAGTGTATACTATGACATAAAAGTGAATTTATTCAATTATCACAAAAAGTAAAAATGGACAAAAACCTCAAAAAACGACAGTGTATACTATGACGTAAAAGTGAATTTATTCAAAAATCAAAAAAATTCAAAATGGACAAAAACCTCAAAAAACGACAGTGTATACTATGACGTAAAAGTGAATTTATTCAAAAATCAAAAAAATTCAAAATGGACAAAAACCTCAAAAAACGACAGTGTATACTATGACGTAAAAGTGAATTTATTCAATCATCACAAAAAGTAAAAATAGACAAAAACCTCAAAAAACGACAGTGTATACTATGACGTAAAAGTGAATTTATTCAATTATCACAAAAAGTAAAAATGGACAAAAACCTCAAAAAACGACATTGTATACTATGACGTAAAAGTGAATTTATTCAAAAATCAAAAAAATTCAAAATGGACAAAAACCTTAAAAAACGACAGTGTATACTATGACGTAAAAGTGAATTTATTCAATTATCACAAAAATTCAAAATGGACAAAAACCTCAAAAAACGACAGTGTATACTATGACGTAAAAGTGAATTTATTCAATTATCACAAAAAGTAAAAATGGACAAAAACCTCAAAAAACGACAGTGTATACTATGCCGTAAAAGTGAATTTATTCAATTATCACAAAAAGTAAAAATGGACAAAAACCTCAAAAAACGACAGTGTATACTATGACGTAAAAGTGAATTTATTCAATTATCACAAAAAGTAAAAATGGACAAAAACCTCAAAAAACGACAGTGTATACTATGACGTAAAAGTGAATTTATTCAATTATCACAAAAAGTAAAAATGGACAAAAACCTCAAAAAACGACAGTGTATACTATGACGTAAAAGTGAATTTATTCAAAAATCAAAAAAATTCAAAATGGACAAAAACCTCAAAAAACGACAGTGTATACTATGACGTAAAAGTGAATTTATTCAATTATCACAAAAAGTAAAAATGGACAAAAACCTCAAAAAACGACAGTGTATACTATGACGTAAAAGTGAATTTATTCAAAAATCAAAAAAATTCAAAATGGACAAAAACCTCAAAAAACAACAGTGTATACTATGACGTAAAAGTGAATTTATTCAAAAATTCAAAATGGACAAAAACCTCAAAAAACGACAGTGTATACTATGATGTAAAAGTGAATTTATTCAATTATCACAAAAAGTAAAAATAGACAAAAACCTCAAAAAACGACAGTGTATACTATGACGTAAAAGTGAATTTATTCAATTATCACAAAAATTCAAAATGGACAAAAACCTCAAAAAACGACAGTGTATACTATGCCGTAAAAGTGAATTTATTCAATTATCACAAAAAGTAAAAATGGACAAAAACCTCAAAAAACGACAGTGTATACTATGACGTAAAAGTGAATTTATTCAAAAATCAAAAAAATTCAAAATGGACAAAAACCTCAAAAAACGACAGTGTATACTATGACGTAAAAGTGAATTTATTCAAAAATCAAAAAAATTCAAAATGGACAAAAACCTCAAAAAACGACAGTGTATACTATGCCGTAAAAGTGAATTTATTCAATTATCACAAAAAGTAAAAATAGACAAAAACCTCAAAAAACGACAGTGTATACTATGACGTAAAAGAGAATTTATTCAATTATCACAAAGTAAAAATGGACAAAAACCTCAAAAAACGACAGTGTATACTATGACGTAAAAGTGAATTTATTCAATTATCACAAAAAGTAAAAATAGACAAAAACCTCAAAAAACGACAGTGTATACTATGACGTAAAAGTGAATTTATTCAAAAATCAAAAAAATTCAAAATGGACAAAAACCTCAAAAAACGACAGTGTATACTATGCCGTAAAAGTGAATTTATTCAATTATCACAAAAAGTAAAAATGGACAAAAACCTCAAAAAACGACAGTGTATACTATTACGTAAAACTGAATTTATTCAAAAATCAAAAAAATTCAAAATGGACAAAAATCTCAAAAAACGACAGTGTATACTATGACGTAAAAGTGAATTTATTCAATTATCACAAAAAGTAAAAATGGACAAAAACCTCAAAAAACGACAGTGTATACTATGACGTAAAAGTGAATTTATTCAAAAATCAAAAAAATTCAAAATGGACAAAAACCTCAAAAAACGACAGTGTATACTATGACGTAAAAGTGAATTTATTCAATTATCACAAAAAGTAAAAATGGACAAAAACCTCAAAAAACGACAGTGTATACTATGACGTAAAAGTGAATTTATTCAAAAATCAAAAAAATTCAAAATGGACAAAAACCTCAAAAAACGACAGTGTATACTATGCCGTAAAAGTGAATTTATTCAATTATCACAAAAAGTAAAAATAGACAAAAACCTCAAAAAACGACAGTGTATACTATGACGTAAAAGTGAATTTATTCAATTATCACAAAAAGTAAAAATGGACAAAAACCTCAAAAAACGACAGTGTATACTATGACGTAAAAGTGAATTTATTCAAAAATCTGAAAAATTCAAAATGGACAAAAACCTCAAAAAACGACAGTGTATACTATGACGTAAAAGTGAATTTATTCAATTATCAAAAAAATTCAAAATGGACAAAAACCTCAAAAAACGACAGTGTATACTATGACGTAAAAGTGAATTTATTCAATTATCACAAAAAGTAAAAATGGACAAAAACCTCAAAAAACGACAGTGTATACTATGACGTAAAAGTGAATTTATTCAAAAATCAAAAAAATTCAAAATGGACAAAAACCTCAAAAAACGACAGTGTATACTATGCCGTAAAAGTGAATTTATTCAATTATCACAAAAAGTAAAAATGGACAAAAACCTCAAAAAACGACAGTGTATACTATGACGTAAAAGTGAATTTATTCAAAAATCAAAAAAATTCAAAATGGACAAAAACCTCAAAAAACGACAGTGTATACTATGCCGTAAAAGTGAATTTATTCAATTATCACAAAAAGTAAAAATAGACAAAAACCTCAAAAAACGACAGTGTATACTATGACGTAAAAGTGAATTTATTCAATTATCACAAAAAGTAAAAATGGACAAAAACCTCAAAAAACGACAGTGTATACTATGACGTAAAAGTGAATTTATTCAAAAATCAAAAAAATTCAAAATGGACAAAAACCTCAAAAAACGACAGTGTATACTATGCCGTAAAAGTGAATTTATTCAATTATCACAAAAAGTAAAAATAGACAAAAACCTCAAAAAACGACAGTGTATACTATGACGTAAAAGTGAATTTATTCAAAAATCAAAAAAATTCAAAATGGACAAAAACCTCAAAAAACGACAGTGTATACTATGACGTAAAAGTGAATTTATTCAATTATCACAAAAAGTAAAAATGGACAAAAACCTCAAAAAACGACAGTGTATACTATGACGTAAAAGTGAATTTATTCCAAAATCAAAAAAATTCAAAATGGACAAAAACCTCAAAAAACAACAGTGTATACTATGACGTAAAAGTGAATTTATTCAAAAATTCAAAATGGACAAAAACCTCAAAAAACGACAGTGTATACTATGATGTAAAAGTGAATTTATTCAATCATCACAAAAAGTAAAAATAGACAAAAACCTCAAAAAACGACAGTGTATACTATGACGTAAAAGTGAATTTATTCAATTATCACAAAAAGTAAAAATGGACAAAAACCTCAAAAAACGACATTGTATACTATGACGTAAAAGTGAATTTATTCAAAAATCAAAAAAATTCAAAATGGACAAAAACCTTAAAAAACGACAGTGTATACTATGACGTAAAAGTGAATTTATTCAATTATCACAAAAATTCAAAATGGACAAAAACCTCAAAAAACGACAGTGTATACTATGACGTAAAAGTGAATTTATTCAATTATCACAAAAAGTAAAAATGGACAAAAACCTCAAAAAACGACAGTGTATACTATGCCGTAAAAGTGAATTTATTCAATTATCACAAAAAGTAAAAATGGACAAAAACCTCAAAAAACGACAGTGTATACTATGACGTAAAAGTGAATTTATTCAATTATCACAAAAAGTAAAAATGGACAAAAACCTCAAAAAACGACAGTGTATACTATGACGTAAAAGTGAATTTATTCAATTATCACAAAAAGTAAAAATGGACAAAAACCTCAAAAAACGACAGTGTATACTATGACGTAAAAGTGAATTTATTCAAAAATCAAAAAAATTCAAAATGGACAAAAACCTCAAAAAACGACAGTGTATACTATGACGTAAAAGTGAATTTATTCAATTATCACAAAAAGTAAAAATGGACAAAAACCTCAAAAAACGACAGTGTATACTATGACGTAAAAGTGAATTTATTCAAAAATCAAAAAAATTCAAAATGGACAAAAACCTCAAAAAACAACAGTGTATACTATGACGTAAAAGTGAATTTATTCAAAAATTCAAAATGGACAAAAACCTCAAAAAACGACAGTGTATACTATGATGTAAAAGTGAATTTATTCAATTATCACAAAAAGTAAAAATAGACAAAAACCTCAAAAAACGACAGTGTATACTATGACGTAAAAGTGAATTTATTCAATTATCACAAAAATTCAAAATGGACAAAAACCTCAAAAAACGACAGTGTATACTATGCCGTAAAAGTGAATTTATTCAATTATCACAAAAAGTAAAAATGGACAAAAACCTCAAAAAACGACAGTGTATACTATGACGTAAAAGTGAATTTATTCAAAAATCAAAAAAATTCAAAATGGACAAAAACCTCAAAAAACGACAGTGTATACTATGACGTAAAAGTGAATTTATTCAAAAATCAAAAAAATTCAAAATGGACAAAAACCTCAAAAAACGACAGTGTATACTATGCCGTAAAAGTGAATTTATTCAATTATCACAAAAAGTAAAAATAGACAAAAACCTCAAAAAACGACAGTGTATACTATGACGTAAAAGAGAATTTATTCAATTATCACAAAGTAAAAATGGACAAAAACCTCAAAAAACGACAGTGTATACTATGACGTAAAAGTGAATTTATTCAATTATCACAAAAAGTAAAAATAGACAAAAACCTCAAAAAACGACAGTGTATACTATGACGTAAAAGTGAATTTATTCAAAAATCAAAAAAATTCAAAATGGACAAAAACCTCAAAAAACGACAGTGTATACTATGCCGTAAAAGTGAATTTATTCAATTATCACAAAAAGTAAAAATGGACAAAAACCTCAAAAAACGACAGTGTATACTATTACGTAAAACTGAATTTATTCAAAAATCAAAAAAATTCAAAATGGACAAAAATCTCAAAAAACGACAGTGTATACTATGACGTAAAAGTGAATTTATTCAATTATCACAAAAAGTAAAAATGGACAAAAACCTCAAAAAACGACAGTGTATACTATGACGTAAAAGTGAATTTATTCAAAAATCAAAAAAATTCAAAATGGACAAAAACCTCAAAAAACGACAGTGTATACTATGACGTAAAAGTGAATTTATTCAATTATCACAAAAAGTAAAAATGGACAAAAACCTCAAAAAACGACAGTGTATACTATGACGTAAAAGTGAATTTATTCAAAAATCAAAAAAATTCAAAATGGACAAAAACCTCAAAAAACGACAGTGTATACTATGCCGTAAAAGTGAATTTATTCAATTATCACAAAAAGTAAAAATAGACAAAAACCTCAAAAAACGACAGTGTATACTATGACGTAAAAGTGAATTTATTCAATTATCACAAAAAGTAAAAATGGACAAAAAACTCAAAAAACGACAGTGTATACTATGACGTAAAAGTGAATTTATTCAAAAATCTGAAAAATTCAAAATGGACAAAAACCTCAAAAAACGACAGTGTATACTATGACGTAAAAGTGAATTTATTCAATTATCACAAAAAGTAAAAATGGACAAAAACCTAAAAAAACGACAGTGTATACTATGACGTAAAAGTGAATTTATTCAAAAATCAAAAAAATTCAAAATGGACAAAAACCTCAAAAAACGACAGTGTATACTATGACGTAAAAGTGAATTTATTCAATTATCACAAAAAATTCAAAATGGACAAAAACCTCAAAAAACGACAGTGTATACTATGACGTAAAAGTGAATTTATTCAATTATCACAAAAAGTAAAAATGGACAAAAACCTCAAAAAACGACAGTGTATACTATGACGTAAAAGTGAATTTATTCAAAAATCAAAAAAATTCAAAATGGACAAAAACCTCAAAAAACGACAGTGTATACTATGACGTAAAAGTGAATTTATTCAATTATCACAAAAATTCAAAATGGACAAAAACCTCAAAAAACGACAGTGTATACTATGACGTAAAAGTGAATTTATTCAATTATCACAAAAAGTAAAAATGGACAAAAACCTCAAAAAACGACAGTGTATACTATGATGTAAAAGTGAATTTATTCAAAAATCAAAAAAATTCAAAATGGACAAAAACCTCAAAAAACGACAGTGTATACTATGACGTAAAAGTGAATTTATTCAATTATCACAAAAATTCAAAATGGACAAAAACCTCAAAAAACGACAGTGTATACTATGACGTAAAACTGAATTTATTCAATTATCACACAAATTCAAAATGGACAAAAACCTCAAAAAACGACAGTGTATACTATGCCGTAAAAGTGAATTTATTCAATTATCACAAAAAGTAAAAATAGACAAAAACCTCAAAAAACGACAGTGTATACTATGCCGTAAAAGTGAATTTATTCAAAAATCAAAAAAATTCAAAATGGACAAAAACCTCAAAAAACGACAGTGTATACTATGACATAAAAGGGAATTTATTCAAAAATCAAAAAAATTCAAAATGGACAAAAACCTCAAAAAACGACAGTGTATACTATGCCGTAAAAGTGAATTTATTCAAAAATCAAAAAAATTCAAAATGGACAAAAACCTCAAAAAACGACAGTGTATACTATGACATAAAAGGGAATTTATTCAAAAATCAAAAAAATTCAAAATGGACAAAAACCTCAAAAAACGACAGTGTATACTATGCCGTAAAAGTGAATTTATTCAATTATCACAAAAAGTAAAAATGGACAAAAACCTAAAAAAACGACAGTGTATACTATGACGTAAAAGTGAATTTATTCAAAAATCAAAAAAATTCAAAATGGACAAAAACCTCAAAAAACGACAGTGTATACTATGACGTAAAAGTGAATTTATTCAATTATCACAAAAAATTCAAAATGGACAAAAACCTCAAAAAACGACAGTGTATACTATGACGTAAAAGTGAATTTATTCAATTATCACAAAAAGTAAAAATGGACAAAAACCTCAAAAAACGACAGTGTATACTATGACGTAAAAGTGAATTTATTCAAAAATCAAAAAAATTCAAAATGGACAAAAACCTCAAAAAACGACAGTGTATACTATGACGTAAAAGTGAATTTATTCAATTATCACAAAAATTCAAAATGGACAAAAACCTCAAAAAACGACAGTGTATACTATGACGTAAAAGTGAATTTATTCAATTATCACAAAAAGTAAAAATGGACAAAAACCTCAAAAAACGACAGTGTATACTATGACGTAAAAGTGAATTTATTCAAAAATCAAAAAAATTCAAAATGGACAAAAACCTCAAAAAACGACAGTGTATACTATGACGTAAAAGTGAATTTATTCAATTATCACAAAAATTCAAAATGGACAAAAACCTCAAAAAACGACAGTGTATACTATGACGTAAAAGTGAATTTATTCAATTATCACAAAAAGTAAAAATGGACAAAAACCTCAAAAAACGACAGTGTATACTATGCCGTAAAAGTGAATTTATTCAATTATCACAAAAAGTAAAAATGGACAAAAACCTCAAAAAACGACAGTGTATACTATGACGTAAAAGTGAATTTATTCAATTATCACAAAAAGTAAAAATGGACAAAAACCTCAAAAAACGACAGTGTATACTATGACGTAAAAGTGAATTTATTCAATTATCACAAAAAGTAAAAATGGACAAAAACCTCAAAAAACGACAGTGTATACTATGACGTAAAAGTGAATTTATTCAAAAATCAAAAAAATTCAAAATGGACAAAAACCTCAAAAAACGACAGTGTATACTATGACGTAAAAGTGAATTTATTCAATTATCACAAAAAGTAAAAATGGACAAAAACCTCAAAAAACGACAGTGTATACTATGACGTAAAAGTGAATTTATTCAAAAATCAAAAAAATTCAAAATGGACAAAAACCTCAAAAAACAACAGTGTATACTATGACGTAAAAGTGAATTTATTCAAAAATTCAAAATGGACAAAAACCTCAAAAAACGACAGTGTATACTATGATGTAAAAGTGAATTTATTCAATTATCACAAAAAGTAAAAATAGACAAAAACCTCAAAAAACGACAGTGTATACTATGACGTAAAAGTGAATTTATTCAATTATCACAAAAATTCAAAATGGACAAAAACCTCAAAAAACGACAGTGTATACTACGACATAAAAGTGAATTTATTCAATTATCACAAAAAGTAAAAATGGAGAAAAACCTCAAAAAACGACAGTGTATACTATGACGTAAAAGTGAATTTATTCAATTATCACAAAAAGTAAAAATGGACAAAAACCTCAAAAAACGACAGTGTATACTATGACGTAAAAGTGAATTTATTCAAAAATCAAAAAAATTCAAAATGGACAAAAACCTCAAAAAACGACAGTGTATACTATGACGTAAAAGTGAATTTATTCAATTATCACAAAAAGTAAAAATGGAGAAAAACCTCAAAAAACGACAGTGTATACTATGACGTAAAAGTGAATTTATTCAATTATCACAAAAAGTAAAAATGGACAAAAACCTCAAAAAACGACAGTGTATACTATGACGTAAAAGTGAATTTATTCAAAAATCAAAAAAATTCAAAATGGACAAAAACCTCAAAAAACGACAGTGTATACTATGACGTAAAAGTGAATTTATTCAATTATCACAAAAAGTAAAAATAGACAAAATCCTCAAAAAACGACAGTGTATACTATGACGTAAAAGTGAATTTATTCAATTATCACAAAAAGTAAAAATGGACAAAAACCTCAAAAAACGACAGTGTATACTACGACATAAAAGTGAATTTATTCAATTATCACAAAAAGTAAAAATAGACAAAAACCTCAAAAAACGACAGTGTATACTATGACGTAAAAGTGAATTTATTCAATTATCACAAAAAGTAAAAATAGACAAAAACCTCAAAAAACGACAGTGTATACTATGACGTAAAAGTGAATTTATTCAAAAATCAAAAAAAATCAAAATGGACAAAAACCTCAAAAAACGACAGTGTATACTATAACGTAAAAGTGAATTTATTCAATTATCACAAAAAGTAAAAATGGACAAAAACCTCAAAAAACGACAGTGTATACTATGACGTAAAAGTGAATTTATTCAATTATCACAAAAAGTAAAAATGGACAAAAACCTCAAAAAACAACAGTGTATACTATGCCGTAAAAGTGAATTTATTCAATTATCACAAAAACCTCAAAAAACGACAGTGTATACTATGACGTAAAAGTGAATTTATTCAAAAATCAAAAAAATTCAAAATGGACAAAAACCTCAAAAAACGACAGTGTATACTATGACGTAAAAGTGAATTTATTCAATTATCACAAAAAGTAAAAATGGACAAAAACCTCAAAAAACGACAGTGTATACTATGACGTAAAAGTGAATTTATTCAAAAATCAAAAAAATTCAAAATGGACAAAAACCTCAAAAAACGACAGTGTATACTATGCCGTAAAAGTGAATTTATTCAATTATCACAAAAAGTAAAAATGGACAAAAACCTCAAAAAACGACAGTGTATACTATGACGTAAAAGTGAATTTATTCAAAAATCAAAAAAATTCAAAATGGACAAAAACCTCAAAAAACGACAGTGTATACTATGCCGTAAAAGTGAATTTATTCAATTATCACAAAAAGTAAAAATAGACAAAAACCTCAAAAAACGACAGTGTATACTATGACGTAAAAGTGAATTTATTCAATTATCACAAAAAGTAAAAATAGACAAAAACCTCAAAAAACGACAGTGTATACTATGACGTAAAAGTGAATTTATTCAAAAATCAAAAAAATTCAAAATGGACAAAAACCTCAAAAAACGACAGTGTATACTATGACGTAAAAGTGAATTTATTCAATTATCACAAAAAGTAAAAATGGACAAAAACCTCAAAAAACGACAGTGTATACTATGACGTAAAAGTGAATTTATTCCAAAATCAAAAAAATTCAAAATGGACAAAAACCTCAAAAAACAACAGTGTATACTATGACGTAAAAGTGAATTTATTCAAAAATTCAAAATGGACAAAAACCTCAAAAAACGACAGTGTATACTATGATGTAAAAGTGAATTTATTCAATTATCACAAAAAGTAAAAATAGACAAAAACCTCAAAAAACGACAGTGTATACTATGACGTAAAAGTGAATTTATTCAATTATCACAAAAAGTAAAAATGGACAAAAACCTCAAAAAACGACAGTGTATACTACGACATAAAAGTGAATTTATTCAATTATCACAAAAAGTAAAAATAGACAAAAACCTCAAAAAACGACAGTGTATACTATGACGTAAAAGTGAATTTATTCAATTATCACAAAAAGTAAAAATAGACAAAAACCTCAAAAAACGACAGTGTATACTATGACGTAAAAGTGAATTTATTCAAAAATCAAAAAAAATCAAAATGGACAAAAACCTCAAAAAACGACAGTGTATACTATAACGTAAAAGTGAATTTATTCAATTATCACAAAAAGTAAAAATGGACAAAAACCTCAAAAAACGACAGTGTATACTATGACGTAAAAGTGAATTTATTCAATTATCACAAAAAGTAAAAATGGACAAAAACCTCAAAAAACAACAGTGTATACTATGCCGTAAAAGTGAATTTATTCAATTATCACAAAAACCTCAAAAAACGACAGTGTATACTATGACGTAAAAGTGAATTTATTCAAAAATCAAAAAAATTCAAAATGGACAAAAACCTCAAAAAACGACAGTGTATACTATGACGTAAAAGTGAATTTATTCAATTATCACAAAAAGTAAAAATGGACAAAAACCTCAAAAAACGACAGTGTATACTATGACGTAAAAGTGAATTTATTCAAAAATCAAAAAAATTCAAAATGGACAAAAACCTCAAAAAACGACAGTGTATACTATGCCGTAAAAGTGAATTTATTCAATTATCACAAAAAGTAAAAATGGACAAAAACCTCAAAAAACGACAGTGTATACTATGACGTAAAAGTGAATTTATTCAAAAATCAAAAAAATTCAAAATGGACAAAAACCTCAAAAAACGACAGTGTATACTATGCCGTAAAAGTGAATTTATTCAATTATCACAAAAAGTAAAAATAGACAAAAACCTCAAAAAACGACAGTGTATACTATGACGTAAAAGTGAATTTATTCAATTATCACAAAAAGTAAAAATAGACAAAAACCTCAAAAAACGACAGTGTATACTATGACGTAAAAGTGAATTTATTCAAAAATCAAAAAAATTCAAAATGGACAAAAACCTCAAAAAACGACAGTGTATACTATGACGTAAAAGTGAATTTATTCAATTATCACAAAAAGTAAAAATGGACAAAAACCTCAAAAAACGACAGTGTATACTATGACGTAAAAGTGAATTTATTCCAAAATCAAAAAAATTCAAAATGGACAAAAACCTCAAAAAACAACAGTGTATACTATGACGTAAAAGTGAATTTATTCAAAAATTCAAAATGGACAAAAACCTCAAAAAACGACAGTGTATACTATGATGTAAAAGTGAATTTATTCAATTATCACAAAAAGTAAAAATAGACAAAAACCTCAAAAAACGACAGTGTATACTATGACGTAAAAGTGAATTTATTCAATTATCACAAAAAGTAAAAATGGACAAAAACCTCAAAAAACGACAGTGTATACTATGACGTAAAAGTGAATTTATTCAAAAATCAAAAAAATTCAAAATGGACAAAAACCTCAAAAAACGACAGTGTATACTATGACGTAAAAGTGAATTTATTCAATTATCACAAAAATTCAAAATGGACAAAAACCTCAAAAAACGACAGTGTATACTATGACGTAAAAGTGAATTTATTCAATTATCACAAAAAGTAAAAATGGACAAAAACCTCAAAAAACGACAGTGTATACTATGCCGTAAAAGTGAATTTATTCAATTATCACAAAAAGTAAAAATGGACAAAAACCTCAAAAAACGACAGTGTATACTATGACGTAAAAGTGAATTTATTCAATTATCACAAAAAGTAAAAATGGACAAAACCTCAAAAAACGACAGTGTATACTATGACATAAAAGTGAATTTATTCAATTATCACAAAAAGTAAAAATGGACAAAAACCTCAAAAAACGACAGTGTATACTATGACGTAAAAGTGAATTTATTCAAAAATCAAAAAAATTCAAAATGGACAAAAACCTCAAAAAACGACAGTGTATACTATGACGTAAAAGTGAATTTATTCAAAAATCAAAAAAATTCAAAATGGACAAAAACCTCAAAAAACGACAGTGTATACTATGACGTAAAAGTGAATTTATTCAATCATCACAAAAAGTAAAAATAGACAAAAACCTCAAAAAACGACAGTGTATACTATGACGTAAAAGTGAATTTATTCAATTATCACAAAAAGTAAAAATGGACAAAAACCTCAAAAAACGACATTGTATACTATGACGTAAAAGTGAATTTATTCAAAAATCAAAAAAATTCAAAATGGACAAAAACCTTAAAAAACGACAGTGTATACTATGACGTAAAAGTGAATTTATTCAATTATCACAAAAATTCAAAATGGACAAAAACCTCAAAAAACGACAGTGTATACTATGACGTAAAAGTGAATTTATTCAATTATCACAAAAAGTAAAAATGGACAAAAACCTCAAAAAACGACAGTGTATACTATGCCGTAAAAGTGAATTTATTCAATTATCACAAAAAGTAAAAATCGACAAAAACCTCAAAAAACGACAGTGTATACTATGACGTAAAAGTGAATTTATTCAATTATCACAAAAAGTAAAAATGGACAAAAACCTCAAAAAACGACAGTGTATACTATGACGTAAAAGTGAATTTATTCAATTATCACAAAAAGTAAAAATGGACAAAAACCTCAAAAAACGACAGTGTATACTATGACGTAAAAGTGAATTTATTCAAAAATCAAAAAAATTCAAAATGGACAAAAACCTCAAAAAACGACAGTGTATACTATGACGTAAAAGTGAATTTATTCAATTATCACAAAAAGTAAAAATGGACAAAAACCTCAAAAAACGACAGTGTATACTATGACGTAAAAGTGAATTTATTCAAAAATCAAAAAAATTCAAAATGGACAAAAACCTCAAAAAACAACAGTGTATACTATGACGTAAAAGTGAATTTATTCAAAAATTCAAAATGGACAAAAACCTCAAAAAACGACAGTGTATACTATGATGTAAAAGTGAATTTATTCAATTATCACAAAAAGTAAAAATAGACAAAAACCTCAAAAAACGACAGTGTATACTATGACGTAAAAGTGAATTTATTCAATTATCACAAAAATTCAAAATGGACAAAAACCTCAAAAAACGACAGTGTATACTATGCCGTAAAAGTGAATTTATTCAATTATCACAAAAAGTAAAAATGGACAAAAACCTCAAAAAACGACAGTGTATACTATGACGTAAAAGTGAATTTATTCAAAAATCAAAAAAATTCAAAATGGACAAAAACCTCAAAAAACGACAGTGTATACTATGACGTAAAAGTGAATTTATTCAAAAATCAAAAAAATTCAAAATGGACAAAAACCTCAAAAAACGACAGTGTATACTATGCCGTAAAAGTGAATTTATTCAATTATCACAAAAAGTAAAAATAGACAAAAACCTCAAAAAACGACAGTGTATACTATGACGTAAAAGAGAATTTATTCAATTATCACAAAGTAAAAATGGACAAAAACCTCAAAAAACGACAGTGTATACTATGACGTAAAAGTGAATTTATTCAATTATCACAAAAAGTAAAAATAGACAAAAACCTCAAAAAACGACAGTGTATACTATGACGTAAAAGTGAATTTATTCAAAAATCAAAAAAATTCAAAATGGACAAAAACCTCAAAAAACGACAGTGTATACTATGCCGTAAAAGTGAATTTATTCAATTATCACAAAAAGTAAAAATGGACAAAAACCTCAAAAAACGACAGTGTATACTATTACGTAAAACTGAATTTATTCAAAAATCAAAAAAATTCAAAATGGACAAAAATCTCAAAAAACGACAGTGTATACTATGACGTAAAAGTGAATTTATTCAATTATCACAAAAAGTAAAAATGGACAAAAACCTCAAAAAACGACAGTGTATACTATGACGTAAAAGTGAATTTATTCAAAAATCAAAAAAATTCAAAATGGACAAAAACCTCAAAAAACGACAGTGTATACTATGACGTAAAAGTGAATTTATTCAATTATCACAAAAAGTAAAAATGGACAAAAACCTCAAAAAACGACAGTGTATACTATGACGTAAAAGTGAATTTATTCAAAAATCAAAAAAATTCAAAATGGACAAAAACCTCAAAAAACGACAGTGTATACTATGCCGTAAAAGTGAATTTATTCAATTATCACAAAAAGTAAAAATAGACAAAAACCTCAAAAAACGACAGTGTATACTATGACGTAAAAGTGAATTTATTCAATTATCACAAAAAGTAAAAATGGACAAAAACCTCAAAAAACGACAGTGTATACTATGACGTAAAAGTGAATTTATTCAAAAATCTGAAAAATTCAAAATGGACAAAAACCTCAAAAAACGACAGTGTATACTATGACGTAAAAGTGAATTTATTCAATTATCACAAAAAGTAAAAATGGACAAAAACCTAAAAAAACGACAGTGTATACTATGACGTAAAAGTGAATTTATTCAAAAATCAAAAAAATTCAAAATGGACAAAAACCTCAAAAAACGACAGTGTATACTATGACGTAAAAGTGAATTTATTCAATTATCACAAAAAATTCAAAATGGACAAAAACCTCAAAAAACGACAGTGTATACTATGACGTAAAAGTGAATTTATTCAATTATCACAAAAAGTAAAAATGGACAAAAACCTCAAAAAACGACAGTGTATACTATGACGTAAAAGTGAATTTATTCAAAAATCAAAAAAATTCAAAATGGACAAAAACCTCAAAAAACGACAGTGTATACTATGACGTAAAAGTGAATTTATTCAATTATCACAAAAATTCAAAATGGACAAAAACCTCAAAAAACGACAGTGTATACTATGACGTAAAAGTGAATTTATTCAATTATCACAAAAAGTAAAAATGGACAAAAACTTCAAAAAACGACAGTGTATACTATGATGTAAAAGTGAATTTATTCAAAAATCAAAAAAATTCAAAATGGACAAAAACCTCAAAAAACGACAGTGTATACTATGACGTAAAAGTGAATTTATTCAATTATCACAAAAATTCAAAATGGACAAAAACCTCAAAAAACGACAGTGTATACTATGACGTAAAACTGAATTTATTCAATTATCACAAAAATTCAAAATGGACAAAAACCTCAAAAAACGACAGTGTATACTATGCCGTAAAAGTGAATTTATTCAATTATCACAAAAAGTAAAAATAGACAAAAACCTCAAAAAACGACAGTGTATACTATGCCGTAAAAGTGAATTTATTCAAAAATCAAAAAAATTCAAAATGGACAAAAACCTCAAAAAACGACAGTGTATACTATGCCGTAAAAGTGAATTTATTCAATTATCACAAAAAGTAAAAATGGACAAAAACCTCAAAAAACAACAGTGTATACTATTACGTAAAAGTGAATTTATTCAAAAATCAAAAAAATTCAAAATGGACAAAAACCTCAAAAAACGACAGTGTATACTATGACGTAAAAGTGAATTTATTCAAAAATCAAAAAAATTCAAAATGGACAAAAACCTCAAAAAACGACAGTGTATACTATGCCGTAAAAGTGAATTTATTCAATTATCACAAAAAGTAAAAATAGACAAAAACCTCAAAAAACGACAGTGTATACTATGACGTAAAAGAGAATTTATTCAATTATCACAAAGTAAAAATGGACAAAAACCTCAAAAAACGACAGTGTATACTATGACGTAAAAGTGAATTTATTCAATTATCACAAAAAGTAAAAATAGACAAAAACCTCAAAAAACGACAGTGTATACTATGACGTAAAAGTGAATTTATTCAAAAATCAAAAAAATTCAAAATGGACAAAAACCTCAAAAAACGACAGTGTATACTATGCCGTAAAAGTGAATTTATTCAATTATCACAAAAAGTAAAAATGGACAAAAACCTCAAAAAACGACAGTGTATACTATTACGTAAAACTGAATTTATTCAAAAATCAAAAAAATTCAAAATGGACAAAAATCTCAAAAAACGACAGTGTATACTATGACGTAAAAGTGAATTTATTCAATTATCACAAAAAGTAAAAATGGACAAAAACCTCAAAAAACGACAGTGTATACTATGACGTAAAAGTGAATTTATTCAAAAATCAAAAAAATTCAAAATGGACAAAAACCTCAAAAAACGACAGTGTATACTATGACGTAAAAGTGAATTTATTCAATTATCACAAAAAGTAAAAATGGACAAAAACCTCAAAAAACGACAGTGTATACTATGACGTAAAAGTGAATTTATTCAAAAATCAAAAAAATTCAAAATGGACAAAAACCTCAAAAAACGACAGTGTATACTATGCCGTAAAAGTGAATTTATTCAATTATCACAAAAAGTAAAAATAGACAAAAACCTCAAAAAACGACAGTGTATACTATGACGTAAAAGTGAATTTATTCAATTATCACAAAAAGTAAAAATGGACAAAAACCTCAAAAAACGACAGTGTATACTATGACGTAAAAGTGAATTTATTCAAAAATCTGAAAAATTCAAAATGGACAAAAACCTCAAAAAACGACAGTGTATACTATGACGTAAAAGTGAATTTATTCAATTATCACAAAAAGTAAAAATGGACAAAAACCTAAAAAAACGACAGTGTATACTATGACGTAAAAGTGAATTTATTCAAAAATCAAAAAAATTCAAAATGGACAAAAACCTCAAAAAACGACAGTGTATACTATGACGTAAAAGTGAATTTATTCAATTATCACAAAAAATTCAAAATGGACAAAAACCTCAAAAAACGACAGTGTATACTATGACGTAAAAGTGAATTTATTCAATTATCACAAAAAGTAAAAATGGACAAAAACCTCAAAAAACGACAGTGTATACTATGACGTAAAAGTGAATTTATTCAAAAATCAAAAAAATTCAAAATGGACAAAAACCTCAAAAAACGACAGTGTATACTATGACGTAAAAGTGAATTTATTCAATTATCACAAAAATTCAAAATGGACAAAAACCTCAAAAAACGACAGTGTATACTATGACGTAAAAGTGAATTTATTCAATTATCACAAAAAGTAAAAATGGACAAAAACTTCAAAAAACGACAGTGTATACTATGATGTAAAAGTGAATTTATTCAAAAATCAAAAAAATTCAAAATGGACAAAAACCTCAAAAAACGACAGTGTATACTATGACGTAAAAGTGAATTTATTCAATTATCACAAAAATTCAAAATGGACAAAAACCTCAAAAAACGACAGTGTATACTATGACGTAAAACTGAATTTATTCAATTATCACAAAAATTCAAAATGGACAAAAACCTCAAAAAACGACAGTGTATACTATGCCGTAAAAGTGAATTTATTCAATTATCACAAAAAGTAAAAATAGACAAAAACCTCAAAAAACGACAGTGTATACTATGACGTAAAAGTGAATTTATTCAAAAATCAAAAAAATTCAAAATGGACAAAAACCTCAAAAAACGACAGTGTATACTATGCCGTAAAAGTGAATTTATTCAAAAATCAAAAAAATTCAAAATGGACAAAAACCTCAAAAAACGACAGTGTATACTATGCCGTAAAAGTGAATTTATTCAATTATCACAAAAAGTAAAAATGGACAAAAACCTCAAAAAACAACAGTGTATACTATTACGTAAAAGTGAATTTATTCAAAAATCAAAAAAATTCAAAATGGACAAAAACCTCAAAAAACGACAGTGTATACTATGACATAAAAGGGAATTTATTCAAAAATCAAAAAAATTCAAAATGGACAAAAACCTCAAAAAACGACAGTGTATACTATGCCGTAAAAGTGAATTTATTCAAAAATCAAAAAAATTCAAAATGGACAAAAACCTAAAAAAACGACAGTGTATACTATGACGTAAAAGTGAATTTATTCAAAAATCAAAAAAATTCAAAATGGACAAAAACCTCAAAAAACGACAGTGTATACTATGACATAAAAGGGAATTTATTCAAAAATCAAAAAAATTCAAAATGGACAAAAACCTCAAAAAACGACAGTGTATACTATGCCGTAAAAGTGAATTTATTCAATTATCACAAAAAGTAAAAATGGACAAAAACCTAAAAAAACGACAGTGTATACTATGACGTAAAAGTGAATTTATTCAATTATCACAAAAATTCAAAATGGACAAAAACCTCAAAAAACGACAGTGTATACTATGACGTAAAAGTGAATTTATTCAATTATCACAAAAAGTAAAAATGGACAAAAACCTCAAAAAACGACAGTGTATACTATGCCGTAAAAGTGAATTTATTCAATTATCACAAAAAGTAAAAATAGACAAAAACCTCAAAAAACGACAGTGTATACTATGACGTAAAAGTGAATTTATTCAATTATCACAAAAAGTAAAAATAGACAAAAACCTCAAAAAACGACAGTGTATACTATGACGTAAAAGTGAATTTATTCAAAAATCAAAAAAAATCAAAATGGACAAAAACCTCAAAAAACGACAGTGTATACTATAACGTAAAAGTGAATTTATTCAATTATCACAAAAAGTAAAAATGGACAAAAACCTCAAAAAACGACAGTGTATACTATGACGTAAAAGTGAATTTATTCAATTATCACAAAAAGTAAAAATGGACAAAAACCTCAAAAAACAACAGTGTATACTATGCCGTAAAAGTGAATTTATTCAATTATCACAAAAACCTCAAAAAACGACAGTGTATACTATGACGTAAAAGTGAATTTATTCAAAAATCTAAAAAATTCAAAATGGACAAAAACCTCAAAAAACGACAGTGTATACTATGACGTAAAAGTGAATTTATTCAATTATCACAAAAAGTAAAAATGGACAAAAACCTCAAAAAACGACATTGTATACTATGACGTAAAAGTGAATTTATTCAAAAATCAAAAAAATTCAAAATGGACAAAAACCTTAAAAAACGACAGTGTATACTATGACGTAAAAGTGAATTTATTCAATTATCACAAAAATTCAAAATGGACAAAAACCTCAAAAAACGACAGTGTATACTATGCCGTAAAAGTGAATTTATTCAATTATCACAAAAAGTAAAAATGGACAAAAACCTCAAAAAACGACAGTGTATACTATGACGTAAAAGTGAATTTATTCAATTATCACAAAAAGTAAAAATGGACAAAAACCTCAAAAAACAACAGTGTATACTATGCCGTAAAAGTGAATTTATTCAATTATCACAAAAACCTCAAAAAACGACAGTGTATACTATGACGTAAAAGTGAATTTATTCAAAAATCTAAAAAATTCAAAATGGACAAAAACCTCAAAAAACGACAGTGTATACTATGACGTAAAAGTGAATTTATTCAATTATCACAAAAAGTAAAAATGGACAAAAACCTCAAAAAACGACATTGTATACTATGACGTAAAAGTGAATTTATTCAAAAATCAAAAAAATTCAAAATGGACAAAAACCTTAAAAAACGACAGTGTATACTATGACGTAAAAGTGAATTTATTCAATTATCACAAAAATTCAAAATGGACAAAAACCTCAAAAAACGACAGTGTATACTATGACGTAAAAGTGAATTTATTCAATTATCACAAAAAGTAAAAATGGACAAAAACCTCAAAAAACGACAGTGTATACTATGCCGTAAAAGTGAATTTATTCAATTATCACAAAAAGTAAAAATGGACAAAAACCTCAAAAAACGACAGTGTATACTATGACGTAAAAGTGAATTTATTCAATTATCACAAAAAGTAAAAATGGACAAAAACCTCAAAAAACGACAGTGTATACTATGACGTAAAAGTGAATTTATTCAATTATCACAAAAAGTAAAAATGGACAAAAACCTCAAAAAACGACAGTGTATACTATGACGTAAAAGTGAATTTATTCAAAAATCAAAAAAATTCAAAATGGACAAAAACCTCAAAAAACGACAGTGTATACTATGACGTAAAAGTGAATTTATTCAATTATCACAAAAAGTAAAAATGGACAAAAACCTCAAAAAACGACAGTGTATACTATGACGTAAAAGTGAATTTATTCAAAAATCAAAAAAATTCAAAATGGACAAAAACCTCAAAAAACAACAGTGTATACTATGACGTAAAAGTGAATTTATTCAAAAATTCAAAATGGACAAAAACCTCAAAAAACGACAGTGTATACTATGATGTAAAAGTGAATTTATTCAATTATCACAAAAAGTAAAAATAGACAAAAACCTCAAAAAACGACAGTGTATACTATGACGTAAAAGTGAATTTATTCAATTATCACAAAAATTCAAAATGGACAAAAACCTCAAAAAACGACAGTGTATACTATGCCGTAAAAGTGAATTTATTCAATTATCACAAAAAGTAAAAATGGACAAAAACCTCAAAAAACGACAGTGTATACTATGACGTAAAAGTGAATTTATTCAAAAATCAAAAAAATTCAAAATGGACAAAAACCTCAAAAAACGACAGTGTATACTATGACGTAAAAGTGAATTTATTCAAAAATCAAAAAAATTCAAAATGGACAAAAACCTCAAAAAACGACAGTGTATACTATGCCGTAAAAGTGAATTTATTCAATTATCACAAAAAGTAAAAATAGACAAAAACCTCAAAAAACGACAGTGTATACTATGACGTAAAAGAGAATTTATTCAATTATCACAAAGTAAAAATGGACAAAAACCTCAAAAAACGACAGTGTATACTATGACGTAAAAGTGAATTTATTCAATTATCACAAAAAGTAAAAATAGACAAAAACCTCAAAAAACGACAGTGTATACTATGACGTAAAAGTGAATTTATTCAAAAATCAAAAAAATTCAAAATGGACAAAAACCTCAAAAAACGACAGTGTATACTATGCCGTAAAAGTGAATTTATTCAATTATCACAAAAAGTAAAAATGGACAAAAACCTCAAAAAACGACAGTGTATACTATTACGTAAAACTGAATTTATTCAAAAATCAAAAAAATTCAAAATGGACAAAAATCTCAAAAAACGACAGTGTATACTATGACGTAAAAGTGAATTTATTCAATTATCACAAAAAGTAAAAATGGACAAAAACCTCAAAAAACGACAGTGTATACTATGACGTAAAAGTGAATTTATTCAAAAATCAAAAAAATTCAAAATGGACAAAAACCTCAAAAAACGACAGTGTATACTATGACGTAAAAGTGAATTTATTCAATTATCACAAAAAGTAAAAATGGACAAAAACCTCAAAAAACGACAGTGTATACTATGACGTAAAAGTGAATTTATTCAAAAATCAAAAAAATTCAAAATGGACAAAAACCTCAAAAAACGACAGTGTATACTATGCCGTAAAAGTGAATTTATTCAATTATCACAAAAAGTAAAAATAGACAAAAACCTCAAAAAACGACAGTGTATACTATGACGTAAAAGTGAATTTATTCAATTATCACAAAAAGTAAAAATGGACAAAAACCTCAAAAAACGACAGTGTATACTATGACGTAAAAGTGAATTTATTCAAAAATCTGAAAAATTCAAAATGGACAAAAACCTCAAAAAACGACAGTGTATACTATGACGTAAAAGTGAATTTATTCAATTATCACAAAAAGTAAAAATGGACAAAAACCTAAAAAAACGACAGTGTATACTATGACGTAAAAGTGAATTTATTCAAAAATCAAAAAAATTCAAAATGGACAAAAACCTCAAAAAACGACAGTGTATACTATGACGTAAAAGTGAATTTATTCAATTATCACAAAAAATTCAAAATCGACAAAAACCTCAAAAAACGACAGTGTATACTATGACGTAAAAGTGAATTTATTCAATTATCACAAAAAGTAAAAATGGACAAAAACCTCAAAAAACGACAGTGTATACTATGACGTAAAAGTGAATTTATTCAAAAATCAAAAAAATTCAAAATGGACAAAAACCTCAAAAAACGACAGTGTATACTATGACGTAAAAGTGAATTTATTCAATTATCACAAAAATTCAAAATGGACAAAAACCTCAAAAAACGACAGTGTATACTATGACGTAAAAGTGAATTTATTCAATTATCACAAAAAGTAAAAATGGACAAAAACCTCAAAAAACGACAGTGTATACTATGATGTAAAAGTGAATTTATTCAAAAATCAAAAAAATTCAAAATGGACAAAAACCTCAAAAAACGACAGTGTATACTATGACGTAAAAGTGAATTTATTCAATTATCACAAAAATTCAAAATGGACAAAAACCTCAAAAAACGACAGTGTATACTATGACGTAAAACTGAATTTATTCAATTATCACAAAAATTCAAAATGGACAAAAACCTCAAAAAACGACAGTGTATACTATGCCGTAAAAGTGAATTTATTCAATTATCACAAAAAGTAAAAATAGACAAAAACCTCAAAAAACGACAGTGTATACTATGCCGTAAAAGTGAATTTATTCAAAAATCAAAAAAATTCAAAATGGACAAAAACCTCAAAAAACGACAGTGTATACTATGCCGTAAAAGTGAATTTATTCAATTATCACAAAAAGTAAAAATGGACAAAAACCTCAAAAAACAACAGTGTATACTATTACGTAAAAGTGAATTTATTCAAAAATCAAAAAAATTCAAAATGGACAAAAACCTCAAAAAACGACAGTGTATACTATGACATAAAAGGGAATTTATTCAAAAATCAAAAAAATTCAAAATGGACAAAAACCTCAAAAAACGACAGTGTATACTATGCCGTAAAAGTGAATTTATTCAATTATCACAAAAAGTAAAAATGGACAAAAACCTAAAAAAACGACAGTGTATACTATGACGTAAAAGTGAATTTATTCAAAAATCAAAAAAATTCAAAATGGACAAAAACCTCAAAAAACGACAGTGTATACTATGACGTAAAAGTGAATTTATTCAATTATCACAAAAAATTCAAAATGGACAAAAACCTCAAAAAACGACAGTGTATACTATGACGTAAAAGTGAATTTATTCAATTATCACAAAAAGTAAAAATGGACAAAAACCTCAAAAAACGACAGTGTATACTATGACGTAAAAGTGAATTTATTCAAAAATCAAAAAAATTCAAAATGGACAAAAACCTCAAAAAACGACAGTGTATACTATGACGTAAAAGTGAATTTATTCAATTATCACAAAAATTCAAAATGGACAAAAACCTCAAAAAACGACAGTGTATACTATGACGTAAAAGTGAATTTATTCAATTATCACAAAAAGTAAAAATGGACAAAAACCTCAAAAAACGACAGTGTATACTATGACGTAAAAGTGAATTTATTCAAAAATCAAAAAAATTCAAAATGGACAAAAACCTCAAAAAACGACAGTGTATACTATGACGTAAAAGTGAATTTATTCAATTATCACAAAAATTCAAAATGGACAAAAACCTCAAAAAACGACAGTGTATACTATGACGTAAAAGTGAATTTATTCAATTATCACAAAAAGTAAAAATGGACAAAAACCTCAAAAAACGACAGTGTATACTATGCCGTAAAAGTGAATTTATTAAATTATCACAAAAAGTAAAAATGGACAAAAACCTCAAAAAACGACAGTGTATACTATGACGTAAAAGTGAATTTATTCAATTATCACAAAAAGTAAAAATGGACAAAAACCTCAAAAAACGACAGTGTATACTATGACGTAAAAGTGAATTTATTCAATTATCACAAAAAGTAAAAATGGACAAAAACCTCAAAAAACGACAGTGTATACTATGACGTAAAAGTGAATTTATTCAAAAATCAAAAAAATTCAAAATGGACAAAAACCTCAAAAAACGACAGTGTATACTATGACGTAAAAGTGAATTTATTCAATTATCACAAAAAGTAAAAATGGACAAAAACCTCAAAAAACGACAGTGTATACTATGACGTAAAAGTGAATTTATTCAAAAATCAAAAAAATTCAAAATGGACAAAAACCTCAAAAAACAACAGTGTATACTATGACGTAAAAGTGAATTTATTCAAAAATTCAAAATGGACAAAAACCTCAAAAAACGACAGTGTATACTATGATGTAAAAGTGAATTTATTCAATTATCACAAAAAGTAAAAATAGACAAAAACCTCAAAAAACGACAGTGTATACTATGACGTAAAAGTGAATTTATTCAATTATCACAAAAATTCAAAATGGACAAAAACCTCAAAAAACGACAGTGTATACTACGACATAAAAGTGAATTTATTCAATTATCACAAAAAGTAAAAATGGAGAAAAACCTCAAAAAACGACAGTGTATACTATGACGTAAAAGTGAATTTATTCAATTATCACAAAAAGTAAAAATGGACAAAAACCTCAAAAAACGACAGTGTATACTATGACGTAAAAGTGAATTTATTCAAAAATCAAAAAAATTCAAAATGGACAAAAACCTCAAAAAACGACAGTGTATACTATGACGTAAAAGTGAATTTATTCAATTATCACAAAAAGTAAAAATGGAGAAAAACCTCAAAAAACGACAGTGTATACTATGACGTAAAAGTGAATTTATTCAATTATCACAAAAAGTAAAAATGGACAAAAACCTCAAAAAACGACAGTGTATACTATGACGTAAAAGTGAATTTATTCAAAAATCAAAAAAATTCAAAATGGACAAAAACCTCAAAAAACGACAGTGTATACTATGACGTAAAAGTGAATTTATTCAATTATCACAAAAAGTAAAAATAGACAAAATCCTCAAAAAACGACAGTGTATACTATGACGTAAAAGTGAATTTATTCAATTATCACAAAAAGTAAAAATGGACAAAAACCTCAAAAAACGACAGTGTATACTACGACATAAAAGTGAATTTATTCAATTATCACAAAAAGTAAAAATAGACAAAAACCTCAAAAAACGACAGTGTATACTATGACGTAAAAGTGAATTTATTCAATTATCACAAAAAGTAAAAATAGACAAAAACCTCAAAAAACGACAGTGTATACTATGACGTAAAAGTGAATTTATTCAAAAATCAAAAAAAATCAAAATGGACAAAAACCTCAAAAAACGACAGTGTATACTATAACGTAAAAGTGAATTTATTCAATTATCACAAAAAGTAAAAATGGACAAAAACCTCAAAAAACGACAGTGTATACTATGACGTAAAAGTGAATTTATTCAATTATCACAAAAAGTAAAAATGGACAAAAACCTCAAAAAACAACAGTGTATACTATGCCGTAAAAGTGAATTTATTCAATTATCACAAAAACCTCAAAAAACGACAGTGTATACTATGACGTAAAAGTGAATTTATTCAAAAATCTAAAAAATTCAAAATGGACAAAAACCTCAAAAAACGACAGTGTATACTATGACGTAAAAGTGAATTTATTCAATTATCACAAAAAGTAAAAATGGACAAAAACCTCAAAAAACGACAGTGTATACTATGACGTAAAAGTGAATTTATTCAAAAATCAAAAAAATTCAAAATGGACAAAAACCTCAAAAAACGACAGTGTATACTATGCCGTAAAAGTGAATTTATTCAATTATCACAAAAAGTAAAAATAGACAAAAACCTCAAAAAACGACAGTGTATACTATGACGTAAAAGAGAATTTATTCAATTATCACAAAGTAAAAATGGACAAAAACCTCAAAAAACGACAGTGTATACTATGCCGTAAAAGTGAATTTATTCAATTATCACAAAAAGTAAAAATAGACAAAAACCTCAAAAAACGACAGTGTATACTATGACGTAAAAGTGAATTTATTCAATTATCACAAAAAGTAAAAATAGACAAAAACCTCAAAAAACGACAGTGTATACTATGATGTAAAAGTGAATTTATTCAATTATCACAAAAAGTAAAAATAGACAAAAACCTCAAAAAACGACAGTGTATACTATGACGTAAAAGTGAATTTATTCAATTATCACAAAAAGTAAAAATGGACAAAAACCTCAAAAAACGACAGTGTATACTATGATGTAAAAGTGAATTTATTCAATTATCACAAAAATTCAAAATGGACAAAAACCTCAAAAAACGACAGTGTATACTACGACATAAAAGTGAATTTATTCAATTATCACAAAAAGTAAAAATGGAGAAAAACCTCAAAAAACGACAGTGTATACTATGATGTAAAAGTGAATTTATTCAAAAATCAAAAAAATTCAAAATGGACAAAAACCTCAAAAAACGACAGTGTATACTATGACATAAAAGTGAATTTATTCAAAAATCAAAAAAATTCAAAATGGACAAAAACCTCAAAAAACGACAGTGTATACTATGACGTAAAAGTGAATTTATTCAAAAATTCAAAATGGACAAAAACCTCAAAAAACGACAGTGTATACTACGACATAAAAGTGAATTTATTCAATTATCACAAAAAGTAAAAATAGACAAAAACCTCAAAAAACGACAGTGTATACTATGATGTAAAAGTGAATTTATTCAATTATCACAAAAAGTAAAAATAGACAAAAACCTCAAAAAACGACAGTGTATACTATGACGTAAAAGTGAATTTATTCAATTATCACAAAAAGTAAAAATGGACAAAAACCTCAAAAAACGACAGTGTATACTACGACATAAAAGTGAATTTATTCAATTATCACAAAAAGTAAAAATAGACAAAAACCTCAAAAAACGACAGTGTATACTATGACGTAAAAGTGAATTTATTCAATTATCACAAAAAGTAAAAATAGACAAAAACCTCAAAAAACGACAGTGTATACTATGACGTAAAAGTGAATTTATTCAAAAATCAAAAAAAATCAAAATGGACAAAAACCTCAAAAAACGACAGTGTATACTATAACGTAAAAGTGAATTTATTCAATTATCACAAAAAGTAAAAATGGACAAAAACCTCAAAAAACGACAGTGTATACTATGACGTAAAAGTGAATTTATTCAATTATCACAAAAAGTAAAAATGGACAAAAACCTCAAAAAACAACAGTGTATACTATGCCGTAAAAGTGAATTTATTCAATTATCACAAAAACCTCAAAAAACGACAGTGTATACTATGACGTAAAAGTGAATTTATTCAAAAATCAAAAAAATTCAAAATGGACAAAAACCTCAAAAAACGACAGTGTATACTATGACATAAAAGTGAATTTATTCAATTATCACAAAAAGTAAAAATGGACAAAAACCTCAAAAAACGACAGTGTATACTATGACGTAAAAGTGAATTTATTCAAAAATCTAAAAAATTCAAAATGGACAAAAACCTCAAAAAACGACAGTGTATACTATGATGTAAAAGTGAATTTATTCAATTATCACAAAAAGTAAAAATGGACAAAAACCTCAAAAAACGACAGTGTATACTATGACGTAAAAGTGAATTTATTCAAAAATCAAAACAATTCAAAATGGACAAAAACCTCAAAAAACGACAGTGTATACTATGACGTAAAAGTGAATTTATTCAATTATCACAAAAAGTAAAAATGGACAAAAACCTCAAAAAACGACAGTGTATACTATGACGTAAAAGTGAATTTATTCAATTATCACAAAAAGTAAAAATAGACAAAAACCTCAAAAAACGACAGTGTATACTATGACATAAAAGTGAATTTATTCAAAAATCAAAAAAAATCAAAATGGACAAAAACCTCAAAAAACGACAGTGTATACTATGACGTAAAAGTGAATTTATTCAAAAATTCAAAATGGACAAAAACCTCAAAAAACGACAGTATATACTATGATGTAAAAGTGAATTTATTCAATTATCACAAAAAGTAAAAATGGACAAAAACCTCAAAAAACGACAGTGTATACTATGACGTAAAAGTGAATTTATTCAAAAATCAAAAAAATTCAAAATGGACAAAAACCTCAAAAAACGACAGTGTATACTATGACGTAAAAGTGAATTTATTCAATTATCACAAAAAGTAAAAATGGACAAAAACCTCAAAAAACGACAGTGTATACTATGACGTAAAAGTGAATTTATTCAAAAATCAAAAAAATTCAAAATGGACAAAAACCTCAAAAAACGACAGTGTATACTATGCCGTAAAAGTGAATTTATTCAATTATCACAAAAAGTAAAAATGGACAAAAACCTCAAAAAACGACAGTGTATACTATGACGTAAAAGTGAATTTATTCAAAAATCAAAAAAATTCAAAATGGACAAAAACCTCAAAAAACGACAGTGTATACTATGCCGTAAAAGTGAATTTATTCAATTATCACAAAAACCTCAAAAAACGACAGTGTATACTATGACGTAAAAGTGAATTTATTCAAAAATCAAAAAAATTCAAAATGGACAAAAACCTCAAAAAACGACAGTGTATACTATGACGTAAAAGTGAATTTATTCAATTATCACAAAAAGTAAAAATGGACAAAAACCTCAAAAAACGACAGTGTATACTATGATGTAAAAGTGAATTTATTCAAAAATCAAAAAAATTCAAAATGGACAAAAACCTCAAAAAACGACAGTGTATACTATGACGTAAAAGTGAATTTATTCAATTATCACAAAAAGTAAAAATGGACAAAAACCTCAAAAAACGACAGTGTATACTATGATGTAAAAGTGAATTTATTCAAAAATCAAAAAAATTCAAAATGGACAAAAACCTCAAAAAACGACAGTGTATACTATGACGTAAAAGTGAATTTATTCAATTATCACAAAAATTCAAAATGGACAAAAACCTCAAAAAACGACAGTGTATACTACGACATAAAAGTGAATTTATTCAATTATCACAAAAAGTAAAAATGGAGAAAAACCTCAAAAAACGACAGTGTATACTATGACGTAAAAGTGAATTTATTCAAAAATCAAAAAAAGTAAAAAAAGAAAATCTGATAAAAGTGAAAAGTTTAACCTAAATGAAAATTGTAACTTAATTTAAAAATGTGCCAAAAGTGAGTAGTGACAAAAATGAGGAACAGTGTAACCTAAATAAAAAATTTGACAAAATTGAAAATTGTAACTTTAGTGAAAAATGTGACAAGTGACCACTAAATGAACACTGTGACAACAGTGTAACCTGATTGGAAAATGTGAGAAAAAAAGAACAGTGTCATGAAAGTGCAACCTAAGTGAAAAAATCTGATAAAATTGAAAAATGTGACAAGTGTAACCTAAAAGGAAAAATGTGACAAGAGTGAAAAATGTAAGTGCGTAATGTGATGACACACATACATATAGTGTGTGTGTACATGTTGATAATGTTCAATGTATATGAGAAAATGAAACCTATTTGACCTTTGATTCATGTAAACCTGTTGTTGGAAACCCCCAAAACTAAATTAGGAAACTTAAATAGCATAATGGGGCACTTTAAGAAAACTTGCACACACCTATAAGACACTGATTATACACACCTGCTTTATCATTTGAATGTTATTGCAACTTACAATTGGAATAGCTTTCATAATGAACATTTGACAATTCAACATCTTTTTTATAGTTTCAGCTGATATTACTACAATCCAAAAGTACAACAGATTTACAGACTTATCATAATCAAACATCAAAGTGATTAGAATTTTTCTTCAAACAAAAGTCCGCACATACAGCAATAACACTAAATTAAGGAAATATTCACTGTAACAATCAGAAATATTTATGTTTTTAATAACCCTTTTTTCCAAGATGAAAAAATGTCAGACATAAAACATCCTGAGCGCAATTTCTTCTGCAATTATGATGAACAAGTTTACAGTTCAAAGAAACAACCATTTCTTTTCTTTAGTTAAAGCAGCACTAGGTAACTTTCAACCTTCATAATATATTTTCAAGACTCTTGTGATGATATATCGACTTACAATAGGTTGAATGGCACGTCTGTCATAACTTGATGGGTTCTGTATCGTTTTTAATCGTACTTTTAAACTTCGGGTTTCGGGTAGTAACCCGAGAACAAAAAGAACTACAAAATTCGACTGCTTTACGGCATATACGTCACTTCCACCAACACCCACACTTCCTTAAATTCCGACGTGCGAGCCCAACTTTGTTCGTCGGATAATATAGTCATGTCCGAAGCAGCAGAGACAAATAAGAAAGAAAAGGTTTTGTTGGAGGAAAGCAATAAGAGGAAACGAAAAAGTGACGGGATTAAAGGCAGGATGAGGATCAACATGTGACCAGCGTTTGCTCGTCGGCGTGAGCTGAAGGAGGCGTGCCCGACCGATGCTGTCATACTTGTTACGGTGAGCTACCACTCAAACATTGAACTGAAGTATCATATAGATTCTGTAAAACGGTAACCAATAGACTACTATAATGACCCTGGCTTGTAAACGTGAGCATCGTGATTATTTGGCGTTTGAAAAAAATAAAACCCATGAAAATATTTTCATATGACATGCTGAAAGATATGCCACCGACTGTACCTGGGATGAACACATTTCACACGCGACGCCAGAAGCACACCTGCATGTGAACGCCTCCTGCAGTGTTCAGGGGAACTGTTAGTGCTGTACCAACCCGCGGGACCGCTTTTATTAAGTTATTTGGCCTGCGCCGCACCACTGTATATATTTTTACAACCCTCCCCGCACCCTCGACCATTAAATAGACATATGGGGTCCGTGGTTTATGAGACGACCCGCGCATCACTAGTTCAGGGCTATCAGGGTTGTCATGTCAACTGGGTTGTCATGTCAACCCTGTTGTAGGATGACAGTGCTTACAACAGTAGTTGAGGACATTATTTTTTTCCCAACTGTAGGGGGACCCCGAGAGCAAAAGTTACCAAGTGCTGCTTTATCAAGTACTCTTTCACGGTTTAACAGTAATGTTGATGACACCATGCACTTGATTGAGTTGATGACAGTGGAGGGACGCCAGTAGTTTCTGTGTGCCATGCCGCACTGGAATAAATGTCTGTCAGGTTCACTGTGGCCAGACTTTCAATATCACTGAGAAAAAGAGAATTATTACAAACTATTTAAAAAAACGGCTAAAATCATATAGCATCACATATTACATCTCCTGATACAATTGTATTATAACAGTAAAACAATTAAATGTAATTAATCCAACACAAGCCCCTGGCAGTTAATAACTTTTATGTTTTGAAAATGTGTGGCTTGCAAAATAGTTGTTTCCCCATGATATTGGGTCAAATTAATCTTACCCATAGCTAACAGTTCTGGCATGCTTTAGTCCCAGACACTCAAAATGAAAAATCACACTCTTAAGGACAGAAGGCAGTGGATTCTGGAATGTGATTTTGACGGTCACTTCTTGACCCACGATACAGGCTGAAAGGTAAAAATAAATAAATAAATATAATATAATAGTTGTCATGCCATAAAATTTACATTAAGACATTCATGTAAAATCCATGAGTGAACCTGCTAGACTCACAGATGTAACCAGATCTGGTGTGCGCAGTCTGAACTGGAACTGAGTGGCCAGAATCTGCTTGGTTTGAGTGTCGTGTCCAAAGAGATGAAGCCCGACTGATCCACTAGGCTGTCCTTATACTTGTCATATCGCAGGGTCCACGGTAGAGTCTGTACTATAGAATGAAAAGAGATAAGTCTCCTTTTAAAACGGTTGCATGCCACATGTATGGATACATCTGAGAACAGCGTTTTCGTTTCAAGACCCCACAATTAACGTTGTTTCCATCCACACTAGCGTTTTAAGTGCTCCAAAAGCTTCTTGTCCACACTGAAAATTTTGAAAAAACTTAAATCATTGCATAAAACGTAATAAAAGCTCACGGAGACGATACAGAGAGACCAGTCATAAGTTTTTCGCTGTGATCATTTTATCAGTGAAATATCCCACCACTATAAAGTGCGTCCAGGGCCCACTCAATCGCTGTTCCATGTGGTGTAAAGCAATTGCGAATAAATATTCTGTAATGTAATATAAGGATTGTACAAAGCAATGTTTATCTTTAGCACACTATGCATAGTATAACCATAAATATCTATCGGTAAAATATGTCACATGAAAAACATTGCTATCCACTTATCGATTTTGGAGAGCGTCTTCATAAAGCTCAGTGTGGATGCTGTCTCAGTGTGGATAGAGAGAAACAGATGTATTTTCATTTCAAATGTATCTATGTAGATGTATCTGCAAACTCTCTCTTATAATACATGAATGATTTCAAGCTTTTATCATCACTCACCCTCACAGGCCTTCAACTCGATGTTCATTTGGCTCTTCCTCACTAAGGCATTATGGACTCCAGTGTATTATGTGGCTGCCTCTTGACTGTAAAGGGTAATGGTGCGAGGTGAGCTGCATTTATTCTGCAAAATCATGGAAAGCACGGCATCCTTGCCTACACGTGGTCCCTCCCCATGCATGGTGACTTTAACACATCTTCCACACAGTGCAATGGATATGTACACAGCTTGGAGCCATGACGAATGGCTGTTTCTACAGCAATACGCTCGTCCTCTGTACCTGGTAAATTTGAATAAAGTCGACAATTAACTTCAAGACATTTCCCAAGTGTGACTGTTACCATACTGAGATGTGTTCTCACCTCGTGAATGTTTGTAGAGATGCGTGATATCAAAGTGTTTGTCTGAGCCAACGGCCTTAGTGCTGATGCAGTGACCTACAGCATTTTTCTCAATGTGGAAAACACCAAATGTCCCATCACATTTCCGCTACCAGTAGACTATATCATGAGAACATGACGTGTTCTAATTACATTACTAATATAGCATAACTTGTGTGAGTGTGAGAGAGAGAGAGAGAGAGAGAGAGAGAGAGAGAGAGAGAGAGAGAGAGAGAGACCATTTCAACCATTTATAATGGAATATTAAGGAATTAACACACTTCTGAGACAATGAAGGGCACGTCATGCTTCAGGAAGGTCTGTCCACTGCGGATCACAGCAACAGAGGTCGGGCCGCAGCAGAGGAAGCCCTGGCTGGTCAGCTGAGTGGAATCGAGAGCCATATAGGCCTCATTCCACACATGGTAGTTCCCAGGGCCGGCCCTGACCAATTTGCTGCCCTAGGCAAGATTTAAATTGGTGCCCCTTGTATCAAGGTTTTGTATATGTTGGTTGTGTTTTTATAATTTTTAAAATAAAAATAAACAAACACACACACACACACACGTCTGGTTCACTATCTTTGTGGGAACTCTCCATAGACGTAATGGATTTTATACTGTAGTACAACCCGTATTTTCTATCCCCCTACACTGCCACTAAACCTAAACCCATCACAGGAAACATTCTGCATTTTTACTTTCTCAAAACAACGTATCGTGTATAATTTATAAGCATTTTGAAAAGTGACTTCTATCAGCTATTACTATCCTTATGGGGACATTTGGTCCCCACAATATAAACAAGGACACACACACACACACACGCACAAACAAAAATGTGTGTATACCTATTTCCTCCACTAAACTATGCATGCTCATGTTTTCACCATGAATTAAACTAAGACATTTTTATATTTAGTGTGTATCATTTTATTTAATTTTTTAGCTATTTTAGATAAACCTGTATATAAATATCATTACTAATTTCAGAAAATAAATTTTAAAAACGCCATATATCCCCTTACAATTGCACAACTGAGTAAAAACATTAGGCTATTAAAAAAATGATATATGTTTATAAACAATTGACATGATTTTTTACAGATTCTGATCACCCAGAACAGTTGCTTACATAAAGTTTAAGGTAAAAATAACTGGAATTAATTAGCTAACGAATTAATTAACTGGAATCATATACGAATTAATTAACTGGAATCATATTTAGATAAACTGTTCATTTATTTCATCACTTTACCTCTGTCTTTATCCCCTTATTCCTTATCTTTCCTGTATCAGAGGGCTTCGGTCTTTTTGACACATCGGCCACCCGTTATAAATAATTAGGCAACTTTCCAACTTTCACTGGCGCGAGCGAACAAGCATATTCCTGTCTGTTAGATGCGCGAGAGGCGACGTGACGCAACAACAAATTCTCAACGTTAAACTGATCGCGCGTTCAATATCGGACACACTAAAGAGTCTGGGGATTTGTTTAAGGTTTTTTTAAGGTAGTATTTCGAATTAATATTAATAAAAAGTAGCAGTAATAAAACCGGGGGGGGGGGGGGGGGGGGGATCACTAATTTTGGCGCCCCTAGCATTTGCCTATTCCGCCTATGCCACGGGCCGGCCCTGGTAGTTCCTACACAAAGAGAAGAAGATAGTCACTTTATGCACATTCAGAGAACTTTTGGGGACATCACAAATGTTCATACTTACCAGATTGAATCACGGTTCATGTGATCTATCAACTGAAATTTCTCATCCAAATAGACATCACTTGTCAAAGAAACATCAGTGTCATGAGCAGAACAGAAGTTTGAGACTGGACGAACAGGAATGCCCAAACACCTCAACACTACGAGAAAGAAAGAAAGAAAGAAAGAAAGAAAGAAAGAAAGAAAGAAAGAAAGAAAGAAAGAAAGATTTCTCTTTCTCCTTGTCCATAATGCCTGAACTCTTACGTGTCGGTGACTCCAGCAAAGGCCAAGCTCTGACCATATTTGACAGGTATGGGGGGAAATCAGCCTTGAGTTTTGTTATACTTTATATGTATAAAAGTTTGGCTCTTACTTGACCAAAGTTCCATGTCCTGCAGCCAATCTGCTGTTTAGTTCCATAGTAGATTCTTCCCATGTCATTCAGCACATACTCGACTCTCTCTGCCTCCTCATGCAGGTACACACAGTCATCTAATAAAGTGAGAAGAGAGAGTTGAATTTTTACTGAAGAGTTACAGTTAATTTAAAATTGCTTTCTATTTTTACTCATCTTTTTAAAAGATTGTCAGCATAGCATATGTGTGTTTGAGATTCAGATGAGAAATGAACAGCATGTAAATGTCATTTTCAGGAGCACATGGTAAAGTGAATCTTCCTCCTGCACAGTGAGTCACGACACTCAGTTGGCATCGCCCAACACAAGCAGTCGGAAGAGAGTGCACACACAGTTTGATACGGTTTTGGCCCTTTTCGACGATCTTTGCTCCCCAGCAGTCTTTCTTGAATTCTTCCACAATTGGAACGATCACAAGTGCCATCCCGGATGGATGGGATATGACCTGCAAAGCACACAGAAGAACAAGAGATTCCAGTGAGGGAAGAAATAATATACTTTTTTCTCATGTGGTTGTTAAAGAAGGCTATAACTGACCAAGTATCAGCTCCAGATGAAGTTTGTCTCCACTTCGAATAAAAGGTTATGTCAGCTCGACCCAACTCTGGAAACTCCGTCCTCTATGAATGATGAGGTCATTGCTCTTTTAATAATTTGTGTGATGTTCCAGTCGATTTTGTCCTTTTCTGCCTTTTAGGAGGTCAATAGAGCACACCTGCAGCAACGCATTTGAGAACAAGCAAGGGTAGAAAACAATCAAAGATCAGACCTTAAATTGGAAATGTAATTCCCACTATGCACTGCAGTCATATGAGCTTATAGTGCTTACCATCACTTCCACATACTTGCTTGCCTTTGGAATTATTGCACGGGTTGAGATTGCAAATTGACTGGCTGAATTTCCCTTGCTGCTCTTCCAGTTCCCGTGCAAATATTTGCACAAGACATACTTGAAGCTTCAAAGGTGAGAGAGAGAATGGAAAGATTATAGAACAAAGCATGGTATTTAAAAAAAAAACGGCTGTCTAATTCTGAGAATTGAAAAAAAATCAAGTATAACTTTAGACTTGTATTCATTTTCTTAAAATATAGATGATAAATAAAATACAGATGGCAGTTTTGTAAATGCAATGATTAAATACTAAAAAACCAGGGCCCAAATAAAAATAAAACATTGAATGTGTTGATACTTACATTTTAGTAGTTCTAGTCCCTGAATGTGACTTGCATCTGTTTATTTACAGAGTAATCAGAATAACTGTTCTCAGAGAGCTTAAATTAATAAAACATGTGAAAGTAGGTCTTGCTGGGATGAACCACTGTTGCTCCAAAAGTTTTTCTCTGCTACACACTGGTATATAATGACCTCCTCTCCACCCACACTGCCCACAGTGTGTGGGGAAAAAAAAGTCTTCATGGTGAGTCACACAAGGTTTTTTTTTTTACTGCCTTTTACCTTATAAAACAACCTTTACTGTAGTATGATTGCTCTAGTTCTGAGCTGTCATTTAGAAATATCAGACTAGATAATTATGCAGTATTTTCAAATGAATGCAGGTAATGTGGGTCACTATTTTGTCAGTGGCATTTTTATATGATCCAATATATGATTTACAAATGTCATGTCTGTTGGGGATAAATCTAATGATTTTAGTAGTTAAATAATCTAAACATACTGGAATGACTGAGATTAAGTGACTTAATTTTCTTCACCCTATACTGCTATACTATAGGTGGCACTTACCTACTTTTTTCCATAATTTATATTGATCAGATGAAAAACTTTGGTGACTGATACACAACTTTTAACACTGCATGCAGTTTTTGTCTACTGATTTTTTGTTTTCCAATCAGTTTGTTCTGATTGAACAAGCGGTTTGTTGTTAAACAACATTCAACGTATTCACATTGTGAAATGATGTATCATGTTGCCATATTCAAATAAAGATTTGAAAAAGTAGACCATGTGTCACTAATTAAACAAGCATATGTTCAGCTAATTGTCAGCCTCTTACATGTCTGCATCGAGAGTTTACAGAATTCAAGCGAAAATGTTTTAAACAAAGTTCGGGAGGAGCACATTAAAATGTCTGATCAGCTTAGAATTTTTATCTTGGATTCAATAAGATGTATTGCATGAAGAAAAGGCTCAGCACCCAAGGCTCTATTATTGCCTCAATGGCGTATGTCTTTGGGCGGATTGCTGAGGTCATCATGACTACTAACGTTTCACAGATTTAGGAACTTTTTTTAGCACTAAAATGCTTTGTAAAATACTCTTAGAGCAAAAATGTAGGGGGGTCCTAAAATGAGGACTGACACGGCCATTATTTTTAAGAATTTCTCCTAAATCGGCAAGTTAGGAGCAACTTTAGCTTTAAAGGGTTACTTAAGCGATTTAGCATATGGCTTTGTATCAGAAGAAACCCGGGAGTATATTCGAAGGATCTAGGAGTTGTTGTCTTTCATACCCCAAGTTCTTTTAAAAAAGTGCAGACAATAAATGGATATGTGAACAAGCATAGTATACATCTGAAATCAGTTCAAAACGCTTTCAAAACAAAGGTTGCATAAAATAATGAACTTTATACATGCACAGAGCTTATAAGTATGAAAGCTCAAGAGATAGTGTTTTTAAAGGGTTAACTTTGCAGTGATTAATTGGTATGCCTTTAAATTACTGCTAGTTTAGAAGAGATGAAGCACAGAAACAAAAGTCCACAGTCTGACGTTTGTCACAGTCAAAAATCCAATGCTGGTCAATTAATACTGCATTATTACTATAATACCGTTAATATATTAATACTATTAATACTGTATTGCTACCGTAACCGTAGAAATACATTTAAAACACACACACACCAATGTGCACCTAAGATTGTCTAAATGGAACATTTGACAACAGAGGTGCATCCAAAACAGCCTTCCTAATACTACAGTAAAACTGACTGCAAAGAGGAGGTAAAAACAGCACCAAGCGGAGCAGATAAACTGAAGCTGAAAGAGACTGATGTGCCAGCCAACAGTGATGCTATAATATGGTGTCGCTGCACTAAGGAAGCCTTAAAGTGAAAGAGTGGATATTTGAAAATGTAATTAAGAGATTTGAATCTCGGAGGTGTGATTCAGAAGGACACCAGGTCATAGCATGAAACACCATCAACACTGTTCTGTGTGTTTCCAAAGTTTAGTAGACATTTAGTATTAATGAACTGGGATAACAGCATACCAGAATGATTAATTATGGGTATAACTGACTAAAGATTTATAATAACTGCCTGCTATTATAATACATAAGAGTCATTTAGGAGATTGCCTTACAGACGATCCTTGCAAAGCTGTTTTTCCAAAAGTACAGCGCTGAAAGCTCATTAAGCACTCCTTTAGAGTTTCGCAGTTGCAGCCTTTCTTCACCTGTGCCACACCTCCCCATATATTCATTTGACTGAACTAAATTACTGTCGTCTGATAAACACAATGGAATGAGCGATATTTTGTGTGTTGCCATATAATTTGAGTGGTTATACAATAGTGATCTCTCATTCTTTCACAGTTTTTCAGTGACATTTCAAGCCTGACCACAGTGAGTCTGACATTTATTTCCAAAATGGCTCTTGAACTTGCATCAATTTACTCAAGTGCGTTCATTGCCAACATAATTGTCAGAGAAAATAGCTAAAATAATTTTAAACGAGGATAGATGGATGCCATTTTATTGTTTTCAGTCAAGTCCAGAATTACTAGTCGTATGTCATATCAATTTGCTAAAGCCCTTGTAGAGTCGTTGTTCTAGTAATGATTTGCTGATGGGTGTTTGTAGGTCATTTTGACTTAATTGGTCTTATTAAAGGCTATTTCTCCTAATTTTCTCAGGCGCTTTCTAGGCGGAGCATGAGCTTCAGTTTGGGGATGGTGAACAGTCTCAGAAACGGAAAAAGTACATGACGAACTCAGTATGTTTGTTTTAGAAGAAGCTTAAGTTATGACATCAGATTCCTCGCTTGTCAGGAGAAATATCTTCCTATATCAGGGGACCCTGTTTGGTTTGTAATCATGGGGTCTGGAGAAACACTTCACCCTCTGACAGTAACAAAAAAAAGGGAGGGGGGGGTCTGGGCTTAAATAAAACATGGAAATGAAACATACCATTTTAATTTACATTACTCTCTTGTGAATTTTTTTAATCTCCTCCTTCCAATTTTATGAGTCGTTCTATTTAATAACAAAGTCGTACATCAGAGTCATCCTTGTTCTGATGATCATCAGATAAATGTAAGAGTAATTGACAATTAACTGTACTGCAATTTAATTTAATATAATCATGCAATTTACTGTATGTCAGACCATTTTCCCTTAATCCCTGATCTAATCTCTCTGTTAAAGGGAGCTTCATTCTTTCAAATATACGTAATGGATGATTTTAATTGATCACATGGCAGTCCGATTCTGACTAATCGCTGCAGTGCATAAAAATCATAAATCATTGTAAGATTAAACCAGACTAACAAACAGGGTCGGTCAGTAAGAAACATGCAAACATACTTTGTTGACAGAATGTTTCTGATATAAATCAAGGATAGATTCCTCAGTTTTATGACCAATGTCAGTGTCTTAAATGGACAGACCTGCTCTGTCAGTAAGAGGACTCTACCTAGTTTTAAAGTTCACAACAATTAAACTAAGATGTTAATTAGTCCCATTAATTCAATAAAACAGGTCATTAAAATGAACATGCGTGACTCAAAATCCTTTGATCCCTTTCTTAAGAGGACAATTTTTTACACTTCTGCTATGAGCTGTGGACAGGGTGGAGATCGAGATCTAGTATAAAAATCCGTTCTACGGTGGAGACGAACATCAGTGCGATCAACAAGCTGGTTAAAACAGGACTCACTGTTCACTTGCTTCAGTAAATCTAGTTCTCCGTTCAGTTTCTCTTAAACAAGGACAAGGACTAAAACATGTAAGTAATCAACTTTGACATTGTTTGAAACGTATTATCTGGTTTATTTGTGCATAGATATTGCTATAAGAAAACTATACTTATCTAGATTTCATAAGATGTTTCTATCAAGAGTTATTTAGCAGATTATTATTTCTAAAGGCTCTTTTTCTGGCATGATTACATATCGGATATTACAAATATTGGTCTGATCATTTAGAAAACAGCCAAATGAACAGATCTAAAAACACCCAAGAGGCCTTATTTGTGAATTATTAACCATCTAATGACCAGTTACTTTTCACACTAATGCATCTCTTTTTGTCTTTTTTGCCCAGCATGCCTTTTGTGTACAACCCATACAGAAACCTCTGCACTGTCGGCCGTTTCCCAGCTTGCAAACTGCAAGCGGACGACTGCAGGAAATTCACATGCTACACACCGGCTTATCCTTATCATTGCGTTAACCCTTGCGCAAATGTTAACCCTTGTGCCAACCCTTGCGCTAAAACTTATGTAAACCCTTGTGCAAACCCTTGGTCTGTCCCTTATAATTACCCATGGTTCAACCCTAGTGTGAACCCTTGTGTCAACCCTTGTGTTAACCCTTGCGTCAACCCTTGCGTCAACCCATGTGCTACTCCATACACTAATCCTTGCAACTATGTCACTCCATGCCGTGATTACGAGACTAAGGAAGTTGTCATCAAGGAGTGCATGGATGATTGCACAGTCAAGCGAGTCTGTGGAAATGATGGTAAGAGTTGTAGATCTTCGGCCGGCAATGCATGGTGGGAAATGTATTATTGTAATAACTCAATGAAGGATCTGTTTGATATTTAATGGCTTGCCTTCTGCTTTTTCGTTTTCTCAGAAGCTGTCCTCCGAGTGAGTAAAGTCGATCTTCTCAAGTGCAGGACCGGACAGAATCGTCAGGAACATCACACACACTGTTTCCCTGATGATCACCTCATCGTCCGCAGAGGACAGCGTTTCAATATGTGGGTTGATCTGTGCCGTCCTTTCAATCCCAGCTGCGACAAACTTCACCTGGAGCTGAAACTAGGTTAGTTACTGTATGGCCCGCACGTGCAAGAGGACATGCAGATACAGTACAGAGGAGGAACTTACACTTCTTCCCTCACTGGAATCTTGTTCTTCTGTGTACTTTACAGGTCATATCCCATCCATCCGGGATGGCACTTATGTGATCGTTCCAATTGTGGAAGAATTCAAGAAAGACTGCTGGGGAGCAAAGATCGTCGAAAAGGGCCAAAACCGTATCAAACTGTGTGTGCACTCTCTTCCGACTGCTTGCGTTGGGCGATACCAACTGAGTGTCGTGACTCACTGTGCAGGAGGAAGATTCACTTTACCATGTGTTCCTGAAAATGACATTTACATGCTGTTCAACCCCTGGTGTAAAGGTACATGTTTGAGTACACTTTAAAATAACACAAAACCAAATGAGAATATGAAGATTAAACTGAATGTGGAAAGAAAGCTCGATTAAGCTTTATGAACCTTCAAATCCAATTTTCTGTGTTCTCAGACGACTGTGTGTACCTGCATGAGGAGGCAGAGAGAGTCGAGTATGTGCTGAATGACATGGGAAGAATCTACTATGGAACTAAACAGCAGATTGCCTGCAGGACATGGAACTTTGGTCAAGTAAGAGCCAAACTGTTATTCATATATTACTATATGTTTACCACCTGCAAATTACTTTCAACATTTTAACATCTCAACACAGGGTTTAATACACATCTATAATAAAACCAGATCAATCTCAAAGACTTGGGAAAAAGATTGCAACCTATGACTCTTTCAATTCTTTAAAAGAACCGATCAAAAGACTCTAATCGCTCCGAATCATTTCAGCGAATTCATCCCTTAATGTTAAAGTGGTTGAGCTTTTTATTTGTGTCGGTTAGGTTTGTAATAGGATTTAAATCAAAGTAATTACAAAATAAATCCGTTTTTAAATTATGTTTGATTCAGTATAGTTTGTGAGCCGTACTGTACATTTTTATAGTTTATCATATCCAATTTGCCGTCTGATTCTTAGTTTGAGGAGGGAGTCTTGGCTGCATGCTTGTATGTGTTGGAGAAGAGTTGCACCCCTTGCTCAGGATGGAGAAGCCCTGTTAACATTTCCAGAGTGGTGTCCGACATGGCAAGTCTTCATTTTCTTCTTAACAATATCCTGAATTTGATGTTGAATGAAGCTTGAGTCATAAAAACACATTTTCAATCGTCTCTCCTTAACAGGTTATTGCCAACAAAGACTGTGGTGTGTTGATGGGTAACTGGTCAAACTGCTATGGAGATGGAACTTCTCCTACATCCTGGTGCGGCAGCAGTGCCATCCTGAAACAATACCACAAATGTGGAGGAATACCTGTCAAATATGGTCAGAGCTTGGCCTTTGCTGGAGTCACCAACACACGTAAGAGTTCAGGCAGAATGGGCAAGGAGAAAAAATGGTTGAGAAAGTGATTTTAGATGTAAGGCACTTATTCTTCTTCGGTTTTTCTTTCTTTCTTTCTCGTAGTGTTGAGGTGTTTGGGCATTCCTGTTCGTCCAGTCTCAAACTTCTGTTCTGCTCATGACACTGATGTTTCTTTGACAAGTGATGTCTATTTGGATGAGAAATTTCATCTGATTGATCACATGAACCGTGATTCAATCTGGTAAGTATCATGAATATTTGTCATGTTCCCAAAAGTTCCTCTGAATGTGCATAAAGTGACTATTTTCTTCTCTTCGTGTAGGAACTACCATGTGTGGAATGAGGCCTGGATGGCTCGTTCAGACCTGCCATCTGGTTTCGGAGGTTGGCAGGTGCTTGATTCCACTCCTCAGCTGACCAGCCAGGGCTTCTTCCGCTGCGGCCCGACCTCTGTTGCTGCGATCCGCAGTGGACAGACCTTCCTGAAGCATGACGTGCCCTTCCTTTTTGCAGAAGTGCGTTAATTTCTTTCCTTTAGCATTCTGCCATTGACTAACTTATAATGACTAATGATTCCTGCTGTGTCTCCAGGTGAACAATGATAAAGTTTACTGGCAACGAAAATGTGATGGGACATTTGGTGTTGTTCACGTTGAGAAGGATGTAGTAGGTCACTGCATCAGCACTAAGGCTGTCGGCTCAGATCAACGTGTAGATATCACAAACCTCTACAAACACCCACTTGGTAAAAACATGTAATTTAAAACATCTGGTTAGGATTCATGGTCTCACCTTTGACATCTCCTGCTTTCATTAATCAGGTTCGTCTGAGAAGTGTGCCGCTTTGGAAACAGCCCTTCGTCATGGCTCCAGGAGATGCACATACCCACTGCCCTGTGCTGAGGATGTTGTCTGTGAAGTCAGCCTGAAGGGTGATGGGCCGTGTGTGGGAAAAGAGGCCGTGCTTTGCATCAATCTAAAAAACAAATGCAGCTCACCTCGTAGCGTCACCCTCCACAGCCATGCAGCAGCCATGTACTACACTGGAGTCAGGAAGACCTTCCTGAAGAGAGACCAGACATGCATTGAGCTCAAGCCCTCTGAATGTGAGAAATTATAAAGTTTCATTTAATTTGTTGGATATTTAAAATATACACTTGTAACGAAAGCATGAATATTTATAGGCAAACCTATGGAATGGACCCTGAGTTATGACGAGTATAAGGAGCACCTGGTGGATCACGCCACCCTGATGCTCAATCTCTTTGGACACGTCGCTCAGACTAAGCAGATTCTGGCCACCCAGTACAGCTTCAGACTGCGCACTCCAGATCTGGTTATCGCTGTGAGTTAAAGAATTTAACTTACTCTGTTGATCAGTTTAAATAGTTTAGTGCTGAATTGTGTCTTGTATGTGGTTCTTCTCAGCCTGTTTGTGATGCTGTCCTGGGTCAAGAAGTGCCAGTCAAAATCACATTCCAGAATCCACTGCCTTGTGTCCTGAAGAACTCGGTATTCCGCTTTGTGGGACTTGGACTGCAGCATGCCAGAGTTGTCAACTATGGGTAAGACACTAGAATATTTGTAATTTTCAAAGAATTATATAAAATTGATTGATGAACACAATGCTCAAAAATCATTCTGTGTTGCTATACAGTTTGTGATCATTTAATCGAGAGAGCAAGAGAGACATTAAAAATTATAGTAATATATTTGTGTCGCGATAGTTTGTGAATATTTAATCTACACTGTAAAAAACAAATTCTCCAATTGTCACCAATTAAAACATTTCTAGTGACTGATCACATCTAAATTTTTCAGTTGGCCAAATTTAATTTCTGTGAATTGATGCAATTTAATTCACAAAACTTCCTTTTGGCCAACTAAAAAATTTAGATGTGATCAGTCACTAGAAATTTTTCAATTGGAGACCTGAATTTTTTTATTTTATTTTTTACAATGTAACAAAAATTATTTAAAAATATATTTAGAATATACATTGGATATATTAAATAATAATGTGTTTCTATATAGTTCATTATTTAATCTAAATATATATATATATTTTTTTGGTAACACTTTAGTATGGGGAACACATTCACTATTAACTACAACTTTTGCCTCAATAAACTCCTAATTTACTGCTTATTTATAGTTAGTAAGGTAGTTTTACTAAGGTAGTTTTTGTAGCATTTAAGTTTAGGTATTGGGTAGGATTAAGGATGTAGAAGAAAGTAATGAAGAATAAGGCATTAATATGTGATTTTTAAGTACTAATAAACAGCCAATATCCTAGTAATAAGCATGCTAATAATCAACTAGTTAATAACTGAACCCTAAAATAAAGTGTTACCATATATATATTTTTAAATAAATACATAAAGGATAGTACATTTATATATATTGCATAATAGAATGCTTTTCTAAAATTTATCGTTCAAGATGAAAGTATTCTTTAAAATTAAGTTTAAATATAGTAATATATGTGTCGCAATACAGTTTGCGAATATTTAATTAACAAATATTATTGGAATATAATAATACTAAATTTTCTTTGTATTTTCTTCCTCAGTGACATTGCAGGACATGCCACCGTGTGCCTGACTGAGAAATTTATTCCCAAGTGTCACGGGCCACATAAACTTCTGGCCTCATTCGACTGTCCTCAGCTCACTCAGGTGCATGGATTCACCAACATTGTGGTCAAACAGCACAGCTAAACCAATCGAATAACCAAAAGAGAACAACCGTCAAGGCTCCACTGAATAGAAAGCTCTCACATTGGATGGATTTAAATTGCATCTGTTAGTTTTACTTTACCTACCATCTGTAAAAATTACACATCTGATGATGCATTTAATCACAATCTAGGATGGTATTGTTTTCTTGTCTTAAATTATATTTTCCTCTCTTTTTACCTAGTATTTTGGTGGCATTCATTTACCTAGTTTTCAAATGTTATACTGAATAATCACTTATAATCAAGTTTATTTCTTTTCCTTTTAATTTTTGATAGTTTTTTTTTCCTCATTCTTATGAAAACTAAAATAATTGTTTCATGGTGTTGGTTACACTGTCCTGTGCAGCTTGAGCTTCAAATAAAATATCCCCAGCATACTAAACTGTGTCCGATTGTCATGCATCTATCAAACTGAGGGTTTATTCCTCTTTTCATTCGAAATAAGTAATACATTCTTGACTTATATCATTTCCAGAACAAGTAATTTTATGTTCACAAAAAATCAAGACTTTTGCAGACTGCTTGTCATCACTGGTCTCTAAAACCTCAAAAACAAATATATAGAGCATTGCTTCGTTGGTAATAAAAGATAATATAAAACACATTTCAAGTCAAATAATCAAAAGAAAACAGAACAGATACTACATTTAGTGTTAAAATATATATATATATATAAAATGGTCTGACATCTGAATCTACCATCCAGTAACAGCTGATTAAGTCCATCCAGTTATCCAGGCGAATGAAACACATTCAGTGCATTGTACTGAATCCCTGAGAAAGAGACGGCAGTCTTGGTCTGATTCTGAATAAGCTTCTATTCTGCACAAACACATCTGAATCCAGTTCAGATCACGGTTGTAGAAAGAACTTTGAGCCTCTCCTCATGCAAAAATCTTCATGTTAAGCGAGAAGGGAAAACATCTTGTAGGGTCTGATTTTCAACAAGGCATTGATTCATGAGCACGACTTCAGTGAGGGCGCAAGGTCCCGAAACAGTACACTGGTTTCAGAAAGAGCAGGTCAGTCAGGATTGGTCTGAAGAGGTCTCGAGTCTGATGGTAATATGACTCGCTGCTCATCAATCCGTTTGGCCTGGGAGCGAAGGATGAGGCTGAAGAAGTCGTCGTCTGGGACTGTTGGGCCTCTGGTGGGCGGGGGAGGAGGAGCACACCTCTGATCATCCAGTCTGGATCCCTGAAGTCAAAAACAGACACGGAACATACGCCTTCAAAAGGATGTGATATGTAATATTTAAAGAGGATCTATTATGCTTTTTATTACTCATAAGTTTGCAATGTTGATGTTTGAGCATGAAAAACGTCGAAGCACAAAGTCCCTCCAAAGTGTTCTCTATATCAATTTTCTTCCGTAAACGGAACATGTCATAATATTCCTCATTTAAATAATTCATGCCGAAGGCATATCCAAAATATGGGCGGGCCTGGTCGAGATAGTTAGTAGTGCGTTGAAACTCAAGGTTATGGTAAGGAGCGCTTGACCAATCACATCACACTGATCCAATCAACCAATCAGATTGTGCTTTTTGGAAAGAGTGGCTTCATAAAGATAGGTGCTGAATTTGCCATATAAATGGGGCACTATTGGAGACAGCCATTTTTAGTGGCATCTGAAACCAAAATGATGTCCCACAATGCACCGTATAAAGCGTACAACTGATGTACACAAAAGACTGTAAAAAAATATGGACGTAGCGTCCATGACGTCCATGTTTCTGAAGAAAGTTTTTGAAACGTGAAGTCAGCCATTGCCATCTTGTGGCCACGCCCTTAATTATGCAGAATTTAAAGGCTTAATATAATGTAAACGAATGAGTTATAAAAAAATTCACCCCCCCTCACAGTTGTCATGAAGGGCAAAATTAGCCATATAGACCAAAACCACAATTTGGACCAGGCTGTAAACATGTTTTCTTCTGCTGTAGAGTTGGGCATTTTAACATGGGGCTCAATGAGATTCTGCTCCCTTCTGGAGCCTGGAGCCTAGTGGCCAGTCGATGAATTGCAGTTTAAGTCACTTCTGTATTGGCTTCAACAGAAACTGGGGGAGGCTGCCGCTTGATGTTTTTTTGAACATTTTAAGCATGAGACGTATTCTAGTAGATCCCCAAAAAAATCAAGACTTTGTAAAAGGGCATAATATGGCCTCTTTAATGATGCAGCCTAATAATAAACATAATCAACCTGGCACTTAATCAGCATGTCGAAGAAGTTTTCATCTGGTTCTTTGCCATCGGCTGTGGCCATGAGTTTGCTGAGAACATCCTGGCTGTGGCGCTGGTCCAGCCGGAGACCTGGAAGATTGCTCACACTGACCCGCTGCTCGTCCAGCCGACGGCTCTGTGAGCTGGCCAGCAGGTCTAGAAAATGGCCAGGCTGTGCCGAGGCCTCCGCTCCGGTTGCGGAAGTAGCTGAAGGTTAAAACAGTACAGTGTAGACCAATGAAATGCTGCTTATAGTACATGTTTAAAAGTTTGGGTGCAGTAAGAATTCTTTTTTTTATTTTTATAAATTAATTATTATTCAGCAAGGACCCATTAAATTGATCAAAGGTGACAGTAAAAGCATTTATAATGTTACAACACATTTCTATTTCAAATAAATGCTTCAAATCAATGAATCCTGAAAACAAATGCATCACGGTTTCCACAAAAATATCATATTAGAATGATTTCTGAAGGATCATGCGACTCTGAAGACTGGAGGAATGACTGACAGGAATAAATTACACTTTTAAATGAAAATTATATTATGATTAGTTAAAAATGTATTTTATGCTTTTTAATCATGATATCTTGATACATTTCTGAAGGTTAACACCATGTCCTGACCAGGCAATAAGTGCAAAAGTGACAAGCAATTCCTTCCAAATTCCCACAATTTAACCGTACATTAAACATCAATTTTCATCAGATTGGCTGCGATTTTTCTCATGTGACAGTAGTTTAGTGATCAATGTGGACAAACAAATTGCTTGTCACTATATACACTGCTCTATAATTGTTACATACTAAAAGTGTATTCACACTGAAACTCTAGTAGTGCATGAAGTTTTGTGTAAAGTAAAATAACTTTTTAATCATTTATTTTAGGCTTTGCTTTTTAAATAGCTTTCAGTGTGAATGCATCTTAAGTGATTTTATTGCACATTCATATAGTACAGGTCAGTACAGTCAGGCAGGAAGGGTCGACTCACGTTTCCTCAAGGCTACGGGTGGGGTTTCACTGGGAAAGGAAGGGGCGGGGACACGGCTTATGCCGTCCTCTAATGAGCACCTTTGATCATCCATGCGGCTGCCTTGGAAGCGGCTTAGAAGGTCAAAAAAGCTGTCGTCACCCAGAGTGTCTGGAGTGTACTGTGGAAAAGGAAGTTATAATTAAAACAATAGTGCATCATTCATCATTTAAAAACTGAAAACATTTTAAAAAGGCAACAATATTTAGAAAAGATGATTAATTTGCATGCTCTTTAAAATCTAAATTATAAAATTGATTGGATAATACAGTATTTCAGCCTCTTTTTCAATCTTTTATCAATGTTTTTTGAGAACCACCACTGCTAATTAAACTCACCATGTAATCAATACCTGACTATGTGTCTTTTCAATGGCATTTTTCAATATTTATTATACATTTAGATTAAGATTTATACATGCACATCTTTTATTATTATTCATGTGCCCTATCAAAATAACGTTCTTGCAGCGACATCTCTTTTCTTCTCCGATGACATATTTACTTGGGAGAAGGCAGAGCAACTCAACACTTGTCATAGATCCACCAACAGCAAAGCATCCAATCAAATTCACTCAGATATAAACACTGATCAGGCATAACATTATGACCTAATGTAATACTGTGTTGGTACCATTTTTGGTGCCAAAATAGCGCTGACCGTTCGAGGCATTGACCTGGCCCCAAGGTGTTAGCAGCAGATCCTTTAAGTCCTGTAAGTTGTGAGGTGGGGCCTCCATGGATCGGAATTGTTCATTCCGCACATCCCACAGATGCTCGATTTGATTGAGATCACACACACCTCTTTTTGGAGAATTTGGAGGGAATTTGGAGGCCAAGTCAAGACTTCTTTTTGCTTCGTGGCAGGGTACATTATCCTTCTGGAAGAGGCCACAGCCACCAGGGAATAATGTTTCCATGAAAGGTGGTACATGCTATGCCTATGTAGGTGGTACCTGTCAAAGTAACATCCACATGGATAGCAGGACCCAAGGTTTCCCAGCAGAACATTGCCAAAAGCTTCACACTGCCTCTGCTGGCTTGCCTTCTTCCCATAGTGCATCCTGGTGCCATGTGTTCTCCAGGTAAGTGACACACACACTAGGCCATCCACATGTTGTAAAAGAAAACGTGATTCATCAGACCAGGCTACCTTCTTCTATTGCTCCGTGGTCCAGTTCTGATGCTCACCTGCCCACTGTTGGTGCTTTTGGCGGTGGACAGGGGTCAGGATGGGCATCCTGACTGGTCTGCGGCTGATGGGTCCAGTTCTGATGCTCACGTCCCGACATGGTTGCGTGTGGCTATGCAGCCCCATACGCTTTGCACTGTGTATTCTGGCACCCTCCTATCAGAACCAGCATTAACTTCTTTACCAGTTTGAGCTCCAGTAACTCATCTGTTTGATCGGACCACACGGGCCAGCCTTCGCTGCCACACACAGCCCCAAGTGTATGAATGAGCCTTGGCCGCCCAAGACCTTGTTGCTGGTTCACCACCGTTCCTTTCTTGGAGCACTTTTGATAGATACTGACCACTGCAGACCGGGAACACCCCACAAGAGCTGCAGTTTTGGAGATGCTCAGACCCAGGCCAGTCGTCCAGCCATCACAATTTAGCCCTCAACTCACTCAAATCATTACACTTGCTCATTTTTCCTGCTTCTACCATTAACTGTGGGAGCAAAATTTTCACTTGCTGCCTATAATATCCCACCCACTTCACCTGTTAATCCTAATCGGTGTATGTCACAATAGGGAAGAAAAGACTACCACAACTATCACAAATTCATGCAGACTAAAGGGATCTTCAAGGTACCTACCTGTGTGTCCAGAGGGGATGAAGTTGGGCTGCTGCTGCTGCATTGGTTCTCAGCAGGTAGACTGGAATTTGAATCATTTAACCTGTGCTTTTTGCTCCTGAAGCGATTGATGAAGAAAAGTTTGGAAGATGTCTTGGCTACGGACGTTTTGGACGTCGGTGATTTAGTTTGCTGAGGGGTTGTAGTCTCCTCGCCGGCCTGCCCCAGAGTAGATGGAGCATAGACTTTATTAGGCACACTTTTGTTGATATGCAAAACATTTGCACTATGAAATTTAAGTGACAAAATGTATATGCAATGTATGCAAGTCCTAGGGCTCTGTTTACACCTGATATTAAGATGTGTTTAGAATCCCAATCGGATCCCAAGTTGACGACGCTAAATACAGTTGAAAAGGTTTTCAGCTTGTCCACTTTTGATGACTTCCAGAGGTAGCTGAAAACACATCCGACTGCACTGCTTTCGTTGTGTAAACTCTCATGTGGCCTACTTTCCACCTACTGACCTAATGCATTAGGTTAGACCACGCTTGACAGGCGAGATTTTACACACACACACACAATCCGGCTGGTCTTGCAGCTGTCAGAGCAGAAATGAAGGTTCAGTGCGTTTTTCTATTTTCTGCTTCATATGCAAATTGTGCAAGATTATTTTTTCTATTACATTGAAAAATCGCCATACACTTATTCCCTCGAAGAAATCAGGACAGAAGTGGATGAAACTGGACAAAGGAGATGGATTAAAACCCCTCATCTACTTGTGAGCCGATCGACCAAAACACATCTTAACACCAGTGTATTAAGGGTTGATTTAGGCTAGGCACACACTGAGAATGAATAAGATCACTGGATCAAAGGCACTCTGGTCATTCAATACTACTCTATAGGTACTCAAGATTGACATGAGATTGACTGAAACTGAGTGTTTCACCCCCCCTTTAATTTTAAAAATGGAAGATCCATTTTGATAATCTCACTTAATGTCTAGTCATCGATCCCGATCCCTAATCTTTAGTTTTGCGTATATGAGGTTTTGAATGTGTTTAATGTCTCACCGTATTTTTGTCAGAGGTCAGTTTCATGAGCTCCATGTTCTCCATGCTGTGTCTCCGGCTTCCTCTGGATCTCCCATCTACACACAAGGATATGATTCTCATTCTTCGCAGATCAGTTGTGCTAAGAGGATCAATTGCTTACAGTCCAGAGTACATACGATGATGTCAGCTTCCCAATTTACTAATTTTGTTGCTGCCAAGAATATTAATGTTGTACATTATGATGTCCTTTTAGATGTTTTAAATGTTTTAATTGTTCATGTAAATGGTTTTATGTAAAAAGTTAAGCAGGATATTCAAGTGAGTTTGAACATATTTAACCAAAATGTACATCTTTTAGCCAGTAGATGGCACTATCTCCAAAACTCACCAACAACAATTTGAACATGCTAGATACCCAGACAAAATGTGTTTGCATATTAAGGGAATGAAATGTAAATATTTGAACACTTAATGCAATTATTTTAATCTATTTTTTTTTAACTATTTGATCAGTTAATTCTTTTTTTATTGCATTGTGGTTTGTACATTTTTATAAGCGCTTTACAATCACTTATCCAGGTATTTTCCCCCTTCCACTCTGTATGTATGATAAAATGTATAGAAAAAATAAATGACTATTTTAGAGGATGCTTGGTTTGAATCTTTGAGGAAAGTTGAGTGTGCTGTTACCAGGCGAACTGCTGTCACCGGGCAGACTCTCGATGAAGGCAGAGGTGTTAGCGCTTGGGCTGTTTTGCTTCAGACCCAAAACTAACTGCAGGTCAGACACGTTCATTCTAGCCGTCAGCTCGCCACTGCGGTCTCCAATCTGAGGAGCACACACACACGCACACACACACACACACACACACACACAGGAAGGAACAAACATTACTGGAAGTGCTAGTCCTGATAACACATACTTCAATCATGAACATGCACTGTGGGGGAGAATCTCATGAAGCCTGTCCAACTCACATTTCACCCCAAAATCAAAAGAAAGACAGACATTTTATTTTGCTTTGCACTCATGTTATTTTTATGACACTTAAGCAGGAACATGTCGTCTAAACTAACTAATCTAGCTTTCTTATAAAGCTACGACTGACTCTGATGAATATTTATGGTTCTGAGATTAATTGTTTATGTTGTATAATGCTCCGTTGTAAGATGCAAATGCATCTGCCAAAATGCAGAAATGTCAATGCATTTTCCCCCATTCTAAGTACAGAGGTGGAGAAAAAAAATTATCCAATGTCACATCAGCAGAAAGTCTTTTTTACATCACAAAATTGCATGCTGAACAAAACATGTTTATTTTTTTTAAGTATTAAGTTACTTTAATTAGAAGCACAGTGATTGAGAATCACAGAAAACTCGTATTTAGGTACTGAGAATGATCTTAATTGTCATGAAAAATAATGTCATGAACAATGTTAGTAAAGCTAAAACCTTGTTCATTACTTGAAATAAAATAAACATTAACTGAAATAAACTTATGCTTAATAAATCTTAAAAAGTATATTAAAAAAGTTATTAAAAAGTACAAATTACATTTTAAAACTATAATTTAAAAAAATTAAAACTACAAAAATAAAATTATTTAAAAATATTATCAAAAACTAAACTACAATAACTATAATAGTATAGAAAGCTTTATTCAATTAATGTAAAATAAAATGTATTCTTACAATTAATATTTGTTTTCCATTTGATTTTTTTTTTTTTATGAGATTCACCCCATCTTTCCTGTGCAGGCAGGAAGTCTGCCAAGCACACACACACATCCAAACAAACACGTACAACACACAAACATACGTGCACGTATACACACGCACACACCTCTTTTGAGATCTCCAGATGTTTCTCTGCAAAACTCATGGCTTGCTCGTGGTTTCCCAGTGCGGTGTATGCATTCCCTAAACTCCAGCACGCCCTCCCTTCTCCGATCCTACCCACAGTGACAGGAGGAGGATTAGACCTCATCAACAGCAGCACAGACAGGAAGTGTCAAAGACAGCCTACCTGTCCTTGAGGTCCTGAGCGATGATGAGATGTTTGAGGTGATAGTCTATGGCTCTCTCATAGTCCTGCAGTAGTGTGTAGGTGTTGCCCAGACTGTAGCAGGCCTGCGCTTCCACGGCCCTGTCCTTCAGCTGCCGCGCCAACTGCAGCGTCCGCCTGCGGGATAGACAATACACTCATCAAAATGACCTTGAGATGTGCTCCGAACATGCTCCAGACCACCACTGTTGTCTTTGGCTTGCTTAGTTGGAGTTTAAAAGACATTTAAAGCTGCAGCCCGCAACTTTTTTGTTCAAAATGTATATATCATGTATATTTAGACATGTATAAATGTATAATCAGGGAGTACATCATGAATCCAAAATATTTATATTTTTATTCAGCTGTGGAAAAAAATTTAAGAGACCACTTAACATTGAGAAAAGTGGTCTCAATTTTTTTTCAGCGCTGTATATAAACATAAATATTTTGGATTCACGATGTATATATACTGTATATATTCTGTAGGGATGCAACAATACAGTTAATCCACGGTTCAATACATACCTCGGTTTTTCACTACGGTTTGGGTTATTTTGCCATTCTATTCTTAGGCGACAGGAGCAGAAAAAGTTAAGGAGAGAATGTTTTTATTGCAATACTCTTTCTTTGTTTTACTTAAAAGACTTGAAAACCCTTACTTAAACTTAAAACTTTACCTAAAAAACCCTTGTACACATTCCCAGTGTATTGTACAGTGGCAGCTCAGAGATGTAGCTCAGTAGCATTTAAGTATGAAACTGAATGAATAAATGTAGGCTTAAATTAAAACTACATAGTCTTCAATATACAACATTTATTAAAAGCAGTCTTTTTTTATTAACAATTTTAGAGGTTAACTGTCCCTTTAAGGACAAGCGGTTCACTAGGCTGCTGCTGTCAATTGAAGACCTGGTCAAATCTCATATATAGACGCACGCGATTTTACTTTCACTTTAGATATAACCGACTGTGTTTATATGCTAACCTTGTGTGTATTTGACAGTATTAGCGCAGTAAGACTGTCCAGTAATCGTGTGTTTGACAGACGTTTAGTGCAAGCACTCAATGCAAAACAGTACATGCATTGAACAGTCCGTGCCTTGCCGGTTAAACATTTCATTTGTGTGCATGCACGCGAATGAAATGTTTAACCGGCAAGGCTTTAAAACGCGGCTAACACCCCTTAACTTCAGTGCATATGATTGCATATTTGCTCATCAGCGCATAGACTCACAGGCACACTCAAAAAGAGCCGAAATAAACTGAGAGGAATATTTCAAACGGAGGAAAATGGAAATAATTAATTACACGCAAAAATGAAATTCACCAGCGCGTATTAAACCGTGAATGCCGTACCGAACGGTTCAATATTATATTGAGTATTGTGACATCCCTAATATTCTGTATATATACACTGTATGTATTTTTTTTTCAGAGCTGTATATATACACTGTATATAAATGCAAATACGTGAATGTGTATAATTATGTATATAATATACACATTGTTGTATTTATTGTTTAAATATTACAAACTCAAATAAAATACATGAAACTCAAAATAATTGTTGTTGTCACTTTGTTCAATTTCCTTGCTTGTATATGTTAAAAAATGTTAAAAAGAAATAAATAACAAAACAAACTGACTTGTAATGTTCGGCTGCAACTTCAAACTGCCCAAGAAATATGTATGCATTTCCAAGGTTGCAGTAAGCTCTCCGCTCTGCGGCTCTGTCTCCAAACTCCTTCGCAATAAGCAGACGCTGTAAAAGCAAGAAAGCATTGTTAATGTTTACATAATGTAATATGTACATCATGAGTATTTTCTGCACTACTGATGTACAGACTGTTTATTGTTTATGCAGTGAGATTTATTCTAATCATCATTACAACAAGTACAGTGTTGTATAATTATTATTAACTTTCGTACACACAATAATACAAACTTTCTGTATACTAATCCATAATTTATTACAGTTTGATGCATTGGATTTTTTTCGTCATCATTTTTATTTAAACCTAGCAGCTTATTTAAGCTCATTATGTTTAGAAATACCTGCTCATGAGCAAGGACAGCATCCTGGAAGTTTCCCAACAGATAGTGGGAGTTGCCAAGGTTGCCGTAGGTCCTGCCCTGAGCCGCTCTGTCCCCCAAATCCTTCACAATGGCCAGATTCGCTCTTCAACACGACATGTACAGTATAAGATACAGTTAGGCATGCTTTTGGAAAACATTACTGCCCATGAGGCCAAATGAAATAAAATGTTTTGTCTTTTGGCATGTGTGTCGTCTACACTAGTTTTGGGTGTTCAAAAGAATGAAAACAACAAATGCTGGCTCGCTCACTCATAGTACTCCGTTGCTTTCTTTAGAGCGATGCGTGCCTCCTCGGGAAAGTCTCCAGGGTCCATACCGCTCCAACATATGTTCTTCCCCTTGGCGTGGTACACATTCCCATAATTATACAGCGCTCGAGCCTGCCCCACCTAACCAAACCACACACAGACACACATCCACATAACACATACAACCAGCACGGATTACACATCTAAAACAGATCGACAGCTTGCATTTAAACTATGTTTATGGTCTGCTAAAATAGATCAAGCCGTGTCTTAGAATTACAGGACAAAAGTGACTTCCAATAACATCCGAGGCAAAATGGGCCATTCAAGTGGAATTTAAAGGAATAAAATGATTCTGTCATCATTTACTCACACTCAGATGGGAGATAAAGGCAAGTGTTAAAAAACCTTATGACAATTACCAAAGTAATCCTATCACAATTGAATTGTATTTATCTAAAATGGCATTTATTTATTGGTATTTGATTAAATGATGGGATAAAACAATAATCATGATTAAATCCAAAATAAAGGTTTTTGTCCACATAATATATGTGTGTGTAATGTGTATAATTATTATGTACACACATGCATGTATATATTTAAAGAAACACTCCACTTTTTTGAAAATAGGCTAATTTTCCAAGTCCTGTTTAGAGTTAAACAGTTCAGTTTTACCATTTTTTAATCCATTCAGCCAATCTCTGTATCTCGCTGTAGCACTTTAAGCATAGCTTAGCATTAAATCATATTAGTCCATTAACATCCCTCTCAAAAAAGACCATTTTTTTAAAGATAATATTTTTCCTATCTAAAACTTGACTATGCTGTAGTTACATCAAGTACTAAGAACAACATAAAATTAAAAGTTTCGATTTTTATACCGATATAGATAGGAACTATTTTCTGATTCCTGGAACTTTGCGGTCGTACCACGGGTTCAGCGGCGCAATGATATTACGCAACGCCTGAAAGTAGTCCTCAGATAGGTAACTTCCAATGCGACCGGCACTAAGTTTGTGTCATTGCAGATAACGCAGAGTTGCAGCCAGCAAATTATGTTGTGGATTTACTGTACGATTAGCTATGGTTCTGTGTGCCATAAAGAGCTATGAGAGTGAGTTGAAGGTGTATTCTGCCATTATGTTTCACAGAATACCAATGAAAATCAAGTGACGAAAGAATCAGTGGTTGACTGCTCTGAGCTATAGATATCAAAACACCGGTAGATTCAAACAAGAAACTGCGTGTTTGCTCAAAGCATTTGGGACAAGATGACCATATGGAAAACATGGACAGTGTTACCACGGTATGGCGTCTAGAGGATATGGCCAGACACAGGGAGAAGTGTATCATCCCCCAACATATTTTATTTTGTTAGCTTGAACGACCAGATTGAAAAGCACTGATGTTGCCTTTATCTAATTTTACCTGTTATTTGCAAGCATGGGGGTTTGCATGGCCATTTGGTTTATACCTTATATAATGTTAGTAGTTTTGTTGTAGAGTTCTGGTGAGGTAGTGTATAGTTTTGATTAAAATAGAATGTGGAATTGCCGGTATTGTTTATCTACACAGTTTATATGCTAAAAAATACTACGTTAGCGATGTTACATTCTGTGCCGAGGCTTCGGAGCGTGTCTCCTGCATTGAAAATTTTTTGGCGGCCTCCAAAAAAATTTGTCGTACCGTCAAAGCCTTATTTGATTAGTTTTTTGTGATTTATGAGTGATGTAGATGACAGGGTGCATGTTAACTGAGTGACAGAGAGAAAGAGCAGAGCGCCCGCACTCTCTCTGTTTTCATAATAAGCAGCACCATCTTAGCATATTTCATTCACATATTACGTTAGTCAAAATCAAAAGGTCGGCAGACCGAATCCATGTCTAAACCATTTTTCCTTGAATTTTGACTCTTCTCTGACTCACCAGCTTGAATCTGCTCTCCTCGTCCCTTCTGCCCCAGTCTGTTCAGCCACACTTTCTCTTTCACATTTCAAAAGCACATCTTCAGTGTAACTGTTATTCTGGTTTTTCAAAAGTGTGTTTAACTGTTTAGAAGCAGATCTCCTAGAAGTGGTAAACTCCTCACTTCTCTATGGGACTTTTCCAACCGCTCTTGGAAAACTAACTGCAATAGTTAAGCCTCTTCTGTAAAAGAGAAATCTGGATAACTCCATATTGAGCAACTACAGACCAATCTCAAATCTCCCCTTCTTTGGCAAGATCATTGAATAAGTTGTTTTCAATCAACTAAACAAATTCTTAAACTCAAACAGATTCTTTGACAATCTTCAATCTGGTTCCCGAACGCATCACAGCACAGAGACAGCGCTCATAAAAATTATAAATTATATTCGCTTAAATACTGATACAGGTAAAACATAAATTCTGGTTCTACTCAACCTCAGTGCTGCATTCGACACTGTTGACCACAACATACTACTAGAAAGGCAGGAAAACTGGGTCTGGGATGGTCCTCAGATGGTTCAGATCATACTGAATAGGGAGAGGTTATTATGTGAGTATAGGAGACCATAAGTCTGAGTGGATGTCCATGATATGCGAAGTCCCACAAGGGTCAATGCTAGCACCACTCCTGTTTAACCTGTATATGCTGCCACTGAGCCAAATAATGAAAAAGAACAATATTGCTTACCACAGCTATGCTGACGATACCCAGCTCTACTTAGCACTGTCACCTAATGACTACAGCCCCATTGACTCCCTGTGCAAATGCATTGATGAAGTTAACAACTGGATGTGCCAAAACTATCTTCAGTTAAACAAAGACAAAACTGAAATCACTACATTTGGAAACAAAGATGAAATTCTCAAGGTGAACGCATATCTTGAGGATAAAGGTCTGATAACAAAAAATCAAGTCAGGAATCTTGGAGTGATTTTGGAGTCAGACCCGAGTTTCAGTAGTCATGTCAAAGCAATAACTAAATCAGCATACTATCTGAAAAATATTGCAAGAATTAGATGATTTGTTTCCAGGCAAGACTTAGAGAAACTTGTTCATGCTTTCATTACCAGTAGGGTGGACTATTGTAATGGCCTTCTCATCGGCCTTCCCAAAAAGACTATTAGACAGCTGCAGCTCATACAGAACACTGTAAAATAAAATAAACTTTCCAAGGAGCCATATATTATTCCCTTAATCTCATTATACATTATTACAAGGATAAATGAGTGCAAAGATTCAGTGTATGCATCTGTATTACAATGTGTGCACGTGCGCAAGTCCAGTCAGATTTCACTCAGCTTAAGATTGCTGGCCTTCTACTAGCAAGCAGATCTTACTGATAGGTCTTTCAAGGTGGCTTGTTTTGGTTTGAAGCCGTACACTGCGGACCAAGCCTTTAGAGTCAGGGAAGGTTTCAGTAACTCTAGCCAGCATCCATGATCCTCTTGGCGCTGTGCTATCAGCTCACAATGTCTCCTGGACAGAAGTTGCGTCTGGCACGAGACCATTTTTGCCTCGTTTGCAGAAGAGGGGGATACTCTCGGACCCAACGTTTCCAAAATAAGTCTGCAATGTACTGGATCTGTCTCCAACGATGTCTGGTGTAAAGATCTTCCTTTACAAACAAACCTGGAGGTAGAACAGGCTGTACCTTAAGCTGCAGTATATGGTTAGGCGTTAACGGCTCCAAGTCATTTGGGTTATCAGAAACAGTTGGGAGTGGACAGCTATTGAGAATGGCCTCAACCTCACACACCACTGTCTGAAGGCCTTCATCATCCAGATACTACTGGCTGGGGAGGGTTAAATGTCAATTTCACTCCCTTTTGGAGCAGGCAGTAATATTGCGGTATTCGACCCGGGACGAGCGCTGTGTGAACAAAAGCTGAAACTAATGCCGCAACGTGTACGTAGTTATCGTGCGACTCTTAGAGCTTGTTTTTTTTTCAATAATACAACCCTGCAGTGCCAGAAGAGCTAGTCGGTGTTTAAAACGCAGAGTGTTCGTATACAAAATAAACTAAAATTAAATAAGCAGAAATGTGCACAAACTGGACACAAGTCGAGACCACGGAGCTCCTTACTATCCGGGCTGAAGCTGAGATCGCTCGCCATTATATGTCACATCAGGATGTCACGTGTCAACTCGACCCGGGACCGCTAAGCGTTGTGTGTGAAAGCGCACATATTACGGTATTTCGCTGGCAGTGTGAATGGACCAAATCTAGCGGCCCGGGAACAAATGCATTATCCGTGTATTTGCCGGAATCGCAGTGTGAAAGGGGCTATGGAAGCTCTGGCCAGTCATGAGATGGTTCCTTTAGAAAGTCTGGGCCACCAATCCATGTCGTTCCTTTCAGGAATGTATTGACATGTAGTCCCCGAGAAGCATAATCAGCGGGATTGAGTTTGGTGCCTATATACCTCCATTGAGAGACATCTGACGCACTTCTGATGACATTTACACGATTTGCCACAAAAGTTAGGAATCTTCTGCTTTAGCTACAGTGGTTGAGCTACAGTGAGCTACAGTGAGTAGTTGAGCTACTCTACTGGTTGAGCTACAGTGCTTTCCTGTAGCTCAACCAGTAGAGCGTGGCGCTAGCAACGCCAAGGTCATGGGTTCGATTCCCAGGGAAAGCAAGAACTGATAATAATGTAAATTTGTGTACATTGAATGCAATGTAAGTCGCTTTGGATAAAAGCGTCTGCCAAATGCATAAAATCTAAAAATCTGCTTTCATTCCGGATGTACCTTAGAACAGTCATGCTATCTGTCCAAAACAGAGACCTTTCCAATTCCATATGCAACTCCACAGATAGCATCTTGTCTATTCGTAGGCCAAAACTGCAGCAGTAAGTTTGATTCGTGGTGTAGTCATCAGTTAAGGGAGCAACTCGGGCTTTTCCCATTATAAAGGTGATTACTTGTCTACTGGTCAACCTGAGATACGTGACTGTTCAATACCCAAGGTCACTCGCGTCACAGAAGTGGTGCATCTGTGCTGTTTTGACATCTCCAAAGTTGTTTGGTACAAGACATCAATTGACCTTGAACTCCCTCACTCTACGAAGATTTTGAGCCAACACTGGCACCAGAAAGTAAAGGTTGTAATTTACTGGAATGTGCTGCCACAATGGATATACTGTCATAGGGAGACACCTCAGTTTGGGATTTATAGCTTTGAGCACTCTTCCACATTTCTACATCATTCAAAAATGTTTCAAAAGTTTGCATCTTTGGTTGATACCAATCATCATTGTCACTTTTCTGTTCCTCTTCCTCATACAACACTTGCACAGATTGATGCACATCTTTAAACTTGTCCAGTGCCACAGAGCTGTTCAATGCCTGTATCAACGGCTTCAATATCTTCACCTTTTATTAATTCCTTTAATTCATTCATTTTGCATGTATACACAGCAAGTTTTCCTCTGCCTGTTGCGCAAAGCTCTTTAAGTTTGTCATCAGCCATTTTTGAGAACAAAAAAAAAAAAGTATTTTCTTTAAAAAAAAAAAACATTAAACAGCAGTTATCTTCAACTCAGTGTATTCTCATGGCTTTGTTTAGGCTGTATATGCATGAAAAACAAAATCATGGTCCGCTCCAATAGCAAAGCCAGTAGCAAACGATAATGCACTCCAATAGTGAACTTAAAAAAAGGTAAATTCTCAAACAATCTATCAAAAGAAAATCAAAAGAAAAACAACAACACCTATATTAGAAGTTAAACAAATGCTTCCATGGGTTCCGAACAATTCGATTGTGAAGCAGTGTAAACGGTTGCAAAGTTCTTTACTTATTTAATGGCAGACCACTCTTAGTTGGGACGTATGCTTAGCTTCTTTGACAAGCTATTCGACTCATAGAAATCTAAATTGTACCTTTCTGTTGTGGAAGAGACAGGTTCCAGCCGATGGATGTACAGGGCAGGCGAGTAGAGCAAGACAGGCAGCAGACGGGTAAGCAGGTTGGTAATAGCAAACAAAGCATGGACTCCAGTAGTCCAACAAACGATTGTTAAAAGGTTGAAGAGGGGTGGTAGTTAAAGGGTGGTTGAAGGCACAATTTAATATCAACTAAATGTCCAAAAAATGTTCAACAGTGATTCAATGATTCAAATAGCGATTTTAAAGAACTGTGTGCTTGTACGTTCCAACAGCTATGTTCCTTTGTTCCTTTTTGAAAGTGAGAGGCGGCCATTTTCTTTTTTCAAATATTCTCACCACCCATCAAAATAAAAGTCCCTAGAAAATAAAAGACCCTAATCTAAAAAACATACCCGTGCTCACATAGAAAATAATTTAGATTAACCCAAATGCAAAAATGGCTCCTACACTGTCAATGAGCTAGGACCTAAATACATTGCAGATATGCTGATTAAATACAAACCCAACAGATCACTCAAATCAGCAGGATCAAATCAGTTATAAATACCAAGAGTTCACTCAAAGCAAGGAGAGTCTGCTTTTAGCTATTATGCCAGCCGTAGTTGGAACCAGCTTCCCGAACAGATCAAGTGTGCTCCAACAGTAACCACATTCAAATCCAGACTCAAAACACATCTGTTCAGCTGCGCATCTACTGAATGAGCTCTGAGCACTGTATGTCCGACTGATTGCACCTTATCTATGCATCATTTTTTTTAAAATTCTTTTTATAACTGTTTTAGTTTACCTTTGTTCTTTTCTTTGGTTATCATCATTTTATTATTTTTAAATCTCTTTACATTGTATTCTTTTTCTTATGCATTTGTTATCCCTATTTTAATTCCTTTCTATGTAAAGCACTTTTAATTGCCATTTGTGTATGAAATGTGCTATATAAATAAACTTGCCTTGCCTTGCCTTGGTTCAAATAGATACGGTTCGGGATTTGCACCAAAGTAAATATCTTCTGAATCGTCTCTCACAAATGTCTCCATGGTTACAAGGCACGCTCTCTGTGCAAGAATATTGTCACGCTGTTTATATTGATGGAAGTTTGCCTATTTTCAGGCGCTGTGTAATATCATTGTGCTGCTGCACCCAGGACGGCCGCAAAGTTCCTACGCAGGAATGAGAAAATAGTTCCTAGCTATAACGGTCTAAAAAAATTAAAAAATAGCAACTTTTAATTTTTCTTTGGTTTAGTACACGATGTAACTATAGAAGAGTCGACTTTTCAGTAGGAAAAATATTGAAAGTCTTTGGTCATTTTTTGAGCACTGATCCTAATGGACTAATATGATTCAATGATGTATGCTAAGCTATGCTAAAAGTGCTACCACTAACTCTATGGACTTGGAAAAGGAGTCTATGTTAAAAAAAAAGAGTGTTTCTTTAAGAAATATTTGCATGTGTATACTCTATATATAATTGATCTTATATATAAATATATATTTAACAAAAAATTATTTAGCACTAAAAATAAAATAACCATTCAAATGTATTTTTTTATGGGGGATGAAAATTTTTTTTTTATTATGTTATAATGTATATATATATATATAAGTTAATTATTTGTATTTTATCAATAAAAATAAATTATATTTTAGTTATGTCTGTTTTATATGTTTATTTATTATTAGCATCAAAAAAATAAAGATTTTCAGTCAATAAATGCATTTATACACCATTTAAACTTTTTATTGGCATGGAAAATATAGGTAAAAAAGTCACAGTATTACAATATTACTGAATGCTTGGCTGATAATAAAATATAATAAAGATAACCATATATCATCTTTTTTATCGGAAAGTTAATTAAAACATGTACTAAGAGTCCTTATGACAATTTCAAAAGTAATCATATTACTGTTTATTCATTTCTATTGAAAAAAAAATATTTTTATTTGAATAATTAGCAAATACATACAATTTTGTTTGATTATTTGAACAACTTTGTTTAATTGCAGGACTGCTTCCTGCTTCGCTACTGTTCGGACGCTCTCGCTTACTGCTCCGCGCTTTGCTCTATCGCTTCTATATTTTATCTCATAACTTCAACTTCAGCAAATCAACACAGCGCTCAAACAACAAAGCTTAACTTTTTTGATAAAACTTGAAACTGGAGACTGGATTACTACAAAAAAGCGAACACTTCATCTGACCAGCCTCTCCCTTCCATCAGCTTACATTCCGGAAGGGAAAACACAGCTGCCTACTATCGAAAGGATAAGAAAATGCGTCTTTTAGTTCAAGAATCTACTTGCTGCACAAACTGCCACAGACTTTCACAACGGATTGCAGTTCTTGAAACAAAGTTATTTGCGCAACTACCAAACCGGACGAATCACACAGCAGAGCTTCATCACGAACGTCCTCTGCACACAGCTGGTGAGTCCCGTAAATTTAGTGCTACTCAACAGATAGAGAAACAAGTAACTGATCAACACAATAATCGATGGCACAAACAGGGGGCAAGACCCAAACGCACTCGAGACGTCAGATCGTCACAAGCTTCATATATTGCTGCAGTAGCATGCTCCCCAGACACAAGGATTGCAAACACTAGTTTCCGACCACCATCGATACATCTCGAAAACAGATTTGAAATATTAATGAATGAGGGTGATGAATCCCCAAACGTGATGAATGTGATCGAACACGGATTGCATCAGCCCACAGCTAACACTAATGCTAAAAGGCGCTCAAGGTCGAGCAGACAGCGGCCCTCAGCTCAGAGCGCAGCCGAGCCAAGGACTCTGATAGTGGGTGACTCTACAGTCAGAAACATTCGCAGCAGAGATACAACTACATGCTGCCTTCCACAAGCAACCATTTCTGATGTAAACAGGGAAATTCAGAACATCCTGATAAAACATAAGACCGCAAATCGACTTATCATTCATGTAGGAAAGAACGATATTCAGAGAGAGCAGTCAGAACTCATTAAAAGGGATTTCAATGAACTTTTTGAAACACTTAGCAAACTGAAAGTTCAGCCGTTCATCAGTGGACCACTGCCAGCAAGAGGAACAAATAGATTCTCACGGTTGCTTGGGCTTAATACATGGCTGCAAAAAACCTGCATGATGAAGGGAGTGAATTTCATCGACAACTTTAATCTCTTCTGGAGCCAGAGACAATTGTTTACATCAAATGGCCACCACCCAAACAAACTTGGTGCAAGAGTGTTAAAGGACAATATTTATTTTTCCCTTCATCATCCTTCAGCTGTGTGTTCTAACCCACTCAACCTGATACAGAGTATGGACGACCACAGGACTTCTTTTCAGCAGCTGAATGGACATGTGGACACATCCCACAAGGACAATGATAAGACCACGCCCCCACAACAACAATTGCTCACGGACACACTCCCAGCTGAGCCCTGCCCACAGAGCTCACCACAGACTGACTGTGAAGGATTAGATCTGCTCCAAGATTCAGCACCCAAGGATGATTTTCTGGAAAATGGACAGGGAAGCCAGGACAACATATTTCAACTTCCGATAACACCAGAGAAACAGCCCCTCTCACCGGACATGTCATTCCTCTCTCCAGCATCCCCGCATCTGAGCTTCTCAGAGAAAATGGAGGACTTGGTTCATGCTGGAATCAGACTATCACACTCGATCGCTATGAGCCCCCAAATATCGACCAAAAATCGTGGAGCCCCACAAACACCAAAGCCTGTGGGCCCAGCTCGTCCTCGCCCTCCTCCTGTGAGATTTCTTCGGTCACAACGTCAGGGCCCACACCCGCCTCCATCTGTTGTAGGTGAACCAAAAACAACTGATTCCAGCTCTCAGTGATGTGTTTTGGGTCCCCGCTATGATAACAGCAACTTTATCAAATGTTTACAAAACAAGGGGGAACCCAGTGTGCCTGCCTCTTTCTCTATCTCTGTTCTGTTACGTGAAAGAAAGTCTAAGGCCTTGTCAGGCCGTTTAATAAACCAATATAATCTGCTGCCTGTTACCTGCCAAAATAGGATTAATGTGGAGAAAAAAATTATTACTGTTAAGTAAGCGCTTTTAAACATCCGTTCACTTAAGAACAAATCATTTCTAGTCAATGACTTAACCACTAACAACCTAGATTTTCTGCTTCTAAATGAAACGTGGCTAGAAGAAAACTGTAGTGCAACAGTCCTCAATGAAGCAGCCCCTCCTAACTTTACTTTTATGAGTGTTTGCAGAGCAGTTAGGAGAGGTGGGGGTGTTGCTGCTCTTTTTAAAGATTTCTATCAATGTAAGCAAGTATCATTTGGTGACTATTTGTCTCTAGAATATTTGGGTATTGTGTTAAAAGGTTCTCCACGCATCCTGCTTATCATTATTTATAGGCCTCCGAAATACTCTGCAGGCTTCACTGAGGACTTTACAGAACTGTTATCAATAATTTCCTCAGAGTTTGACTGTTTTGCTATTGCTGGGGATTTTAACATTCACATAGACAATATTGAATCCAGTAAAACAAAAGAGCTCATGACTGTTCTTAACACTTTTGATTTGACACAGCATGTAAATGGACCCACACACAATCGTGGACACACTCTAGATTTACTTATCAGTAAGGGTCTAAACATTTCATCAATTGTTATTAAGGATGTGGCACTGTCTGATCATTTCTGTATTTTCTTTGATATATCAATCGCTCCTGCCATTGAAGCTAGATCTGTCTCTGTCAAAAAGAGATGCTTAAATGAGAACACTAATGTGCTGTTTATGAAGGCTTTATCTCTAACACCAAGCATATCTGCAGACTCTGTTGATCTTCTCCTTGACTCCTTTAACTCAAAAGTTAAGAGTGTAATTGATGATATTGCTCCTCTAAAAGTCAGGAAAAAGAGTACCAAACAAAAAGCACCTTGGAGAAACTCAACAGCAGTTCAAATAATGAAAAGGCAATGCAGAAAATCTGAACGCATGTGGCGGAAGACAAAACTTGTAGTCCATTATAACATCTATAAAGACACCCTTAATGCTTTCAATGTTGAACTAGGCAAAGCTAGACAGACCTTCTTCTCAAATATTATAAACAGAAACATAAACAACACGCGCACTCTTTTTGCTACTGTCGAGAGACTAACAAACCCCCCGAGTCAGACTCCTAGTGAAATGCTCTCAGACAGTAAGTGCAGTGAGTTTGCTTCCTACTTCTCAGAGAAAATCAATAATATCAGAAAGGCGATCAGCACATCCTCTAGTTGCTCTGGGGTCAGTCAGATCATACCAAACCCTCGGAAAATTACCATGTCAGATTTCGACGCTATTGACTGCAAAATTTTAGAAGACACAGTACAGCATCTTAAAACATCAACCTGTGCCCTAGACACACTCCCCACTTCTTTCTTCAAAAGTGTGTTTAACTGTTTAGAAGCAGATCTCCTAGAAGTGGTAAACTCCTCACTTCTCTATGGGACTTTTCCAACCGCCCTTAAAACTGCAATAGTTAAGCCTCTTCTGAAAAAGAGAAATCTGGATAACTCCATACTGAGCAACTACAGACCAATCTCAAATCTCCCCTTCATAGGCAAAATCATTGAAAAAGTTGTTTTCAATCAGTTGAACAAATTCTTACGCTCAAATGGATACTTTGAAAATTTTCAATCTGGTTTCCGTCCACATCACAGTACAGAGACAGCGCTCATAAAGATTATAAATGATATTCGCTTAAACACTGATACAGGCAAAACATCAATTCTGGTACAACTGGATCTCAGTGCCGCATTCGACACTGTTGACCACAACATACTTCTAGACAGGCTGGAAAACTGGGTTGGGCTTTCTGGAATGGTCCTCAAATGGTTCAGATCATACTTAGAAGGGAGAGGTTATTATGTGAGTATAGGAGACCATAAGTCTGAGTGGACATCCATGACATGCGGAGTCCCACAAGGGTCCATTCTTGCACCACTCCTGTTTAACCTGTATATGCTGCCACTGAGCCAAATAATGAAAAAGAACAATATTGCTTACCACAGCTATGCTGACGACACCCAGCTCTACTTAGCACTGTCACCTAATGACTACAGCCCCATTGACTCCCTGTGCAAATGCATTGATGAAGTTAACAACTGGATGTGGCAGAACTATCTTCAGTTAAACAAAGACAAAACCGAAATCACTACATTTGGAAACAAAGATGAAATTCTCAAGGTGAACGCGTATCTTGAGGCTAAAGGCCTGATAACAAAAAATCAAGTCAGGAATCTTGGAGTGATTTTACAGTCCGACCTGAGTTTCAGTAGTCATGTCAAAGCAATAACTAAATCAGCATACTATCATCTGAATAATATTGCAAGGATTAGATGTTTTGTCTCCAGGCAAGACTTAGAGAAACTCGTTCATGCTTTCATCACCAGTAGGGTGGACTATTGTAACGGCCTTCTCACTGGCCTTCCTAAAAAGACCATTAGACAGCTGCAGCTCATACAGAACACTGCTGCCAGGATTGTGAGCAGAACCAGAAAATATGACCATATCACACCAGTCCTCAGGTCTTTACACTGGCTTCCAGTTACATTTAGGATCGATTTTAAAGTACTATTACTTGTTTATAAATCACTCAATGAGCTAGGACCCCAATACATCGCAGATATGCTGATTAAATACAAACCCAACAGATCACTCAGATCAGCAGGAGCAGGTCAGTTAGAAATACCAAGAGTTCACTCAAAGCAAGGAGAGTCTGCTTTTAGCTATTATGCCAGCCGCAGTTGGAACCAGCTTCCTGAACAGATCAGATTTGCTCCAACAGTAGCCACATTCAAATCCAGACTCAAAACACATCTGTTTAGCTTTTACTGAATGAGCTCTGAGCACTGTATGTCCGACTGATTGCACCCTATCTTATCTTTTTATTCTTTTTATAATTGTTTTAGTTTACCTTTGTTCTTATCTCTGGTTATTGTTTATTTTATATGTTCTTTTGAGTTGAATATGACGAGTGAAAACTGGGTTTGATGGAAATAGTAAGTTTGACAATAAGGTTTGAGTATGTGTAAATCTGTGGAGGGTATGATGAGTGAGTAAGGGTTTTAACAAGAAGGTTTCTGAGTAAAAATCAGGGAATAGTGATTAAAATGGATGTTATGAACGTGTTTGAGAAAGAAATGAATGAGAGGTGTTCTAATTAAGATGGTACATGTATGTAGGCAGTAAACTGAAGAATGTTTATTTTTATATCAGACCATTATTGTGGATCTGACCATTTTATTTTATTTTATTTTATTTTATCTTATTTTATTTTTATTTTATTTTATTTTATTTTATTATTATTTATTTATTTATTTATTTATTTTAATTACTATATCTTTACGACTGTTTTAACTATGCTTGTTTTTAATTCTTTATTCGTCCATATGGTATTCTTTTTTCTCATGCATTTGTTACCACTGTTTTAATTAATTTCTATGTAAAGCACTTTGAATTGCCATTGGGTATGAAATGTGCTATACAAATAAACTTGCCTTGCCTTGCCTAATTCTAGCACATAAATGAATATAATTGTATATTTTTTTATTTATTAATAAATAAATAAATACTAATTTATGTATTTATTTACTTGCTTACAAATAAAACAAATAAATAGTGTCAATAAACACATTTACACAGCTTTTAGTTTTATTTTATTTATTTTACTTTTAGCTGAACGTTTTTTTTTTTTTGTCTCCGCAAGTATATAGTGACCGGGAGCTTCAAGCCCCAACAAGGACAAGAAGTTCCATAAAAACAGTCAATACTATATGATATTGCCAATCTGGTGAGATAATTTCCACCGTGGCTGTCATATCTTATTCACACTTACACGCACGTGTGTACTTTGTTCCTTGACATGCCAAGTTTGACATCGGTACAGAATAGCATTGATTCCTGTAGATTCTTATATAGAAAATATCATATTGTGTATGTTTCGACAGAAGAAAGAAACCTCATACAGGTTTTGAAACACAGAAAGAGTAAATGATGACAGAAACTTCATTACGGCCTTAGTGAGTGTATTAAAAAAGATCCATTTTGCACCTCACCTTATCATGGAGCATCCTTGAAATATCCAGGTGTCTTTGGCAACAAACTGCTGCTTCGTCATAGCGTCCCAAAACTTTCAACGTGTTTCCAAGGTTTCCACTGGCTTTAGCTTCTCCCAGCTGATCTCCGATAGTTCTAAAAGAGTCATAATTATAACAAATTATTTTCGAAAAGGATATAATCCTGTCGGCTTTAAAACAGTGACATAACATTCCAGATTCAGACCTGGTGAGCGTCAAGTCATGCCGATGATACTCCAGCGCCTTGTTGTAGTCATGCAGGTGGAAGTAGGCGTTGCCCAGCTGACTGTAGATGGCACTCAAAATCTGCAGGTCCTCTGTGCCCACCTGGATGGCCGACTCAAAAAAGGAGACACCTGCACGGTAATCTCCCACTTTACACAGACGCTCACCTTCCAGAGCCAGTTCCAGACACGAGGCCTCCATCCTGCAGGGGGCAGCAGAGAAGTGAGCAAAGAGCATGATTAGGAAATATGGGTTCATGATGTAGTGTTCAGACGTTGGCTGCGAACGAAATCAACAAATTTAGTATGTCCAAATTTACAGTACCCATAAAATAGTCTGCAAAAAGTACCCAGATGACCTACTACTCCTGGCGGGATTCTGAAGTGTGCTTACGATGGACACTTTACTACCCCATGAGGCCACGGGAGATGATTTATGAATGGCAGTGAACAGCACATCCCACAGATGCTTGATTGGATTGAGATCTGGGGAATTTGGAGGCCAAGTCAACACCTCAAACTTGTTGGTGTGCTCCTCAAACCATTCCTAAACCATTTTTGCTTTGTGTCAGGGCACATTATCCTGATGGAAGAGGTCACACCCACCAGGAAATACTGTTTCCATGAAGGTGTACATGGTCTTAGGTAGGTGGTGCGTGTCAAAGTAACATCCAAATGGATGGCAGGACCAAAGGCCCAAAGCATCACACTGCATCTGCCGACTTGCCTTCTTCCCATAGTGCATCCTGGTGCCATGTGTTCCTCAGGTAAGCGACACACACACACACACACACACACACATAAAAGAAACGTGATTCATCAGACCAGGCCACCTTCTATCGCTCCATGGTCCAGTTCTGATGCTCACATGCCCACTGTTGGGACTTTTGGTGGTGGACAGAGGTCAGCATTGGCACCCTGACTGGTCTACGGCTATGCAGCCCTATACATAACTAACTGCGAAACACTGTGCATTCTGACACCTTCTATCAGAACCAGCATTAACTTCTTGAGCAGTTCGAGCTACAGTAGCTTGTCTGTTTAATCGGACCACACGGGTCAGCCTTCACTCCCCACGTGCATCAATGAGCCTTTGGCCATTTCCAGACACGAGGCCTCCATGATGACCCTGTCGCTGGTTCACCACTGTTCCTTCCTTGTACCACTTTTGATAGATACTGACCACTGCAGGCCGGGAACACCCCACAAGAGCTGCAACTTTGGAGATGCTCTGACCCAGGTGTCTAGTCATCACAGTTTGGGCCTTGTCAAACTCACTCAAATCCTTACGCTTGCCCATTTTTTTTCAACACATCAACTATGTTCACTTGTTCAAAATCTTCACTTGCTGTCCAATATATCCCAACCACTAACAGGTGCAAAACTGTCAAAAAAATAAAGAGTATCCTAGTATGCATAGTCTGTTAAGCCTTCAGTGAACCTAATCAGTTGATAAAGTAAATGTATGTGCACCGTATCAGCATATTAGATCCGTGCATTTGCTCTTAAAGGAATAGTTAACTCCTGTATTAAAATTTCCTGATAATTTACTCCTCCATGTCATGCAAGATGTTTATCGAATATAAATGAAGGTTTAAGGAAATTAAGGTTTTTGAGGAAACAATCCAGGATTTTTTCTTCATATAGTGGACATCAATCAGGTACAACGGATTCAAGGTCCAAATTGCAGTTTCAGTGTAGCTTTAAAAGGCTCCACCTGAGGAATAAGGGTCTTATCTAGCAAAACCAACGCTTTAAAATAAAACTGTATATATTTTCGTGATGCGCCACGTATTATGTAATCACGTTGGAAAGGCCACATGTGATGTGGCAGAAGTACTGACACAGTGTTTACAAAGCAAACGTGCAAAGTCTAAGGATGCGTTCACACTTTTAGTTCGGTTAGTTTGGTTCGTTTGGTCCGGACCAAAAAACAAAACCAAAACATATAGTCCTGGTCCGCTTAGCGTTCACACTGGAATTTTTAACAGGAAACCTAAAGTTACCGAACCAAAGGCTCAGGGAGACGGTTAACAACCTGATTGGTCGGCTTATATGACGTCGGAGCTTGCTTACCGAACATTCAAAACAATGCTGTGTGCTGGATTAAACACAATCATTTTATGCGTGTACATATGGCATTATTTTTACCCGCTGAGAACTCATAAAGAGCTCATAAAATATTCAAAACATTCAAAACAGCAGCAGTATTTCCTCCGTTGTGCAGAAAAGAGACGGGCGTCTCTTATGCAAAAGAGACGACCGCTCTATCGTCTGTGCCTGTTAATAATGGGCAACACGGTTCCTTTGATGAGAAGAACCAGGTATGCTTTTTGCATACCTGACAAAATAAAGCCTTGTCAAATGACTATCGTTTTAACTTATATGGTGGAAAAGGTGACGTTTGCTAGAAGGATCGAGTGAACGATCAGTAAGCAACGCATCTACGGTTGTATTTTGTAATACAAAATAATATTAACCTTTGTCATTAGACACACTATTTAGTTTTGCATGGTACTAGCATCTTGCGTTATCTAGACAATGCGGCCTCTTTAAGAAACTTTCAATTTAATCAGAAATTGTTTAAACAGTCAATAAGTGGATAAAATCACTACTTACTGCTTGAAGGAATATAGTTGTAATTCCACCTTTCTTCAGTCTAAGACGCTGAGCGAAACTTGCTTGAACGATCTTGAATTAAATTGTTGTGGTATCCGATTATAATAAACATCAACCATGACTGTTGACATTTTTTTTATCTGTGGGAAGGTTTTGAAAAGTCCTCACGTCCCCTGCACAGCCTGGAACATATGTGTCAATGAGAGCTGTCGTTTTTGCCATCCTTGAGTGTCACTTGTTTACCTGCAGTCCGGATGATTCAGCTCTGTCAGTTGCGCCTGACAATGAACATGTTTGGACAGATGCAAATGTTGGGGGTGTACATATAAATGATCCCCAACAATTGTGTCACGGTTGGCGTTATGTTGAGAAGCACTTATTTTTCTGCGGTGTTGCTGATTCACAAGATTTACATATGAAAGAGGAGGCAATGGTGTTAAAGACTCACAGTATGTGATGTCCATGTACTGAACTCTTATTATTTCACTATGGCAAGGTTAATTCAATTTTTCATTCTATGGCACCTTTAATTTATTTTCAACCGAAGAATGAAAGACATGAACATTACATGTGGGTGAGTAAATTATCAGGAAACTTTCATTAATATGATATGGATTTTGACAAGACTACTTAAAGAAAAGAGCAACTAAAGGTTTTTAAAACCTAACGATCAGTCCATTATTTGTTTAAGCATATTTAAAGATTATTCAGGCCTTTTGGAGAGGTCTTACATTAGAGGAACAATGAGGGTCCGGGTTCTCTTGACAGCTTCCATTTAAAGTCCATTTAGAGTTAATGCACTTCCCATTGTTTTCAAAAGCATTCCACAGATATGGTAGAAAAATCAAGAAAGAATTATTACAACACCAACATCATTAGGTCTGTGTCTACACAAGTTCTCGAAAATGTCTTGTTGGCTGTCATGCAATAAAAATCTAAGAGTTCATATGGTGTCATAGAATGACTAAGAATCTCAGCTTCTCAGGGGGGAAAAAAAGTTTATCACATCAACAACAAAAAAATTTTATGCTTTTGAAAAAGTCTCTTATTCTCACCCAAGCTTTTTCATTACAAATATATTAAAACCAGTAATATTGTGAAATATTATATTATATTGCAAAATATTGTAAAATATAATTTGTTCCTGTGATGCAAAGATTTTCCAACATCATTACTCCAGTCTTCAGTGTCACATGATCCTTCAGAAATCATTCTAATATAATGATTTTTTTGATTATCATGAATATTGAAAAGTTGTGCTGCCTAATGTTTTTTGTGGAAACCTTTTTTTTCACGATTATAATAGAAAGTTCAAAGGTGTTAATTTGAAGTACAAGGCTTTTGTAACATTACAAAATATCTTGATCAATACTTTTGATCAATGCAATGTGCCCTTGCTGAATAAGCACATATAACCAGAGCAACATCCTAGCAATCACCTTGACAACCCCTTAGCAACCACACAGCAACGCCCTGGCAACCACATATGACAACTACCAAACTCACCTCACCTTTTATCCTTTTTCTTTTTATAAAATTTAGCGCACCGTCCAAACATCTCAATCTTTTTAATGACCTTTTCTCCTCCAATGTGATAGACCCGCTTAATTCTCCACGGGGTGCAGCCTGAGTGCCACGGCTTCGACCCTCTTAGACACATCACGAAACTCTTCCAAAAGACACCAAAATCCAGGAGAGCCCCCTCTGCGAGACCTTTCCCAACCCTCTACCACTGTGAGAAGCCTCTACCAGACGAGGCTTTAGCATCTAAAATGTTTTGTTGTTGACATGCCGTGACAGGTTATGCTGGGTCTCGTACACAAACGCAGGGTCAGCGGTAAGCCTGCCGAGAACAGATGCAACTGTGCAACATGCTCATGTCACCTACGGACACCCGATGGCCGGCGTCAATTCCAATTATGTGTGAGACGACACATGGAGATTATCACGCATAAAGGGGGAAACAGAGTAACTCTAATGTGCTTTAAACAGCTCCTAAACCCGTTATTCCAGTTGGGTGGGTCGACCTCATAAAAAAATGCTGTGCAGCTTCTGATTTTTTTCAATTGCATGCTTTAAAAAATAAGCATTTTTAATCGGCATTTACAGTTCCATGAAAAACCTTTAACATCCATTCCACAAAAGGTTCTTTATAGTGTAAAAAGGTTTTTAAAAGAACCATTTTTTCTTAGAGTGTGTTCACACTCCCAGTCTGGTTCTTTTGGTCCTGATCAAAAAAGATGATGATATATTTAGTCCTGGTTAGCTTAGCATTCACAGTTTCATTTTTACCATCAAACCTAAATATACAAAATAAAAAAGCAGCTTTTATGATGCATATTTTGCGATGGAACTTGTTGAACATCCAAAACAATGCTGCATGTATAATGGGATTTTGACTGGCTGAGAATTCATTAAGAGTTTATAAAATGTGTAAAGGAGTCAAAATCTCTTCATCTCTCTCTCTCTCACAGACACACACACACACACACACGAAGATCTGCTGTGAGGAGATGCCACGGTTCGGACGCCTGTATCGAACTGTGATAGGCAACATCACGAATATAAAGAGAAAAAACAGGTATGATTGAGCATTCTGTCCTTTTTAGGGTTGCACCTTGTGAAATCATGTCCTGTTTTTGGTTAATTTGCATGTCTTTGGTCCCTGTTGTGTTCATATATCATTCAAACTGAGTTTGTTTGGAAGCGGAGCGAGACTCATCTTTTCAGGTGTACGGTCTGCTCGTTTGGTCCACATCAGGGTTTGTTTTAATCGTTTAATTTCCATTGCATGAACGTTTTTTATAGGGGGAAAAGGTTCTTTACTTTTTTATATATTCAAAAAAAATTACTTTTAAGAATTGTTCAATGGAAGGTTTTTTATGGAACTGAAAATTGGGGCCCTATGATTTTCTGCAATGCCGAAAACACAGAATCCAATTATAAAAACAGAATTTACAGAATGTGTGAAATTTTTGATGAATTAATAAAAAGAGGTCAGTACACTTAAATCAAATCACGATATATACTAGTGTCTCTGAATATTAAACCACAAAAATAGTTTTAATATGAATATTGCATGTTCTGCGTGCATGGTCTCTGTGTAAATTAATAAAGGGTGCAGATGCGCAGTTATATTTGCCACACACACACACGTAGTGTTTCCAAGTTTTATGGGGACTCTCCATAGGCGTAAAGGTTTTTATACTGTACAAACCGTATTTTCTATCCCTCTACACTGCCCCTGCCCCTAAATCTACCCATCACAGGAAACATTCTGCATTTTTACTTTTTTTTTTTAAAAACTCCTTCTGTATGATTTAGAAGATGTTTTCCTCATGGGGAGCAAAAAATGTCCCTACAAGGAAAAGGATTTTGCATATTGCCATCTTTGTGGGGATATTTTGTCCCCATAACATAGGGATTACCAGCCCACCCAACACACACACACACACACACACACACACACACAGAGAGAGAGATATTTAACGTCTTCACATCAATCTGGCTATATATTTAAAAAAAAAGTTAAAAAAAAAAAAGTTGTGTACTGTGCTAATTAATTGAGATTTCTTACAGCTCTTACAGGTTGTTGGCCTTGTTTGTTTCGTTGCTTCTATTGCTCTCCCCTTTTTTGTAAGTCGCTTTGGATAAAAGTGTCTGCTAAATGATTAAATGTAAATGTAATGTAAATGCAATCTATCTTGAATAAATATTGACAGAAATATATTACTGTTGTATAGTAAAATCTAGCTCTCTCAATGTAATAACACCAGCACCACCAATAAAAATAATTTTGAACGTTTACAATCACAAATGTTTTAAATATAAAGTACTTTAAACAAAACAAAAATTATTTAATATGATTAAAAGATAAATAAAACTAATGTTGTATGCCTTCATTTGATTGCCAAAAAATATTAAAATACACAACATCATTTTCTATATGAATGTTTTTTAATTGATAAATAGTTTTTGAATTAATTCAATTAATTAGACATGTTTTTTATTTAGGCCTAATTTAATTCAATTAAACTATGCAAATGTAAACTACAAACCTAGAAAGGGCCATCAAAAATGTGTTAAACTTTTAACAAATTGTTCTTACATTGTTAAAGTTTCATGATTTCAATTAATTACTCAAATTTGATTTAACCATTAGAATGGAGTCAAAAATCCAGAAAAATTAAAAACAGGACAAATAGAATTTGGGAGGATGAGCAATAAAAATAGTAAAACCTAATTAAACTATCTCCTGCCCCATTTGTGCAACAGAGACAAGAATGATTCCTCATAATGAGGCTTTTTGAGGACAGCATCACCATAACCTTTCACAATGTTCCGAATTATAATTTAGAAAGTAAAACCACCAACAAAAAAAAACATGAACTTACAGTAAATTGACTGTGGGAGCCGAGAAATGACTAGTCTTTGGAGTCTAATCATACTTTTGACTCAAACCAGTACAAGTAAAAAACCTAGTCAGCAACTTTTGTCCAGGCAAGCACAATTTTCTTTAGAATATGTAAAGATGTAGCCTCTCATGCCATTAATAAGAATTAGCGAGAGAGCATGAAGGCTTTAGAACAGTGTCAAGGGACAAAGCAACCCAAGAAAACCTTGAATGAATTAATCTGCAGAAGTAGAGTGAGATGTTTTCGTGAAAGCGAATCGACTCAAGCCAGAGGAACAGTCAGGTAACCAAGGCCACGCTGGAAAAATCCATTATCCAAGTTAAATCCCACGCTTTGCCCAGAGTGTCCTGGCAGCATTCACATGCTCTAATTTCTTTGTCCTCAGCGAGGTGGGACGAGGGCCGAGTGGCTGACGCGATTTCTCCGCTGACCGACGCAAATGACTATTCACACCATACATTAACTGATACTTCTCATGAAGTAATACATTTCACTGATTCTTTCTGAAAGGCCAGGCATATGTTGCTCATTATTTCAAAAACTCTGACATTAAAGGGACAGTTTGCTCAAAAATGAATATTCAGTTATTAATTATTCGCCTTCATATTGTTCCGCAACTCAAAAGGAAAAAGTTTAGTATGACGTCTCTTTTCATGAATTGTTAGAACAACAAAAAAGTCACCATATGGCGTTAGAAGATTTGGAAGAGCCTACAACATGAATACAATGGACTACTGTTATGCTGCCGCTTTTTGTCCTTCTTGGAGCTCGACAGCACCTGATATGCTTTCATTGTCTGGAAAGGGGCAGAGTGAACATCCTGTTAAACATCTGTTTTGTTCCACAAAAGAAAGAAAAAATTAGGGATGTACGATATATCAACCACCATCGGTATTGGCCAAATCCCGATATGTTCATTTTTAATGTTAACAGGCCGATATGATATATTAAAGCCGATAAATAATGGATTATTTGGACACTGTCACATAATAATGGACACTGTTCACCATGATGGTTCTCAATCGCTTGAAATATGATTGAAATCACTTCAAAAAGAAAAAATACAGTTCAGTGCAAACATGTGCAACGCAATTCTCTATTATAATATAAGCCACATACAATTATGAAAACATAATTGTGTGCGTGAGACATGGCTTTAATGGTGAGACTTTAGTTTTTCTAATTAGGTTCACAAAAATGAAATAAAAACATGGATTTATATTTTTCAGCCAATATTTTGGTTAACGGCTTTCAAATTTAAAGAATTACTAGATATCAGTATCAGCCAAAATTCTCATATCTCATATATTAGGTGTATCCCTAATTTAGCCTAGAAATCTAGACGGACCCTAGCGGCAGCAAATTTAATCTGCCCCCAAATGTCATCTAGGAACTCTCAATACCCTTCTGAGCTGTATTACTCTCAATCTGGACGGGCCAATCACATTATGTAGAGAATCGGTGGGCGGGGCCATAATGATGACGGCCGAGTTGCGTTTGCATGCTTCTAGTAAACACAGAAACTGGCGAACGGCGGCGGTCTTTCGAATCAGCTTTGACCGCGACTCTGGAAGACTTGGAGTTAAGCTTTTCTCTGAGAAAAGAACAAAGAGCGGCACTGAAGTCATTCTTAAAAAGGGAAGATGTGTTCGGAGTTTAGCCGACCGGATACGGCGAATGTTTAATCTGTCAGCGAGCTCTGTTTCACCTTCGTTGCTCTGGTTGGTTGTAGCGCTATCCTATCGCGTGCAGAGGGAGTTTGAAGGACAACCGTTTATCCCGCCCCTCAGATTGAGCCCTGTCTATGGTGAGTTTCCAGACCAAACATCTTGATGTGGGTCTGGCTTGTCAGGCTATCCCTAATTTCCATGATTGGGGGAAACATCCCATTCCCATCACAACCGGGATTGCGTAATAAAACCAGCCCAACTGCTATTCAAAACGCACACAATGGCCAAAACTAGCCTGTAAAAGCTATTCAGCCCAATTTGGCAAACTTGGCTACACCCCATTTCAGTAGCTTGCGCAGAGATCGACAGTATGACCAATTCACTCGCATTTGCAACAAAAAATAGATGTGCGCGAACTGTACAATGTATTTGAGCATGTGAACGAACAAAAAAAAAACAGGTATCTTAAACGGAAGATCACAAAAAAGTGACGTCTGTGACGTCACCCATAGGATTCTGAAGAACCGTTCTGAAGCGTAAAGTAGAGACGAGCTGAGCATTGCCATCTTGGCATCGCCAGTCACGCCCGGATAACTGACAGCGGGCAAAGAGGCGGGGTGTGATTATAGGTGATACTGAGCATCCCTAAAAACGTTTAACTAAAATTAAAACGAAAGCAGAATTAAATTAAATTGAATTCAAAATATGAACAAAAACTATGGTATCTCAGTGATACTAACATAACATTAGTATGGCAAAACCACAATGGTTACACTGACTTTTATATATTTAATGCAGAAATAGTTACGCACCTAAAGTTTCTTAATGATTCCTACATTTTTCAACTTAGGAGTGCAGGATCTCCTTGAGTAAAAAGTAAGCACCAATCCCTGTTGTGGAAGCCATGACATAGCTTGTTTCAGAGTACGTGCGCAAACCACTAAGCTGAATTCGATCCCATTCCTGTCCTCACCAATTATTTCCTGTAAATGTCGGAAAAAAACACCCCCCCCCCCAAAAAAGCATACATTGGCCCTTGACTCATCTTTCAGCTCAATTGTGAGATGGTCCTCCAGTATTTCAGGATGTACGACAGCAACAGAGACAAAACAGTGCCAACAAGCAATGACCCTCTATTTTAATTATTAAACACGGCTATTAAAAATGTACACACGGGAGATCTCTCGACCAAACTGAGCCCTTATTCACTCGCCTCCACCCGCAGCACTGTATTACATTTCAAACCCTGCTTATCTGATGGAAAAACAAGCACACGTCAATGAAAAGACAGACAGTTCTTTTGGTATTTACAGCCAGATCTGTTGCATAAAAACACTCCATAAACATGATGAGTTAATAGAGAACGGATGCACATTAAAAAAATGCCTGTCGTTAAAAGATTTAACTTGTTAACTTGTGTACCGCATGGCAAGACAAGTCTTTTCTCCTACCTGGAACGGACATGAAACGCTTGATCCTCATCTTTTATGATCGCATCCATTTAGATTCATAGTAAAAGTCCAAGTTTAAAACAAAACTGCGCCAGCAAACACTAGGGAGATTTGGAAATTATTCCAATACCATGTCATCATAACCCTAAAACAAAGGACAAAGTTTAAGATGAAGCGAAGGTGTCCAGGTTTCCATCTGAACCATCGACCAGCTGACAGACGAGCGACACTAAGGAAAGAGTCTAAGAAATATGATCCTCTCTCTCCCACACACACACACACACACACACACACACGCGCATTGAGGTGTAAGTAGCTAATGATTACACTAAGAAAACAGTCATTGATTCATCACAACACGCTGTAAACTCCCACCCTACAAACTAATTCTGACATGGCATGCATCATGTTACATCTCATGTGTAAGGCTGAACATGAGGAAGTCTCTTGACTTCCTCGTGAGCAACCATCAGAACATCAAAAGACACTTTTTTCCAGGATGGAAAGTTGATGTTGTTCTCTTACAGTAGCTATGTTTTCACCCAAAGTTGCGAATTGAACGCAAGCGCAAAATGTTGTATCTCATAAAACATTCGAGAAATGTAAAGCAAGAATATCACCACTTTCTGGGAAACTGGTACAAATTATTTGTAAGAAAAAATGGAAGTTGCTGTAATCGTGAAGCCGATTACATAATAAATGACTTGCTATGCTACAGTATCTTGTCTGGGAATGCAAGCAGGTGAAAGGGAAGGGAATTAAACCAGATCATTTTGATAACTTGACTCTTGAGAGAGTTCCCTTTAAGAATTTAAACCATCACCCTCAATAATCTTGATGAATGATTTCATTTGAAGGGAGACACATTAGACATCGCTTACTCATCCTCACACTGATCCAAACCCACCAGTGAGACTTCAAAGAAACATAAAAAGACATTTTTTAAAACATTACAGTGGCCAGAACCTGTCCAGCTAAAAAAACTGGCAAAAAAGCACCATTATAGTCCATATGACTCACATTCTATACAGAAGTCGTAGCATTGTGTGCATAAAGAAAAAACAAAGAATCAATGTCATTTGGCATTTTTGATATCAAACCTGCATGTATCGATTATTAGTTTGAATATACAAACAAATGAGATTTGAGAGCTATTGTTAGAGGGGATGATATTTCAGGGAATAACTTAAATTCTGCAGTTTTCCTCCCATAAAGTTATCATATGACTTCAGAGGACTTGAGCTTGATGTGCGTGACCTTTAACGTCATTTTGGAGATTGTCATCTTTAAAATATCTCCTTTTGCATTCCGCAGAAGCAGCATTGTCACGGTTTAAAACTAAAACTAAAACTATTAAAAATCTCATTGACTGAAATAAAGCTGAAATAAAATCATATAAATATTAAATGAAAAACAGAAAAAAAGTTGCCTTGCCAACTAACTTTGAATAAGTTTAAGTTGTAATACAATTACTCAAATAAAAATAAATTAAACCTCATATTATATATATATATATATATATATACTTTTTTTTAAGTAAATACTACAATAGTATAAAAACAATACTAAAATAGCACTGCACAGAAGAAAGTTCTTGGTTTGGAAAAACAAGAGGGTGAGACGTCATTTTTTAAAATTGAACAACAATCGTACAGGCAGTGGTAAATGCGTCAGAAATCATATTTGTTTGTACTTCAGGAATTCCTTGAATTGAGCAGACAACCAAAAGCATTGTTCACATTTTCAAAACTAGATCAACGGACAGTCTGGATACTCAGGAAAGGGCTGTGGCCTTCATTCAGAGCACAAAAAGTTCATTTGATCACAGCCAAACAGTGGTTTTGTGGCTCCTTTCCGAAAGTCCTGAGCCAGTTTGTCCAGCAAACCTCAGGCCATGTCCAACTGAGTTTACTCAAGCGTGCAAACTTCCCTGCCAGTGTAATTTATCTAAACAAGCATGCCAGGAATATTCAGTCATCATTTCACTTCATGTTTTATTTATGCCAACAGTTCCAGAAACATTGAGGCAGTTATTCATCCAGCCTGTAATGGTGACAGCAGCTTTGTGAGCAGTAATAGTCCAGATTAGTCTTTTCAATGAAATAATAGTACACAAGGTACAGCCTGTAAACAGCTGTGATTCATAAACTGCAGCACTGACACAAGAGCTCCTGTGGCTATTCTGTCAGCCGGAGCCTGTCCAGGTGTTTCTCATAAAATCATACGGGAAGAAACTTTGGGGGACTAAGTTAGTTGCATGAGTCTCACGGTCATACTTCATCCCCAAATTAAAAGAAAATATTATATTTTGGCAGCACATTATGCCTATTATTGTGCAATTTAATATTTTATTGACATGTTTTATGAGAATTGTCACGAAGCACCTTTTGTTTTAATGTAAAATAATTAAAATTGTTTCACCCATTTTTATATTCATTAAAACTTAGTGGAATAATGAACACTATGATTTGACAGAACTGGTCATGGTAATCATTTAACCTTACTCTCCATTATGCGATAGTCAGCATTGACATTCCTTGAAAACTGTTAAGATCATTTTGACTAGTAGGAAGTCGTTTTTTGTACGAAATCATCACAGAAGCAGCAATACATACATGCACATTGCTCAAGAAAGACAAGACAAGGAAGTACTTAATATGCAACACATAGAATAGTTAAGTGGAGAAGCTGTTCATCCACAACTGAAAATAGTACGTTACATCTGAAGGAGAAATCAAACTCATACCTTAGCGTCTTTCAGATCTGTAGCCTACTTTAAAGTGTGTAATCGCGCTACATGTCCCGTGATGGAAAAGTTTCTCCCTTTTTCAAGAAGCATCGATACAGTTTCTCTCTTACTCCGCCATGTTTTCTCAAGACACTTTCCTTTCCTAACTTTTTTTCGGGGAAAAAAAAGGAACGCGTCTTGTGCTTTGGCACGCCAATCATTACACAGGAGTTTGTAAACGCCACGCCTCGCCATCATAATGCCTCTGTGCTGAAGTAATGCTCGAGAACGAATCGTTCATTTAAACAGACTCTCTTTAATGATTCGGTCGAACCGATTCGCCAGTCGTCATAATTTATGGAGGACTAAACCTGCTAAAAATAAAAATTAATAAATTACTTGATGAATAAAACGATGTTTTCCTTCTTCTTCTTTATTTTTTAAAGAAGAGTTAAAGCGAATGGTAAACTTAAAGTTGCCTTTTTATTTTTTTTTACCGTTTTGAACGTTTATTTATCTTTCATTTGTGTAACATGGTAACGAGGAGGAAAAGGGGAAAAGTCAACTTTTAGTTTAGCAAGTTTTTAACATATTTTAATGTCGTTTTATTTATTTAGCCTAATTATTTATCTCCTCGCAGATTTAATTATTTATATTATGCAATTATGTGGATTATTTGCGCAGTTACTTATTTGTGTTCATTTATGTAGAGTTTTGTTCAGAGTTGTTTGCTTTTCTGTGTATTTATTTGGATATTTATTTTTTATTTATTGTTTACGCAGGTTTCGTCATCCATAATTAGCGTTGTTATTTTTTTATTTTTATGAATTAACTTTGCCTTATGTCCAAGCAGTATTTGTGTGATCTGTGATGTCTGTGGTGTTTTTAATGAAGTAACTTTGCCTTATGCCCAAGCAGTATTTGTGTGATCTGTGATGTCTGTGGTGTTTTTTATGAAGTATTTCTGCACTGTGCCTAATCAATATTTCTGTAATCGGATTCTGTTATGTTTGTGATGTTCTTTTAAGAAGCAACCATGCACTGTGCCCAAGCAGAATTTCCCCTCGGGGACAATAAAGTAACCAAACCAAACCAAAATACTGAACCGATTCTTTTGAATGTTTTGATCAAACCGATTCACAAAGCGTTTGTAAATCAAGGGTTAGTTCACCCCAAAAATTTAAATTCTGTCGTTATAATCAACCACAGAATTTAAATTGTTGGGGTTAATTTTAGCTCATGTCGTTCCAAACCCATAGACCTTCATCGTCAGAAAAACAAATGTTATTTTTATTTTTATCAGATATTTTTGATGAAATCCGAGAGCACTCTGACCCCAGACCCCTGTTTAATTAAATGGATAGTTCACCCAAAAATAAAAATTTCATAATTTTCTCACCCTCAAGTTGTTCCAAACCTGTATGACTTTCTTTCTTCTGCTGAACACAAAAGAAGATATTTTAAAGAATGTCTGTAACCAAGCAGATAGAGCAACCATTAACTATCAAGGTATTTTTCTTAGTCAATTGCTCTATCTGCTTGGTTACATTCTTTAAAATATCTTATGTGTTCAGCATAACACGTCTTAAAATAGTGCATATGTATTGACCAGCAGAGGTCTCTGTTTATTACGGACAAATCCAGCAGTCATTTACAGTCTTTCTGGATTGTTAAAAAAAAAACTAAATCTATAATGTAAAAAAAAACTATAAAACTATAATGTAGTTAAGACAACATTTGAAAATCTCACTCTCAAAAAACACATTCTCACTCGCTAAAACACATTTCATTCACATTGTGATGCGTTTCAAAACGTTAAACACTTGCAGACAAAAGTTTAAATCAGAGTTTTCATCATTTATACAACGACTCAAAATTGTTCACATTTATTTCTAATGATGCCAAAAATGTATTCAAATTGTTGCACTGAACGTTGATACAACAATGGATGGAAGCAATCTGAGCGGGAGAGGAGGAAGAGTATGTGTCAGACTCAGAGGTGGTGAACAAGGAGAAAAAGTCTGCACCCCAGAGGGTTTTTCCCTTTGCCTGGCAAGAGCCGGCATTGCCTGTGATAGATAAAGTCCTCAGGCCAGACCCAACATGAAGATGCGATACTGAGGCAGAATCAATCTCTCACTGACTTTGATGTTGCAGTTGCACTACTTTTTTGAGTGTATCTTAACATGCTTTTCATTTAGACTTTGTTAACCTTTAAGGCTTATGCAGTTGCACTGCTGTATTTTTACAGTATGCAAGTGCTGAATATACAGCAGTCGGTACGCCTACTGTACAATATTCATTACAATAGTAGTTTGTTCTGGGTTGGTTGGGTAGTGATTATATATATATATATATATATATATATATATATATATATATATATATATATATATATATATATATATATATATATATATATATATATATATATATATATATATATATATATATATTTGAGTTTGTGTGTTTCTAGCTTGTTTTCCCCCTCGTGGGTTTTCTTTCGTGTTATGTTTTGGTTATTGTTTATTTAATAAATACTTATTTCTCCTGCGTTTGAGTCCTCACCCCTTTGTTCCAAACTAATCCGTGACAAAACGATCCAACCACTTGAGGACTCAGCAGGTTTTTTTTTTTTGTTTTTTTTTCCCGTTTAGATTTTTGCCCAGTCATGGAGTTATCAAGACACCTACTGGCTATGCAACACCTAAACTCCAAGTACATCCGTCAGCAGGGGACGGATGTACTAGAGTTTGCATGCCAGTTCCTGATCGAGGTGGACCAGCTGACACTCAACGAGGAAGAGTATAAAGAGGCCTTCAATCTCTGCCTGGACATGCCACTCTGTCCAGAGGAGATGGGGAGGCTGGGGAAGCTGGGATTCTGGGACTTTGTTTACCACCTAAAGTAGTCCAAACCTCTTCGACCAATAGCATCCCAGCCCACTGACTGTTCCCGGGTTCCATCTACAGTCAGTGGATACTCGGGAACGGATAAGGAGGGTTCTGAGTTTGGTGGCTCCTGTTCAGGTAGACCCTGCGCCGGTGGTCTCAAAGTGGAGGAGAAGGAAGGTGCCATCCGCGACTCCTATGGTGGTCCCGGCTCCGGTGTTCCCTGCTCCCTGTTCCGATGGATCGTGTTCCGGTGGATCATGTGCCGGTGATCCATGCGCCGGTGGATCGTGTTCCGGTGGATCATGTGCCGGTGATCCTTGCGCCGGTGGATCGTGTTCCAGTGGTCCCTGTGCCGATGGATCGTGTTCCGGTGCCTCATGTGCCAGTGGTTCCAGTTCCGGTGGATCGTGTTCCAGTGGTCCCAGTTCCGGTGGATCGTGTGCCGTTGGTCCTTGTGCCGGTGGTCCCAGTTCCGGTGGATCGTGTTCCAGTGGTCCCTGTGCCAGTGGATCGTGTTCCAGTGGTCCCAGTTCCGGTGAATCGTGTGCCGGTGGTCCTTGTGCCGGTGGTCCCAGTTCCGGGGGATCGTGTTCCAGTGGATCGTGTTCCGGTGGTCCCTGTGCCAGTGGATCGTGTTCCGGTGGACCCAGTTCCGGTGGATTTTGCTCCGGTGGTCCAGAGTCTGGTGGTCCAGAGTCTAGACATGGCTTGGAGGAATGTGATGGGAGTTTTCGTGGTGGCAGTCCTGCGTGCTTGGGAGGAGCACAGGGCTTTCTCCAAGACTCTGGAGGTTCCTCCGGTGGTCCCTGCCCCGGTGGATTATGTCCCCGAGGTCCCTGTTCCGGTGGTCCTTGTTACTTATTTCTCCAACGTTTGAGTCCTCACCCCTTTGTTCCATACTGATCCGTGACTATATATATGTACAAACAATAGGATTTGTCAATGAATTTTTTTTTTAAATCCCTGTAAAATACCAGTATCTATGTGGTTGCAAGAACTTTACTGTAAAAAAAAAAATATGGTAGTAACATTTTAGGTTTTGCGGATTTAAATTAAATTTACAGTAATGTAAAATGGTCAAATGAAACCAAAATAGAACTTTCTGTTAAAACTCAACTTGTCGTGTTTGGAGGAGAAAGAATGCTGAGATGCACCATACCTACTGTGAAGCATGGGGGTGGATACATCACCGGGTGGATTCAGGTTGTTTTTCTGCAAAGGGACCAGGATGGCTGATCCGTGTAAAGGAAAGAATGAATGGGGCCATGTATCATGAGATTTTTTAGTAAAAACCTCCTCCCATCAGCAAGGTCATTGAAGATGAAATATGGCTGGGTATTTTAGCATGACAATGATCCCAAACACACAACCCGGGCAAGGAAGGAGTGGCTTCATAAGAAGCATTTCAAGGTCCTGGAGCGGCCTAGCCAGTCTCCAGATCTTAACCCCATAGAAAATCTTAGGAGCGAGTTGAAAATCTGTGTTGCCCAGTGACAGCCCCAAAACATCACTGCTCTAGAGGAGATCTGCATGGATGAATGGGCCAAACTACCAGCAGCAGTGTGTAAAAACCTTGTGGGGACTTACAGAAAACGTTTGACCTCTGTCATTGCCAACAAAGGGTATATAACAAAGTATTGAGATTAACATTTGTTATTGACCAAATCCTTATTTTTCACCATAATTTGTAAATAAATTATTTATGTTACAGGGTGGTGGAGTAATAGCCAACCTGGATATCACCAATAGGGGGCAGTAGACCCGCTCAAGTAGTTCAATTAACTGAAAACTTGGCCTCTGGTGCAGTACATGGTCTTTATTTCTTTATTTCTTAAACTTGTATAGAATGAAATACATAAGTAACAAACAAAAAATAAATCAATATAACAAAATACAATCAAAAATAAATGCTGATGAGATACACACAAAAAAAATAACCACACCAAGGGGGCCAGATGGACTCATTTAGACAAAAGTGTAAAATTGGAAGTGACAGTCTCAGCTATTTCTAGTATCACCATAAAGACCTGTAAAGTCCACACGCGCTCGGCAATATGCAACCATAAAATGAATCAACTGGTAGTGTTATCACTGAATCACACCACACCCTAGTAGCTGCGATACTGTCTCATCCAATCTCAATCCAAATTTAACAAAAATACGTGAAATGTGAAGTATCACAAAAGGAAATTCTGGGTTGTGGTTTTTCAATGTAAATTACACAAGGACTTGTTCTTTTAAACCTCCAAAACCTGTAAATTTAACGGTATTTTACATTAAATATAAGGTTAAATTTATTAGTTATTTACCGCGTATATTACAGAAACTTTATGTTAACCATAGCATTTTTGCAGTCTTAAAAAGCAAAATATTTACAGTGGTGTAGAATTTATTCACAAAATATTTTACAAATTAAACAAATTTTGCAATTACATAAAAAGTATAGTAATCATAATTTATAGTAAATTGAGTGATTACTTTTTTTGTGTAATCGCCAAATTTGTACTTTGTAAAATAAATTGTTGGTTCAACATTCAGAGGTATTTTGTACAGTTGTTTGTTCACATCATTACAAATAAATGTGAAAAAATGTTGTTTAAAATTTACTTTTTTTCTGTAACAGGATGCGTTGGATTATGTTCTTCATTTTGAATTGCAAAAATTGAAGATCAGTGTAACTTGTAACTTGTAATTAATTTGTCTTCCGGGAAACATGTAAGTATCTTCTGTTGCTTCCGAAGGGCAGTACTAAATGAAAATTTATATTTAAACAAAATGAGAAAAAACGTTTTCCCCTTGGCTTTTAATGCATCACGTTTCCTTCTGGAGCATCAGTGAATGTGTGAAGCTTGAGTTTGAGTCCCTCAATCGTCCGTGTGAAAAGATGGTTCTCAAAATCATACAGTCACTGCTGGAGAGGGTTCAAATATGGACCTGGAGGTTTTTTCAGAAGAACATTAGGCAGTTTAACAACCATCACAAAACAAACAAACAATTAAATATCTTATTCAGGACAGTACTAAATAAAAAAGAACATGTCTCTTATTTTGTTAAAGTTATTCACATTTTCACATGATTCTGCAATATGTCCACATACTTTTTCATTGCAACTGTATATCAGACATTAAAGTAAAAGATCAAGAGCACTTGAACTCAAAAATAGGTACACTTAGATTGTGCCAGCTTGCTTACGCATATAAAGTCTACGCAAACATGTATGACGAGATCAGCTTAACTGCACTATTAAGATCAATTACACAGGTAGTCCTAATGCATCATAAAATTGGGTAATATTGTCCTCTCTGTAATTTACTCCAATGATTTGATGCATTCGTTTTTCTTAAACAAATTTCTCGTTTCTCAAAACCTTAAAGGTGCCCTAGAATGAAAAAATGAGGGGGGGAGGGAGAGGAGAGGAGAGGAGAGGAGAGGAGAGGAGAGGAGAGGAGAGGAGAGACAAACATTACACATCTGACATGTTCAGAGAAGGTGTGTGGAGGAAGAGTGCAGGGCAGATATAATATAATCGCTTGTTTTTAGTTTGTTCTGAATGTTCACTGGAAACAAAATGTTGTACTGCTTGTTCAAATAGCTTTATTAAAATGAGCTAAAGCAACACTATTGCTATAGATTTTGTCCAAACTGATTGTGTTCAATCCACTTAAATATAAATTAAATTTATAAAAACAAAATTAATCCGTTTATGTTGTGTTACATGAATGATTTATGTTGCATTAATTGAAACTGGGCGGGGCTTGTTAGTTCCCAGCATGATTTGCATATGGCAAAATCAAGAGCGAGTGAATGTTGTTATTTTATATTTAAAAGTGTTTTTTTTAATGTATTTTTGAGCAAAATGAGAAAGGGGGAGAATGTTTTGTGTTTAATAGAGTTTAATAGAGAAGAGTGGAGCATTTGCGGCTGTGGACTAAAATAGCTAATATCATTACGGCTTGGCTGAAGGAGCTTTTAATGCTTAGCATTTAAGATGCTAATGTGTGCTATTGCTATAGCTTAAAGTTTGTCAACTAGCTAGTGCAGTAATATAATTCAGTAGTGTAACATTAGGCTATAGTATATGAAATTAAAGTGGATGAATATATGAATTGAATGTCTGAATCATGACAGGGAGTCATATAAAATTCACTTTGAAACTACTTAATTGAGTCACTTGAAATGTATTAATTCCATGATGTGGAAGTTACCTGAACAAATTATGTTTGTTTAACGCAATTGATTCATGCGGGACCAATGTACACAATTAAATACTGTAAATCCAACGCACTTTTTTTCAGTGTTGGGATGTGAGATATATAAGAGAGGTCTCACTATCAGTAGCTCCACATCTGCAAATGCAGTGACACTGACCATAAAACCATTCCTGCTCTCAGTAGCCACAACATGTCAGTCATTCTTGAATGACGAGAAAGAATCAACCAGCAGAAAGGAAAAAACAGGGCTAGCTGTTACACTTTTAGCTCAAATAGATGTTTTTAAATCAATGTCTGAAGACACGTACAGTATCAGTCAACATTTACACTGTTGATGCAGAAAAAAAGATATTGTTTCTTGAACATATGTCGCACAAATCGCAGGGCATGTTGTGACACAGTAAAACAATTGAAACAAAACAAAACCATTAAATAAAAAATAAAATGTAACATAAAAAAAAAAAAAAATCAAACCAGTTTTGGCCAATGAAAACTGCAACTAACAAAAACATGTGACAACTTGCCCCGGTTACTCATGGCTCTATCAGTTATAGTTGTTAAATACTCCACAAAGGTATGTAACAACCAAATCATATCCTCCGAGTCAAAATGACCCAAAGCCCTAAAAATAAACCTTTTTTCTGTCCAGAAAGCTTATATCATTTAATTTTTCTATTTTCTCTATTTTTGTGCATTTTGGGGAGATTTTTTTTTTCTTGTATGTACCTTTAAACTACTAGATTGATCAATTAATGCTGTCATGAACTGGCTTTTTTTATACTGTTGTCTGAGGTCAACTAATGACGTTTGCATGATATTTACATTAAAAAACATCATAACTAATAAGTAATAGGATATTTACTACACTGGTTTTGAGGCTGTCTTCTGAACGCTGGGTTTTGATGGACTTTCAGCACTGGAGACAGAAGTAAACGCCCACGGCTAGGATTGGATAAGATTTGCATATTTAATGAGCTTCAGCTCCACTGTCAGTTCATTTCATGTTAGGGAGGGATTGTTTTGAAAGCGGCAACAGGAATAATTCTCTGACGGGGCTCTTAAAACTCTTTATCAACCAAACATAATCATTTATCTCTCATCCACCCGCGACTGATTAATTTTTTTATACTTGTCTGTGGATAAGCACAAACCACACACACACACACACACACACACACACACACACACACACACACGTGGGTGCTCTTCAAACACAAAACACATTTCACTATTTGTGACTCACCGGCCTACCAACGTGCTTACGTTTTGGTAGCCCGTCTGGAAAACACATAGTCCCGGGACATTGCGCTTTGCTAGCCCCTGGGAGTCTGATCTCGCAATGAACCAACAAATAAGGGATTCTCCAGCCTGTGACAGCGTGCTGGTATGTTCTGTTAGATACGTCACATACACACAATCAGTATAATCTGTAACAATGCAATACTATCGCATATAAAAAAACATGTGCTGCACCATTCCAGTCTGATCCAATATATAAGGCACAACATTGTGTTTTAATCTGAATATGTCTGCAAATCCAGTGTCGACCTGTGTCTTGTTTACAAACGATTATCTTTCTATCTTCGGCGGGTTTATTGCTCGGATGCGATCAGTTTAACTCCACGAGTCGGTGGGCGGGGCTACAGAAGCAGCGTACACATAGAGGCGGCGGTTCACCCTTCTTATACGTCATTGATTTGAGAGCCTCGTTTTCTGGGCCTGGTGTCTATAAAAGCTTTTCTTTTACAAACAAGGAAGTTTTCAGCTCTGAAACTTACAGGATATTCTTATATTACCATGACATTTTATACATCAAAGGCTCAAGAGAAAATTGATTTCTCAATTCATCGCCCCTTTAATACAGTTTAAGCACATTTTTCACATTCTTTCAACTTAAATTCAAAATAGCTCTCCAATACATGCATAACCAGCTCAAAATATCTCACATTGGGTCAATTTGGGTGTGTCTGCTGGAAATAAAATAATAATATAACATGATATTTCATGACTCTTGCCAATAAATGGACTGTTCTGCTGGGTCCTAAAATCAGGTCTCAAGTTTATCTCTTCAGAATACATTCAGATACACATGAATAATTTTTTGGGTAAAGTTTTAGTATTTTTATTTTTTTTATTTATTTTTATTATTCCTTTGCAATTCCATTCATCCCTTTGGGGGTCAAATTGACCCGTGACGAAAGGATTTGTTACTATTTTTATTACAATCACAAGTCATGTTTTTTGTGTGTATTTGTGGTTCATGTGCAACAAAAGTCCTGAGGTCTTGGACCACTCCAATGAGCAAAATTACTTTTTTATTTTATGTACCATTTTATTTTATATACCGTATTTAACATACCATAAAACAAAAATGCATAGAAAAATAAAAAAGCATACCTTGACTATAATATAATCAGTTATTAATACTTCATTGGTTCTCTCTCATTTTGGCACAATTTCTTTGAAAAAGATTATTTTCTGCACAATTTGGCATGTTTCATTGCGTTATCACCACAAATAAAACAATTGCTTACAATACAACGCAATGTACAACAACACAATACACAATATGCTTACAAAAAGTTAAACTATTTGAATAAAGGAAGATGTCAATTATCCTAGACCAGACTTCACTTTTGGCCACTGCTATATTTGACAGCAGCTTTGTAACGATAAATATATTTTTCCATGCTCTCAAATTAGTAGTTCTGAGTGTAATTCACAGATATACTGCAGCCCAAATGCACAGTATTTGAACACTTAAGCCATTTTTTAAAATACTTTTGGTGTCTTACTTTAAGCCATTTATTGTCATGTTTCATTCAGAGGTTAGTGTTTTATGGAGGCACTGAGGAGTTTTAGTGACTCTAGAAAGGAGTGTCCATCTGACTTCCTTTGGCTCCAACAGGGACGCCAACGTAACTCCCCTCTTGATATCGAATCCATCGTGAGCGGATTTCATTCTGAACCTGACAGACAAACACATATATGATATATAATCACACTAAAACCCTATAACACTACACTGTATGTAGACTGAAATAACATAACGAACAGTGTCTAAAAGATTAGTTCATACAGTGGTTTTGTTAGAAACAAGTTTCATTAAATGCAAGATGCTCGACTTTATCGCGAGCACAGGCTGAAATTATTATTATTCATCCTTAATTGCTTATTGGCCTTTGAGCAGTCCTCTTGTAATTCCCCAATCTGTTTCTTAATCAAATTAATAAAGACTGGCAAACATGTTTGTCGAGGATTTTATTAGGCCAGATTTTGAGTGCAAATGTTGTTTAGTCCTCTGAGAATGCTGATTATCTCCATTCAAACACAAACCTGACTGGCATGCATTTGACAGTTTGTAAACTAATAATGGCATTGCAGAATAGCTTTCAGCACATTATTTTGATGCTTTTTTGTATTTTGGTGGTGTGCTATCGAACAATAATCACTCACCTCTTGGTTCAGGAAGCAGTAGAGAACCGCTACAATAAGGCCCTGAAAATCAAGGAAAAGGAGAAAGTCAGTGTCTGTAAATTGCAGAAAATGTTCCTCAGATCAAACATCTACAAATATTATAAATCCATCTTCCTCTCCCTTTCATCTCAGATTGAGTGCTTTGGGACAACAACAAAAAAATGCTTTCAACAGCATTTCTGCAGGGCCATACTTATGCATAATCATGGATGTATCAGTGTTTTGAGCCAGTCAGATCAAATCTTAATCCACCAGGAGTGTCCATGAGATTAAAATGCAAGACAGTCAAGTGCTAAAGAATCCATCTGCAGTTAAGAATTGACTTGCAATGTGTGCATAAGAGAGCTAATCCAGATATTTCCATAAGGATGACATCCAAAAGCTGACATGCTTTACAAGTGTGTCTCTGAATATAAACCGGATAAAAATTGTTCATGAATGTACGTGCTGTTTAGAATTCAAAAGGGTAAATTCCAGAAGAGTTTGCACACTCTTACTCCATAAAAAAGGTTAATAGAAACCTCATTGGAAGTCCTTTCTAAAACTGACTCTCTTGTGTGAATCAAAAACACAACTCTGTAGCACGATTCACCAACGACTCCTCTAAACCAGTTATTTTTTAGTGAATCAAGATGTTAGCTAGCCTAGAAATCTAAACGCACCCTAGCGGCAGCAAATTTAATCTGCCCGCAAGTGTCGTCTAGGAACTCTCAATATCCTTCTGAGCTGTATTCCTCTCAATCTGGACGGGCCAATCACATCGTGTATAGAGTCGGCGGGCGGGGCCATAATGACGATGGCCGAGTTGCGTTTGCGTGCTTCTAGTAAACACAGAAACTGGCGAATGGCGGCGGTCTTTCGAATCAGCTTTGACCACGACTCTGGAAGACTTGGAGTTAAGTTTTTCTCTGAGAAAAGAACAAAGAACGGCACTGAAGTCATTCTTAAAAAGGGAAGATGTGTTCGGAGTTTAGCCGACTGGATACGGCGAATGTTTAATCAGTCAGCGAGCTCTGCTTCACCTTCGTTGCTCTGGTTGGTGTAGCGCTATCCTATCGCGTGCAGAGGGAGTTTGAAAGACAACCGTTTATCCCGCTCCTCAGATTGAGCTGTCAATGGTGAGTTTCCAGACCAAACATCTTGATGTGGGTCTGGCTTGTCAGGCTAGATGTTAGCAGCATATCCTGTACAGCAAGTCCTGTAAGTTGCGAAGTGGGTCTCCATGGATTGGACTTGTTTGTTCGGCACATCCCACAGATGCTAGATTGGATTGAGATCTGGGGAATTTGGAGGCCAAGTCCACACCTCAAACTCATTGTGCTCCTCAAACCCATCCTAAACCATTTTTGCTTTGTGGCAGGAGCATTATTCTGCTGAAAGAGGCCACAGCCACCAGGGAATACCGTTTAAAGGGTGTACATGGTCTGCAACAATGCTTAGGTGGTGCAAGTCAAAGTAACATCCACATGGATGGCAGGACCAAAGGTTTCCCAGCAGAACATTGCCCAAAGCATCACACTGCCTCTGCCGGCTTGCCTTCTTCCCATAGTGCATCCTGGTGCCATGTGTTCTCCAGGTAAGGGACGCACACACACCCGGCAATCCATGGTTTAAAAGTAAACGTGATTTATTAGACCAGGCCACCTTCTCCCATTGCTCTGTGGTCCAGTTCTGATGCTCACGTGCCCACTGTTGGTGCTTTCAGTGGTGGACAGGGGTCAGCATGGGCACCCTGACTGGTCTGTGTCTATGCAGCCCCATATGCAACAAACTGCAATGCAGTGTGTATTTTGAAACCTTTTTATCAAAACCAGCATTAACTTCTTGAGCAATTTGAGCTACAGTAGCTCGTCTGTTTGATCAGACCACACAGGCCAGACTTCACTCCCCCACGTGCATCAATGAGCCTTGGCCGCCCATGACCCTGTAGCCAGTTCACCACTGTTACTTCCTTGGAGCACTTTTGATAGATACTGACCACTGCAGACCGGGAACACCCCACAAGAGCTGCAGTTTTGGAGATGCTCCGACCTGGTCGTCTAGCCATCACAATTTGGCCCTTGTCAAAATTAAATGGATAGATAGATAGATAGATAGATAGATAGATAGATAGATAGATAGATAGATAGATAGATAGATAGATAGATAGATAGATAGATAGATAGATAGATAGATAGATAGATAGATAGATAGATAGATAGATAGATAGATAGATAGATAGATAGATAGATAGATAGATAGATAGATAGATAGATAGATAGATAGATAGATAGATAGATAGATAGATAGATAGATAGATAGATAGATAGATAGATAGATAGATAGATAGATAGATAGATAGATAGATAGATAGATAGATAGATAGATAGATAGATAGATAGATAGATAGATAGATAGATAGATAGATAGATAGATAGATAGATAGATAGAAGAGAACCCTAAAATAGATTTCTTAAGATAGCAAACCTGTCACTGATATAGCTGTAGGCTCTGTAAAGTGAAATCTGAAAACCACCTGCACAATTCAATCATTATTACATTCGGGTGAGCTGACATGTCTGACTAGTCAATACAAAGAACAGTCTTACGTCAATGTTGGGTTTCAAAGAAAGTAATTAGCACTAAAAAACGCACATCACGGACAATATATTGACTTAAATAAACTTTTACAAGAAGTTAACAGCTTTCCTTTTATGTTTCTCAAACTCCTGCATGGAATTCATCTTCAAAATTAGTTACTGGCCCTTCAGGAAACTCAATTAGTGTTGCAGCTAACTAAGTAATGTCTCTAAAACCCAAATGTCCATCTTCTGTCTCAACAGATCAATGGTGAGTATGAGGTCTGCTCTAAGGTTGTTTTGATCAGAGCTCCTGTACCGAGGGGAAAATATATAAAGACTGGAATATTCCACATGACTTCTGAACAGATTTTAAAACATACACTTGCCGACCTGTAAAAAGGCTACAGAGAAAAAGTGGGTATCATATCTAAGAGCCAGATTTACTAACAGCTTGTGCCAGAACAAACCCTCTTTTGGTGTTAAAAAACTACAGTTAGGATTTACTAAAGACACGCAGTAAAACATTTGCACTGAAAAGGCATGGACAGTTATTTTTGTGGATGACCTTTTAATGCAAGGTGATTTACTAAAGTTTGCGCTCGTCATTTTACTGTTTTTTTGCCCCATTAATTACTGCCCAAAAAAGCATGTCTTAAATCAGACACTAATTTAATAATAATAATTTGTTACATTTATATAGTAATTTTCAAGGCACTCAAAGCGCTTTACATAGAAGGAGGATCTCCTCAACCACCACCAATGTTCAGCATCCACCTGGATGATGCGACGGCAGCCATATTGCGCCAGAGCGTTCACCACACACCAGCTGATTGGTGGAGCGGAGGCCGAGTGATGAAGCCAATCAGGAGAGGGGGATGATTAGGAGGCCATGAAGGACAGAGGCCAATGGGCAAATTTGGCCAGGATGCCGGGGTTACACCCCTACTCTTTTTCCGAAGGACTACAGAGAGTCAGGACCTCTGTTTAACGTCTCATCCGAAGGATAATACTTTTACTTTTTTATTTGCGCTATTCTTGGTAGATTTTGTTGGTCATTATGGAAATGATCTGGCTGCATCTGTGTGCTTTTATTTGCGTGTCATCAGTAAATCACACGCAGAACAGTACACTCGCATCTCCACTTTTACGGGACGGAGCGCTCACGCTAATATGCCGTTTAGTAAATCTGGCAGTATGCGTTTTTAAAATCAGCTCTTACTTAATGGTAACACTTTATTTTGATGGTTCCCTTTATACAGTACATTCTGTTGACTATGAGTCATTTTTCAACATGCAACTAAACTCACATTAGTTTTAGTCCACTAACACTTTATTTTGATGGTCCTCCAACATAAATTCTATAAGCAAAGAGGTTATATATAGGAAGACGTGCACTCTGATTACTTATGAATTGAAGAAAGCGCAAAGACCAAAATGGCGAATAAGCCCCGCCTTCTAAATGAAAGAGCCATTCAATGAAAGAGCCATTCAATGATTAGTAAAGTCGTCTTGTCACTGAAGCTGCTGTTAGAAGCTCCTGTTGCTATAGAAAAAGGCAGTGTTCTGAGACAGGTGTTTAGGATTGCACATTAGCTTTGTCCAGGCTGATAAATTCAATTTTTTGTCATGATACAAGTATTTAGAAACAAAATGTATGCGGTCAGATTTCATTCATCAGAATTGAATCGTAAGCTTGGCGAACAGTTTTGGAGAACTTGATGTTTCCCCAATTAAAGAGATCTGTACTCGCATGCCTGAGAGGAATTTCAAAGACGGCTGCCGAGTGAAATGACTTGTCTTAAAGGGACTCTGGACATAATCAGACTGGATAGAATCATAACAGTCTGAAGCTTTAAAAAAAACATCAGAGCCTGTGCCCATCATGCACGACGTGACTTTCTGTGAAATCTGTCAACTGTGACTGCCCAAAGTCTGAAGACTGGCTCTGACTTTTGGCAACTATATCGTTGACGCGTCCAGACTGAAATTGGGGTGAAAATTTGGCCTAAAATCATGTAGTGTATTCCAGCCTTAGTAAGTCTACGTTCAGTATTTCACACTCCTGCTGAGGTTTGGGTTTAAGCTGTGTTGTGCTGATAGTGAGCTTGATAACCTGGAAGGAGCCCAGACACAGCTCGATGCAAAGCCGCAGGCTCACGTTGAAGTAGTCTGGGAGAAAGCTGAAGACCATGTAATGAGTGCCGAAGAGAGGGATGAGGAGGAGGGTGGACTTGGTCAGTCGCCTGAGAGAAGGAGAGATAAAGGATGGAGAGGAGGAAGGGTAAGAGGTTATTAGGTAGCGCTGGGTGCTTTTGTTGAGTGAATTTTATGGATAAAAAAGTAAAAGCATAATGTGCATGACTTTAAACAACACTTATGACAACATTTACTCACAATGTCATCCCTAACCTGAAAGATGAATGGGGACAAACACTGTGAAACCTTCAAAAAGGAACAGAAGAAAACAAAACAAAAAACATGAAAGTAGTCTATATGACTATCTATTTGTTGAGACCGATTTGAGAGATTTGTGTGAAAGAAATCTAGCATGTCATTTTGGACCATGCTGATGTATTTCGTGGTGATTGAGGAGATTGCCCCCTTCTATATTTAAAGCGCTTTGAGTACCCAGAAAAGTACTATATGAATGTAACAAATTATTTAATATTATTATTATTATTATTATATGAGAGAAACGGTTTTGATATCAATGGCACATGAATGGAGAATGAGGTTTGTATGTAGCAATGCACCTTTACTGTCTTCTATGGTACTAATCATTAAGGTTAGGGTTACATTCACAGGTTTCTTCTGTACATGAACATAAATGTGAATATTCGTAAGTGCATTATAAATACTTTGAGTGATGTTCTAAGTTTTAATTGCTTTTTACATATGCATGTTCAAATATATCCTAATGAATATGCATGAATGTAAACATATGTGCAACAATGATAATAATTGCTCTGCCAAAGTAACAAATGTAAAATGGATTAGTTATTTCTAGAAGACCATCATTCTCAGTTTAAATGGATAGTTTACTCAAAAATGGTGAAAACAAGCAGCCCTGACTCATCGAGGTAAGGAGCCTGTTAGCAGCATATCCTTTAAGTTCTGTAAGTTGTGAGGTGGGGTCTCCATGGATTGGACTTGTTTGTTCAGCACATCCCACAGATGCTCAATTGGATTGAGATCTGGGGAGTTTGGAGGCCAACCACACCTCAAACTAATTGTTGTGCTCCTCAAACCACCGGAAACCAAAGAGCCACAGCCACCAGGGAATACAGCTTCCAGGAAAGGGTGTACATGGTCTGAAACAATGCTTAGGTAGGTGGTGCGTGTCAAAGTAACATCCACATGGATGGCAAGACCAAAGGTTTCCCAGCAGAACATTGCCCAAAGCTTCACACAGCCTCCGCCGGCTTGCCTTCTTCCCATAGTGCATCCTGGTGCCATGTGTTCTCCAGGTAAGGGACGCACACACACCCAACCATCCACATGATGTAAAAGAAAACGTGATTCATCAGACCAGGCCACCTTCTTCCTTCGCTCCGTGGTCCAGTTCTGATCCTCACGCACACCACTGTTGGTGCTTTCAGTGGTGGACAGGGGTCAGCATGGGCATTAATGAGAAAAAAATTCTTAATCTCATTAAGGCCAGCCTTTGCTCCCCATGCATGTGCATCAATGAGCCTTGGCCGCCCATGACTGTCACCGGTTCACCACTGTTCCTTCCTTGGAGCACTTTTGATATTGACCACTGCATACCAGAAACACCCCACAAGAGCTGCAGTTTTGGAGATGCCCACTATATATATATATATATATATATATATATATATATATATATATATATATATATATATATATATATATATATATAGTGGGTACGATAAGTATTCAGACCCCCTTAATTTTTCACTCTTTGTTATATTGTAGCCATTTGCCAAAATCATTTAAGTTATTTTTTCTCATTAATGAACACCTCATATTGACAGAAAAACACAGATTTGTTATATTAAAAAAGAAAAACTAAAATATCACATGTTCCTAAGTATTCAGATCCTTTGCTCAGTATTTAGTAGAAGCACCGTTTTGATCTAATACAGCCATGAGTCTTTTTGGGAAAGATGCAACACATTTTTCACACCTGGATTTGGGGATCCTCTGTCATTCCTCCTTGCGGATCCTCTCCAGTTCTGTCAGGTTGGATGGTAAACGTTGGTGGACAACCATTTTCAGGTCTCACAAGAGATGCTCAATTGGGTTTAAAGGGATACTACACCGCTTTTTCATATTAAACTATGTTATTCCCTTAACTAAAACGAGGTGATACATACCTCTCTCGTCTCAGTGTGTGCACTTAATCGCTCTGACGCGCTGTAAAATTAAAAAGGAGAACTATAATGTATGACGGAATAGACTCGGAATCGACTTGACTCGGCGCAGTAAAAAGTCAAGCCTGAAAAATCCTGAACAAAAAATTATTATTATTTTGTGTCACCATACTTGGTCGTTTAACTATTTGTGTAACTGTATTTAAATAGGGGAAACGTGGAGGTGTTTGATCACTACTAACTTGATCTCTGGTTGGTACCATAGTGAATGAACTGGGCTTAGTGGGCTAAGCTAAATGCTATCAGAATGTTACCGCGCGTCAGAGACGAGAGAGGTATGTGTCAAATCTTCTTAGTTAAGAGAATAACATAGTTTAATATGAAAAAGCGGGGGAGTATCTCTAAGTCAGTCTAAGTCAGGACTCTGGCTGGGCCTTTCAAGAACAGTCACGTAGTTGTTGTGAAGCCACTTCTTCGTTATTTTAGCTGTCTGCTTAGGGTCATTTTTTTTTGGAAGGTGAACCTTCGGCCCAGTCTGAGGTCTTGAGCACTCTGGAGAAGCTGTTCGTCCAAGATATCCCTGTACTTGGCCACATTCATCTTTCCCTTGATTGCAACCAGTCGTCCTGTCCCTGTAGCTAATAAAACACCCCCACAGCATTATGCTGCCACAACCATGGTTCACTGTTGGGACTGTATTGGACAGGTGATATTTTTCTCCACACATAGCTTTTAGAATTAAAGCTAAAAAGTTATATATTGATCTCATCAGACCAGAGAATCTTATTTCTCACCATCTTGGAGTCCTTCAGGTGTTTTTTTAAACAATGTTTCATGCGTCTTGCACTGAGGAGAGGCTTCCGTTGGGCCACTCTGCCATAAAGCCCCGACTGGTGGAGGGCTGCAGTGATGGTTGACTTTCTACAACTTTCTCCCATCTAGCGACTGTATCTCTGGAGCTCATCCACAGTGATCTTTGGGTTCTTCTTTACCTCTCTCACCTCAAGGCTCTTCTCCCTTGACAGCTCAGTTTGGCCAGACAGCCAGCTCTAGGAAAGATTCTGGTTGTCCCAAACGTCTTCCATTTAAGGATTATGGATTCCACTGTGCTCTTAGGAATCTAAGTACAGCGGACATTTTTTGTAACCGTGGCCAGATCTGTGCCTTGCCACAATTGTCTCCGAGTTCTTGAGGCAGTTCCTTTGACCTCATGATTCTCATTTGCTCTGACATGCACTGTGAGCTGTAAGGTCTTATATAGACAGGTGTGTGGCTTTCCTAATCAAGTCCAATCAGTATAATCAAACACAGCTGGACTCAAATAAAGGTGTAGCGTGATCTCAAGGATGATCAGAAGAAATGGACAGCACCTGAGTTAAATATATGAGTGTCACAGCAAAGGGTCTGAATACTTAGGACCATGTGATATTTCAGTTTTTATTTTTTAATAAATCTGCAAAAATGTCAACAATTCTGCGTTTTTCTGTCAATATGGGGTGCTATGTGTACTTTAATGAGAGAAAAAAACTTAAATTATTTTAGCAAATGGTTGCAATATAGCAAAGAGAGAAAAATGTATGGGGGTCTGAATACTTATACTATATATATATATATATATATATATATATATATATATATATATATATATATATATATATATATATATATATATATATATATATATATGCTTATTCTATACAATAGCTTTGTCTGAAATCAAAACTTTATTCACTGAAATGTAATGACGTTTTTTTTCACAGTGGATTACATTCCTTTACTATAAATGTAGATGAGGTCCCTCAGTGTTAAACACATTAACATTTCATTCACGGATCAATTAATCCGTGGTGTTTTACTATGATAGCACCACTGCACACAGTGCAATTTGTTTTAATGCAAAGCCGTCAAGTAATCTGGCAGAAACTTCAGATTCTTGAGAGCATATGCTGTCATTCACAGGAAATCTGCATATGCATGAGTATAAACTCAACAGCAGCAAACCCTCATTTGGGCAAAAAAGAGTCTTTTCATGATAACAGCATTCACAAGACACATAATAGCCAAACACATACACATTTCTCTCTCCAGATAATCTGTGCAGGTCAGTGCTCTTAAACATGAACAAAAATGTACTGGAAATGATCCTGACACGTGGATATAAAAACAGAAGAAATATGATTGTTGCTTGGCAACAGCCTACATTTTGGCCAATTAACTATACGACTTGGCAAAAGAATGGTTTGTGATTATTGTTAATCTTTCAATTGATTAACATAATCATATACCAATGTACTTCAAATAACACCATAGTACTACCTTTGTACATGCCCAAAAACCACAGTACCACCATGGTTCCATATCGTAAAAGATGTACCCTTTTGACATGTTTCTGTTTCATCTCAAAGAAAATTGGATTTTGCTTCTGTTTAAGCCGTCAGCCTGCATTATTTCAACGTATTTTTTAAATAATCGTGCTTAACTGCGAAATTCCTAGTGAAAAAAAGCTACATTACACATGATGCTGTTCAGAAAATTAACAATCAGAAAGCCGATACTTAAAGGGATAGTTCACCCAAAAATGTATATTCTGTCATCATTTACTCATCCTTATGTTGTTCCAAACCTGTTCTGCTGAACACAAAAGAAGATATAATGAAGAATGTTTGTAACCTAATAGAGCAACCATTCACTACCATTGTAGGGGAAAAAATACTATGGTAGTGAATGGTTGTTCTATCTGCTTTGTTTCTTACAAACACTCTTCAAAATATCTTCTTTAGTGTTCAGTAGAAGAAAGAAACTCATACAGGTTTGGAGCAACATGAGCGTGAATTAAGAGTTGCTAGCACAAATTAACAAGCTAAGACTTAGCGTGCTGATAACACGTTTTAGCATGATAGACATCGGATCAGTGTAAAAAGATTTAACAACCTGAGTCAGAACAGTCTGAAAGTCTAAGCCGAGTTTAGTGTTTGCAGTAATAATAATACTTGTAAAATGTAGATCAGTAAGTTGGCTTTCTAAAGCTTGTTGGTTATCTAGTAAAATACCTAAAACAGCTAAAGCTATTTTATTCCAAGTGACTGTTGTCATGACATCTGCTCACTCTACAGGGGATTGGCAGTACAGTAGAGGTGCTCGAGGCCGAAAGAACAAATGCACGGCACTTTAAAACTATCAGGCGATCCGAACAGTTACAATGACGTGTCGATCGCCGTTCTGGGAACACAAATCAATTTCCTCTTTCCTACACATGCATTATCAACACATGCTTATTCTCCACTGCATAAGATATAATTTCTAAATAATTATTTCTAAATAATATCAATGTTATCATATGAAGCAAAGTGTTACCTGATGACAACACATTTTTTACTGCAGTTGATGGAAAGATAAATGTTAAAAAGTAGGTTTCAACTTTCTGAATCATTCCTTCAGTCTTTAGTGTCACATGATCCTTCAGAAATCATTCTGATAGGATTATTTGATGCTCAAGAAACATTTATAATTGATTATTAATCAATGAGTGCTGCAAAATATTAGAATTCTTTGATGAACAGAAAGTTAAAGTTAACAGCATTTATTAAAGCATGTATTAAATAGGAATCTTTTGTCTGTCACTTTTGATCAACTGTCACTTTTGATCAATTGAATGCATGCGTGATCAATAAAAGTATATTCATTTCTTTTTTTTTTTTTATCTTACAACAGATGTTTGAGTGGGATAATTGTTCCCACAAAAATGTTATGCAGCAAAAACAGTTTTCATCACTGATAATAATAATAAATGTTTCTTTGTCAATAAATCCTCACATCAGAATGATTTCTGAAGGATCATGTGACACTGAAGACTGGAGAGATGATGCTGAAAATTCATCTTTGATCACAGGAATAAATAACATTTTTAAAATGTATTAAAATAAACATGCTTAATGCTTTTAGTTCATAATACCTAATGCATTTACTATAGTTGAGCTATAGAACCCAGTAAATTGTTAGGGTTATTTTAAAGCTCTCAACGCTAGCAATCCCACAATCCCCCACGCAAACCTGCCTCTTATCTCCCACAGAGCAGGAATTGAAAACACCCACTCATCTCCACACATGCCACTAGTGTCCCTTCAGATGTCCCGGCTCATGGGTTTGTGTTTTCTGTTGCAGCTGGCATGTACCTGTACTGAGCCGAATTGTTGAACTGGATCAAGCGAGGGTTTAGTTTCTGCACAAGAATCCTGATAATGTTCATGAAGAGAAGGAAGTTCACCTGATTGGGCACAAAAACAGACATGAAAAAAGCTGTGTGTGAGTCCATTCATTCATCCATCAATGTCCTCATGCGTTCTCTTACCCCTATGGATACTACAATGGGACCCTTGATGATCCACCAATAAGGAGAATCTTCATTTATGTCCCAGCACCTAAAAAATTAAATAAAAACACCACCCAGGTTCCTATAGACAACTTCAATGTCTTAACCATGTAAGATGCAATAAAGCAGCAAATGATAAAAGCCATTGCTTTATAATAAGTGAATCTTTCATTCAGAAGGGTCTTTCACAGGTGGCAATCTGGGACTAGCGGCTGATCGAAACCTTCAAAGACGAGGAGAATGAGTCTTGTAGTGTGCGTTTGGCATTAGGGGCTTGTTTAAATCCCTCACGAGAACCACTACTTAAGGTAGAGAGAAAACGTTCAATTACTCTGTGTCCTCAAAATACACTCTGGAGCTGATCCAGAGGACGATGCAGACCAATGGAACACCTGCAGGAAAAAACGAAAGAGAGACAAAAAGATTATGATGTTAGTAAAAGAGAATCTTAAGCCTCGTCTCAAATCCAATTTTTGTGCAGATTTAGCTGGTCGATTTTTGCTAATCTGTTTCAGGTTACATTCATAGGTGGTTTGAAATCCTATTCATATCTCCTTTTTGGAAATCTGTTTCAGTCTGACTGCTCTGATTGGATTTTGCGTGGTTTATTTGACTTTTATACACCACGTAAAACATAAACATCAGACATTAGCCAGATTTCCATCTATGGATTTTTTTGGGGGAAAAAAGGTTTAGTGCATCAAAATGTTTACCATTATAGCTGATGGAAATGCATGTCAAAATTTTTACACAATTTTAAATGTATTATTATTTCCTAATTAATGAATTAATAGGCCTATTATTTGTTAAAATAATAAGCAGTAAATTGACTGTTCACAAAGACCCGCCCCCTTTAGTTACTGTTCCTGTAGTCAACAAGCCATGGCGCTCTCTCGCCACATGTTTTCATGCAGTGAAAAATACCTTACAGAGCAGAGAAGACACTGACAATGCGCTGACAGACAGGACAAAGCGAGTAATAAGAGTCTTAACTCTTAAACTTTGTAATTTTTTAAATAATAAATACAGTTTTGTGGCTCTTTAATGTGTGGTGACAGGTCACTAGCAGATGGAGGATTATGATTGGTCAGATCTCCTGTCAATCAAACTGAATTATCTCACTCTGCATTTTGATTTTGACAAATAATTGGGATACGAAAGACACAATATAATTTGCAACATATGCAAAATTATGTATGGAAACGACTTGAAGGCAGATTTTTTTATTTTTTTATTGATACAACAAAACTTATGGCAACACACAATTTTATCAGTAAAAAAGGCCAAATGAGTCAGAATTGTGTGATATAAAGTCAGAATTGTGTGATATAAAGTCAGAATTGTGTGATATAAAGTCAGAATTGTGAGATATAAAGTCAGAATTGTGAGATATAAAGTCAGAATTGTGAGATATAAAGTCAGAATTGTGAGATATAAAGTCAGAATTGTGTGATATAAAGTCAGAATTGTGAGATATAAAGTCAGAATTGTGAGATATAAAGTCAGAATTGTGAGATATAAAGTCAGAATTGTGAGATATAAAGTCAGAATTGTGTGATATAAAGTCAGAATTGTGAGATATAAAGTCAGAATTGTGAGATATAAAGTCAGAATTGTGAGATATAAAGTCAGAATTGTGTGATATAAAGTCAGAATTGTGAGATATAAAGTCAGAATTGTGAGATATAATGTCAGAATTGTGAGATATAAAGTCAGAATTGTGTGATATAAAGTCAGAATTGTGAGATATAAAGTCAGAATTGTGAGATATAAAGTCAGAATTGTGAGATATAAAGTCAGAATTGTGAGATATAAAGTCAGAATTGTGAGATATAAAGTCAGAATTGTGAGATATAAAGTCAGAATTGTGAGATATAAAGTCAGAATTGTGTGATATAAAGTCAGAATTGTGAGATATAAAGTCAAAATTGTGAGATATAAAGTCAGAATTGTGAGATATAAAGTCAGAATTGTGAGTTATAAAGTCAGAATTGTGAGATATAAATTCAGAATTGTGTGATATAAAGTCAGAATTGTGAGATATAAAGTCAGAATTGTGAGATATAAAGTCAGAATTGTGAGATATAAAGTCAGAATTGTGTGATATAAAGTCAGAATTGTGAGATATAAAGTCAGAATTGTGTGATATAAAGTCAGAATTGTGAGATATAGTCAGAATTGTGAGATATAAAGTCAGAATTGTGAGATATAAAGTCAGAATTGTGAGATATAAAGTCAGAATTGTGAGATATAAAGTCAGAATTGTGAGATATAAAGTCAGAATTGTGAGATATAAAGTCAGAATTGTGTGATATAAAGTCAGAATTGTGTGATATAAAGTCAGAATTGTGAGATATAAAGTCAGAATTGTGAGATATAAAGTCAGAATTGTGAGATATAAAGTCAGAATTGTGAGATATAAAGTCAGAATTGTGAGATATAAAGTCAGAATTGTGAGATATAAAGTCAGAATTGTGAGATATAAAGTCAGAATTGTGAGATATAAAGTCAGAATTGTGTGATATAAAGTCAGAATTGTGTGATATAAAGTCAGAATTGTGAGATATAAAGTCAGAATTGTGAGATATAAAGTCAGAATTGTGAGATATAAAGTCAGAATTGTGAGATATAAAGTCAGAATTGTGAGATATAAAGTCAGAATTGTGTGATATAAAGTCAGAATTGTGTGATATAAAGTCAGAATTGTGTGATATAAAGTCAGAATTGTGAGATATAAAGTCAGAATTGTGTGATATAAAGTCAGAATTGTGAGATATAAAGTCAGAATTGTGAGATATAAAGTCAGAATTGTGAGATATAAAGTCAGAATTGTGTGATATAAAGTCAGAATTGTGAGATATAAAGTCAGAATTGTGAGATATAAAGTCAGAATTGTGAGATATAAAGTCAGAATTGTGTGATATAAAGTCAGAATTGTGAGATATAAAGTCAGAATTGTGAGATATAAAGTCAAAATTGTGATATATAAAGTCAGAATTGTGAGATATAAAGTCAGAATTGTGAGATATAAAGTCAGAATTGTGTGATATAAAGTCAGAATTGTGAGATATAAAGTCAGAATTGTGAGATATAAAGTCAGAATTGTGAGATATAAAGTCAGAATTGTGAGATATAAAGTCAGAATTGTGAGATAGTGAGATATAAAGTCAGAATTGTGTGATATAAAGTCAGAATGGTGAGTTATAAAGTCAGAATTGTGAGATATAAAGTCAAAATCACAATAAACTCAGAACAGAGAGAGTGTTTAATGCAACTCTGTAAAAAAAGCATGGATAATATACTTTTAGTGATGATCATGATAATGGCACTGAATGTAGAATCTCTTTGATCCAGACTTATTTCAACGATGCTCAGAAAGAAACATATTAAAAGAATATTCAGAGCTGTGCTGCATGAAATATTAAGTGTCTTTTAGAGTACAATTTAAATTCATAACTCAAGAAATTATAATTATATATTTTTTATGGAAATTAGACAGCATTCATAAAGTATTAAACATATTTGCACCAGAAAAAGGCCATTTTCAAATGCTTTCCATATTTCTAAAATAGAAATTAGCAGATCTCCTAAATATCATCATGAAATGCAGTTTGAAATACATTTAACTTTCCTAATGTGATGCAAAACAGGACTTGATTTAAAACTTAAGGAATTGATCGTAAAAAGCATATATATATATATATATATATATATATATATATATATATATATATATATATATATATATATATATATATATATCATCTACAGTGCATAATATCATCCAAAGATTCAGAGAATCTGGTACAGATGGTATCTCTGTGCGTAAGGGTCAAGGCCAGAAAATCAAAAGTGGAAAACTGTTCTGTGGTCAGACGAATAATTACACGCCATTTCATCCGGACTAAAGAGGACAAGGACAACCCAAGTTGTTATGAGGCATGAGGTTGCATGAGTGTGTGTGTCATTAGCAGCTTACACATCTGCAAAGGCACCAATGCTGAAAGGTATATCCGAGTTCTAGAACAACATATGCTCCAATCCAGACGTGATCTCTTTCAGCATTTTCCAACATGACAATGCCAGACAACATACTGCATCAATTATAACATCATGGCTGTGTAGAAGAAGGATCCGGGTATTGAAATGGCCAGCCTGCAGTCCAGATCTTTCACCCATAGAAAACATTTGGCGACAGTTGGAAGATGCGACAAAGAAGACCTACTACGACAGTTGAGTAACTAGAAGCCTTTATTAGGCAAGAATGGGACAACATTCCTATTCCTAAACTTGAGCAACTTGTCTCCTCAGTCCCCAGACATTTGCAGACTGTTATAAAAAGAAGAGGGGATGCCACACAGAGGTAAACATGGCCTTATCCCAACTTTTTTGAGATGTGTTGATGCCATGAAATGTAAAAAAATCTACTTATTATTCCCTTAAAATGATACCTTTTCTCAGTTTAAACATTTGATGTCATCTATGTTGTATTCTGAATAAGATATTTGAAATTTGAAACTTCAACATTATTGCATTCTGTTTTTATTCACAATTTGTATATGTATATATATATATATATATATATATATATATATATATATATATATATATATATATATATATATATATATATATATATATATATATCAGAATGTATCTCTGCTTTGGTATATATTAATTAATTAGCATAACATACACTGTAATCATGCATCATTCACAATAAGATCAGGAATGTGTAGACAAACGAGAACAATGATTTGCACATTTAGTTATATTCGCTCTATGTTGAGTACTTCATCTACAATGTCATTTGAACAGTTTGTTCTGTCAATTGTCTGCTCAAATCAAAGACGATGGAGGTGCCAATCACGAGAGTTGTTCTGACACTTCTCAGCCCTCCCAGGGTCCCGGAGACCAGAGGAGAGCGAGACAGACAGAATATAAATGGAAATTGAGAAATAGAACAACAGAAGTATCATGCCGCACTTCACTGATTGGAGCCACTGAGACTATAATAGCTGCTAACATGAGAAAAATAATAGACTTCAGAACCATAAATGATGATAGCTTAAGTACCCAAGAAACAGGCATCATCATGTACAGTCATTTGATCATTACTGCAAAAATAAAACGCCAGACGAAGTGATCACGACACTTACATTACCATTCAAAAGTTTGGGGTTAAGATTTAATATCTTAAGTTGGTTAGTTTTAATATAGAAGACAATGTTCTCATTGTACAACATCACTATTGGTATGTATTTCTAAACAACAGCAAAGCTGATATCTTTCTAAAATTACTTGTAATGTTATTTATACATATTTACATTATGATAAATACTTTGCTTTTTATGTGCTACATTTCAGTTGTATTGAATTAATTATACATTTTAGCTATATTATGTTCATTACCCATCGAGCGATGTGTGTTTATGCTGAAATTCAATACAATCATGGTTTGTATTTTAAAAACATTTATCGAGTGTCATTATGTCTAGTGAGTTGGCTCACGTGATTTAAGTTTTGTACTTCGGAACTTCCATTCAGGGAACAGTGAGCATCGATCCTTCCTGGTTTTTGCTGTGATTTTATGATGCTGTTCACTTTATTTAAGCAACTAATCTCGGTTTAACACCATTAGATCAGGTTTCTGGTTAAAATGTAATTACTTCATGTTAGATTGACTTAAAAGTGTTACTCTTTGACATAACTTAATGTTTTTATTTTCAAATAACATGTTTCAATCAAGCAAACCAATCAAAACAGGACATTCACTTCCTATCATGCTTTGCAAAGTGGCTGAATTCGAGTAAATGTTTAAATAAAGTGCTATTTTAAGCATTTTTAACAAGGTGAGAAAATTTAGAGACTTTTTAATGTTTAATGTTATGTTGGTATTTAAAAGTTTGTGTTATGTTAGTGTTTTTGGAGGTGACCATTGTGGTGAAGTGTAAAGCATGTGCTCGGGGTGAGGACCTGTTTAATATTAAAAAACAACTACTTTGAGCATTTCATGGATTTAACAAAACCATCTTCTGGTTAGCCAATAATATTTTGTAAAATATTTTCTTGTATGATAACATGTCAAATTGCTTGTTCAAAATGAAGAATGTTAACCTGATTAGACTATATGGCATTGAATTAACCTTACATAAAAAAAGATATATTTCATTAAATCATAAAATGGCCCTGATATGTCACTAGACATTAAGAGATCATGCCATGTTAATGTCAAAAACTTATATCACTGACAACAGTAGTCTGGCCAGGATATTGTCATTTAAAACACTGATGTTGTTGCAGCCCTCAACTGATGTTGAGGTTGACACTTGTTCAAGATACTGAATTTGGGATTTTCCTCAATTGTCAGTTTTAATCATCAAAATTAAAAGAAATAAACATTTTAAATATATCAGTCTGTGTGTAATGAATGAATATAATATAGTGTTTCACTTTTTGAATTGAATTAGTGAAATAAATCAACTTTTTGATGACCAGCACCTGTACATGATGCTGTTTTAAACTGAAAGTGGAAAACTTGGTCTTTCATTTGTGTACGTGTAAGTGTAACATAGAATTTGTACTGTTAAATAAAACAAGCCAAGTAAGTAAATATGTTTGTTATATTTGAGTGTGTGAATGCGATATTGCAGCACTATTCTAGCCAATCACTGGGATTTCTGTTGAAAATAATGACCAATCAGAGGCGTTTAAGATACTAGTATTGAGAATCCGCTCAGTATCTGTCCAAATACAAATGTGTTATGTGGTTACAGTAGTAATAAAACTACAAATTTTACATGCAACTAACCCTCTGGTGAGTACATGTAGTTAATTATTGTTTTGCAGTACATAAATATACAATTACAATGTAGCACTGACACCTTAAAATAAAGAAACCAAATTTCCTAAATACTTCAGTAATAAATACAATTTTTCATAAGAACAATTGGCAAAATAGTTTTTTAAATGATATTATAGTGATTTCTGGTCACTATTCTGCTGGATATAGTGGTAATTCGTATTTATTTTTTTCAAGTGTTATTTGTCCTATATTGCAAAACTTTTAGTTTTACAATCTTTGAAGGATGAAAAAAAAGTTGTCTCAGTGAGAGAATAAGGACTAATTTCTCCTTTTGCCTTTTTGTTCCTTTAATAACTCACATAGTTGACACTAAATAAAACTAATTTGAGATGGCCAGAGCTGAGAGCGTGCGAGAGGACAGGGCGGTGATGGTTATAGGGACAGAGAGTCAGACGGCGATAAGAGAGTCTCACCCCAGCCCAGCAGAGCGAAACCCCACAGACAGCGCCGCCTGCGCAGGAAGGCAGAGACCAGCAGAGAGTTCAGATACACGGCTTCAACCAGCAACCAGAAGAAATTAGTCAGGATGCAATAATGACAAAACACCACAGACGCCTTACAGGCCGCCTGCAGAGAGAGAGAATGACACAAAGGGCATGACAGCAAAAAAACTGGAGAGGAAGGAGACAAGCAGGTGGAGAAAGTATGAACTCAGCAGGAAACAGGAAGGAGAATATTTCTACATAAAAAAATTAATGCAGCTATCGAGGACTCTGGAAGAAGTCAATTAATTTTTCATGAATAATGTACAAAATAGGGTCTAAGACTCTTCTAAACCTTGAAATTATTTCGTTGTTCTTTTTAGTAAACCTAATGCTCAATATTCCTCAATGGTTTGAGTAGGAAAAACTTAAAAAATAAAAACAAGTTCAGTTAAATGAACTGTTATGAGTATTTAGAACTTTCTTTTACACAGTTCACAGCACTGACATATTTCAAGTAAACTGAACTCTTTCATTGTTTTGAGTTGAATGAACTAATTTCCTGATTCAGAATAAATTAAGTTTAACTGAAACTGGGGTGGAATTTTTTATTCCCCAGCATGCTTTGCCCATGGCACTCTAAAGAGAGAGAATGAATTGTTATATCATGTTTTTCATACAAGATTAATGGTCAGGGAAATGCTTTTATGCTTTGTTATGCTAACTTAGAAGAGTTTAATGGGTTTTTGGAGGGTTACAATAACGGTGATATAAGTTACATTTTTTAAACTGCTGTACTCATTCAGTAAGTACATCTCATTCATGAAAACTCAAAAAAGTGCATTTCTTAAAAGTTAATGTCTATCAAAATATACGAGTTAGCTAACTCAACAGTTGCAATTAACATGCATGAGTACCCAGACTCAAAACTTGATCGTTCTGCCTTCTTAAAAAAAATGTATGTAATTTTATAAAAAAAATATTTAGCCCAACTTATTTGGGTTTACAGTGTAGCATAAAAGGTGCTTAATTCCAGTATTTTCTATAAATTAAAAAACTACAGTTTTCACAAACATATGAAGCAGCAAAACTGTTTGTTTTCATCATTGATAATAGTCCGACATGTTTCTTGAGCAGCAAATCATCATCATAGAACGATTTCTGAAGTTTGACACTAAAGACTGGGCTACCCTTGTGAAAAAACTATTCCAAAATGTATTTAAAATACATTTATTTTACAAAACTATTAACATATCTGCTGATAAATCGCTTGAGACTTAAAGTATATATTAGTTTTTATCTACATAAAATATACTTGCAATAGTTGCACTTTAGCACAAGCAAATAAAATAATGGAATAAAATAAATGTATTTCAAATATACAGCTCTGGAAAAAATTAAGAGACCACTTACGAAGTGGACCACTTTCACTAAGGTAATGAAGCTGAAAATTCAGCTTTGCATCACAGGAATAAATTACACTTTAAAATGTATTAATATATATAGCTGCATTGATTCCATGAGGTAAGAAGTGGGGTGTGTGTGTGTGTGTGTGTGTGTGTGTGTGTGTGTGTGTGTGTGTGTGTGTGTGTGAGAAGTTGGTCAGGTTTGTACTTTTCACAGGAAACAACAGTTAGTCTGTCAGGTCTGGTGTGACGGACTCACCGTAGAGAGTGTGCAGTGATCCGTGTCGTCACTGGCGAACAGCGTAGCATCTTTGATAAAAACAGCCACAGATTTTAGGATGAAGGTGAAAAACAGCTGCATGTGGATGTAGTTTCGAGCACAGTGTAATCGCCTATAACACAAACAGCATTATTTGTAAATACAACCTCCTTCAAATGGGGCAGTAACCACTTCAACTAGTTTAGTTTAACAGTACTTTTACTTTTACAGTAACTAGCTTATAAGCTACCGGCTTATTTCAACTTATAAAGAGTCAGGTTTATCTGGAAAAAGTATCTAGATATATGCTAAAAGTTACTCACAAAAGAGACTAGCTATATTAAAATAATATTTTTTACAGTAACATTAAGGTTTCATCAGTGGCACGTTTGAGTTTTTTGTCCACCAAAAACGGTACCTGAAGAGCAGCAGTATTACCACAGCAACAGAGAGAGAGAGCAGAGATGCTCCATAACCAACAGTGTAGATCAATTTCACAATGGCAAAATACGACTCCTGAGGGACAAATGAGTAGAAATCAATTACGTCCACATGTATTTTCAAGTAAATTACATGTTAATTTCTGTGTCTGTTTAGAATGAATGAATGAATGAATGAATGAATGAATGAATGAATGAATGAATGAATGAATGAATGAATGAATGAATGAATGAATGAATGAATGAATGAATGAATGAATGAATGAATGAATGAATGAATGAATGAATGAATGAACCAGCAGCCATATCACCCTGTAGCCCAAGACTGGTTTCCCACTGAAGCTAAGCAGGGCTGAGCCTGGTCAGTACCTGGATGGGAGACCAACTGGGAAAACCAGGTGTCTGCTGGTAGAGGTGTTAGTGAGGCCAGCAGGGGGCGCTCACCCTGTGGTCTGTGTGGGTCCTAACACCCCAGTATAGTGATGGGGACACTATACTGACAAAGAGCACCGTCTTTCGGATGAGACATTAAACCGAGGTCCTGACTCTCTGTGGTCATTAAAAATCCCAGGATGTCCTTCGATAAAGAGTAGGGGTGTAACCCCGGCATCCTGGCCAAATTTGCCCATTGGCCTCTGTCCATCATGGCCTCCTAAAAATCCCCATATCCTGATTGGCTTCATCACTCGGTCTCCTCTCCACCAATCAGCTGGTGTGTGGTGAGCATTCTGGCGCAATATGGCTGCCGTCGCATCATCCAGGTGGATGCTGCACATTTGTGGTGGTTGAGGAGATTCCCCCCTTCCCCCCTTTGAGTACCTTGAAAAGCGCTATATAAATCGAACGCATTATTATGATCTGTATTATCAGTTAAGTAGAAATCAGATGACGACTGTGGTCGTGAAGTAATGGACATGATCAGAAACAATACTCAGGTCGGCTGTGGAGTTTAAACAATGCTCAAATGGCACTAAAAGGCTCAACATGTGCAAGAAAACATCGCTGACACCATTACACCATCAGCCTGAACCGTTGATATAAGGCATGATAGATCTATGCTTTAATGTTTTTTTACACCAAATTTTGACCCAAAACATCTGAATGTCGCAGTAGAAATCGAGACTCATCAGACAAGAATCTTCTATTGTCCAGATTTGGTGAGCCTGTGCGAACTGTAACCTCAGTTTTATGTTATTTTCTGACAGAACAGGAGTGGCACCAGTGTGTCTTATGCCACAGTATCTCTTCCGTGTTGTGCGTTCCCCTTAGTTCCAGTGAAAGGAACACTTAATGCTTTAGCATTTCAAGACATTATGGACAATTTCATGCTCCCAACTTTGTATGAACAGTTTGGGGATGGCCCCTTCCTGTTCCAACATGACTGCGCACCAGTGCACAAAGCAAGGTCCAAAAAGACATTAATGAGAGTCCTGACCTCAACCCCATAGATCACCTTTGGGATGAATTAGAGCGGAGACTGAGACCCAGGCCTTCTCATCCAACATTAGTGCCTGACCTCAAAAATGCGCTTCTAGAAGAGTGGTCAAAAATTCCCATAAACACACTTCTATACTTTGCAGAAAGTCTTCCCAATAAAGTTGAAGATGTTATAGCTGCAAAGGGTGGGCCGACTCCATATTACACTCAACGGATTACAAAATGAGATGTCATTAAAGTTCATGTAAAGGTTTTATATACACACATCAATCAGGCATAACAGATGAGGTGAATAAAAATGATCATCTCTGATTATCTCACATCACCTGTTAGTGGGTGGGATATATTAGGCAGAGTTGATGTGGGCAATCTTAAGATTTCAATGAGTTTGACAAGGGCCAAATTGTGATGGCTAGACGACTGGGTCAGAGCATCTCCAAAACTGCAGCTCTTGTGGGGTGTTCCCGGTCTGCAGTGGTCAGTATCTTTTAAAAGTGCTCCAAGGGAGTAACAGTGGTGAACCGGTGACAGGCCCTGCGTCCCAATTCGCATACTATCCATCCTAAATAGTATTCGAAAATAGAATTAGTATGTCCCAAATCGTAGTATGTTGAAAAGAGTATTCCAAAGATTCCCGGATGGTTTACTATTTCCGGTCCGAATTCACAGTATGGATCGATGGGCACTCTAACGGCTGATATTGCCCACAACCCATTGCGAGTTGGACGAGGATTCGATTAGAACTACAAACGCGGATAAAAAGCGTTAAAAAACTACAAACATGACGGATGTGCGAGTTCGACCGTTAAGTAGAGAAGTTTAGATAAAGGGGTTTGAGTGACCAACTATCAATATTTAACCTGACAAAAATATATTTATTCAGTGTTGTCCACATTATATTTCACCCGCAGCAGCATTGAGAATTTTTGTAATGACACGTTTGGCCATTAACTTTTAAATGCATCATTATATTTAAACTGTAAATACACGAGGAGAGTCTCTGCATTAAAGACCCACAAATGGCAGATCAACGAGCGGCTACATTTCCCCCCGATACGGTAGGAGATTAAACTGAATGTGAAGGATTTGAACTGTGACGAATCTGACGATGATTGACAGGGCAGATAAACGGTGACGGGATGCACGTAACTAAGCGACGGAGTCCTTTAAAGATGGCGAAGTAGTATGTCCTGAAGCTTGCATACTTTTCTGCTACACACTCAAAAGTATATACTTTTTCTTCACAAAAAGAGTACATACTTTTAGGACGTAGTATAAGTAAGCGAATTGGGACGCAGCAAGGGTCATGGGCGGCCAAGGCTCATTGATGCACGTGGGAAGCGAAAGCTGGCCAGTGCGGTCCGATCAAACAGATGAGCTACTGTACCTCAAATTGCTCAAAAAGTGTAGTCTTGCGTTGGGTCCTATCATCCATGTGGAAGTTACTTTGACATGTACTACCTATGGAAACGATATTCCTTGGTGGCGCTGGCCTCTTTATGTAAGATAATGCGCTCTGCCACAAAGCAAAAATGGTCCAGGAATGGTTTGAGAACGAGTTTGAGGTTTTGACTTGGCCTCCAAATTCCCTAGATCTCAATAAATGTTTAGACCACCTTGGTCTTGGCAGCAAAACAACAACACAATATTAGGAAGGTGGGATAATGGAATAATGTTATGCCTGATCAGTGTATATGGGGTCTTTTTGTGGAAAAGAAAATTGAGAAGCAGAAGGAATGGAATGGAATAAGTGGAAAAATCTTATCAAATATTTTTAAGGATGAATCGCAGAACATCTCATTGACCTCTGGGACGTCGTCCTCAACACTGCAGGCCTCATGGTAAGGAGGGAACGGAGGTGACCAGCCTCCAGCGCTGCAGTTACGACTCACTATACCTAGAGTAATCAATAAAGGTCAAAGGTCAATGGCAAATTCTGCAAGCTTTTCAAAAATTATTTCACACATTTCATTGAGTTTATTTTGATCTTTTTCTCTGGAGAACAAGATGCAATGCATAAAATTAGCTGGTGCTGAAGCTAAATGTGAAATGAGGTCTGCATCCTTATACAAGTCAGTAATGGAGGGACACTTTACTTGCGTCATCCGGTGAAACGGCAGCAGCACAATTTCATTTGTGGTCTTTCAAATTTGAAAGTAGTGTTGGTTGGCCAGGTTTAGACTGGATTTAGTTTGTTATACTGGTGGATCTGTGGAGATTTGAGATGTTATTGCAGTGGCAAATATAAAGACCTGCCTTTTTTTTGCTCAAGCTTATGAAGCCTTGAAATTGGGGCCGAGCATTTCAACATTTGAGGTTTCAGCTCATATTCTCAAGGTAGATGTGCCTATTGTTAAAGCCCACAGACAGAAACCAACGCGTTTGCTTGCAGAAGCTGTTAATATGGAAATGCATGTGTGAACAAAGGTTGGGTAAACTTAGAGCTTAAGAACGCTCTCTCTTTTAATTCAATAGATAGAAACATTTTCAAAAGAGCTAACCCTAAGTCTCTATGGCATTTGGATGCACACATTTTGTGGTATTTCTAAACAAACATGACTACATAATTAATGCTTGGCCCTAATACATCAATTTGCCTAAAGTGTTTCATTATGTGTACTGTATTAAGTGGTTTCCAAACAGCACAACAAAATGACCATAACATTCTTTTTAATTGTTTTCAACTGGTCCTTTAAATTAAAGTTATCATTAAATATAATTAAATATACATAAATGAATACACGTTTCTCAAGCTAGCATCTCAGATGCTATTTAATAATATAAACCCATGTTATTATTAGTATTTAGTATTTAGTTATATGAATAGTACATGTTAATGAAATGTTTTAAATTAATTCATAATCTTTTGGTCTAATGGCTAATTGATGAATTTTCTTGGCTGTGGGATCCTCTGTTTTGCTCAGTGTAGACTCTATATTGTGTCTTGAACTTCATGAGTGCTGTCTTTTTCTGAATGTAAATTATTAGTGAATGCATTTACAGGGATCAAATTGTGTGTGGATAATTACTTTTTAACACAATCAAGTGAGCGATTTGTAACAATGTTTTGTTTCTGATAATTGATAATTAATTGTTTTAATAGGGAGTGGAGGGATGAAAGCATTCAACACACTGAGGAAGGTCTGTGAGCCAAAACGTGTGTTTTATTCCCCTCTGAATAATGTGAAAAAAATATTAAAGTGCTTACAAGAATTTTTGAGCGTGGATCAACAATTGAAACAATTAAACAGATTTACGCACCAAACGAAGATACAAGAGAGCGTGTGGTATAAATTTCTCTGTGGAATTTGATTTAATTCATAATGAAATCATTTTATTTACCATACAATATTGTTATATGAAATGTTATATTTCAAAGGTTGTGCCTTTATTAAGCTTTTTTGGATATATATCTTTCATGTAGTGTGTAATACAGCAGTTTGTGAAATTAAAAAATCAAAATCTAGGATAAAAGTTTCCCAAAAGAAAGAACTGGGATGAAATGAGTCGTAAGTAATTACAGTCTCACTTCCTGCTTAAACCTATGTAGATTTGTAACGATTTGCATAATGCCAGCCTATGGTCTTCATTGGCTGCCCAAAGAGAAAGTCTACTTTGACCCTCGAACACTGTAGTTGTAGCTGAGACGGGAAGAGTTTGGTTCGTGTGTCGTCATGTCGAGAAGACGCTGCACAGCAAAAGCAAAACTTCTTTGCTTCACTTCCGAAGCATGAGGACTCACGCTGGACTTGATACGGTAAAGCAGACGACATTGTTAATGTTTGTTTCACTGTGTATCAAGTGCTGAGGAAGATCCAGAGCTGAAATTCAGGTAATGGGCATTTGATTTCGGACGTGCTGTAAATGGTAGACCAATAACAACAGACTGAGCCATCTGACCAATCAGAGCAGAGTAGATCACAACAGACTGGGCCATCTGACCAATCAGAGCAGAGTAGATCACAACAGACTGGGCCATCTGACCAATCAGGGCAGATTAAGCTCTCGGAAAGGAAGGGTGTAGAGTTCTTTATGAACAGTTTCAGAGCTGTAGCTGCAATGTATAGACATTTTGTGTTTGCAAACAGCAATGATGTTTTTTTTGGGCAAAACCTACCTGGTTGCAGAAAATGACTAGTTCTGCTGTAGCAATCTATGGAAGCCACAGGATAAAAGACAAAAAAAAAGTTCATTTCGACTTTTTTTCTCAGAATTGGAAGTTTATATCCCGCAATTCTGACGGGAAAGAGCCAGAATTGCAGGATATAACCTCAGAACTGGGAAGATAAACACGCAAATGCAAGAAAAAGAGTCAAGAATTGTGAGATAATAATGTTATAGGCTATGTTTAAAAGTTATCTATGTAAAATTGTATAGGTTTAAATATTATTTCATGCTGTAGCTGCTATGCATGTACCGGTATGTCCCCTATGAAATATATGAACATTATGATCTATTGTTTACATCAAATTCATGCTTTAATAGTAGACTAATCATTGCAGGTTTCATCAATCCAGTCTGTGACTTGCAACATAAACGAAAATCCAAAACAAAAATAGGAACCTTTAAATTAACATTTTTAAAAATTTAAAAATTATAATAATGTTTAAGAATTTTCATTTGTCCATTATTATTAGTACATCAATATCTTTGAATTTCATTCCTATTTAACTACCTCTATCAATTTACTGTGAATTCAAATTCAGTGATTAACAATTATGCATCTTGTTTTCCATCTCAGAGTCAATATTTTTGAATTGTGCACAACCGTAAAGTAGACGTTGTGTCTGTGTGTCGTACCAGTGTTGTTCTTGAAGAGAGAGAAAACCGCTGGACAGGGAATGTGGATGGTCTCACCCACTGCAGCTCTGGGCCAGCACACTACAGAGTCCCACACTGGCAGACAACCTTCACACACACATACACACATTTATATAAATAGCATGCACTTATAACTACCTATGCACTCAAGCTCCAAACATGAAGAAAACAATGTATCTGAAAAGCTTTCTGTGGCACATAACAGCTAGAATTGCTCTATTACGATCCAGTTTGCTGTTTTGGATCGGCACCAATACATGAATTTCCTGCAAAATCACTGCAAAACACGACTTCACATCTGTACCGCTGGGAAACGCAAGGCGCTGCATTACAATGAGTGTGATCACGTATTAACCTCGGTCTCTGAATGTCACCACTGACAGCTTATGGCGGTATAAAATGCTATGCAGATGTGATTTATTTTAAATGTCATGAAATGGGGTTGTGACCTGCTTCTGTATGTCATTAAAAGTCATTTTAAAAGTTAAAATGCTTGACTGGAGACACTATTGATATGGTATGTCTTCACTATAGTGTATTTTTTACAATAGTTTCCAATTTCCAATTTTATTTCTAAATTGTGAACAGATTATTATACCATCCAAAAGTATGGGGGGTTAATAAGATTTAAAAAAGAAAAAGAAAAAAAAGAAAAGAAAAAAGATAATTATTCAACAAGGATGCATTAAATTGAAGGGAAAAAAAACACTTAAAATGTTACAAAAGATTTATATTTAAAATAAATGCTGTCCTTCTGACATTTCTATTCATCAAAGAAACCAAAAAAATGATCAGTTTCCACAAAAATATTGAGCACTGTTTTCAGCGCTGCTAATAATAATAAATAAGAATCAATGTCACAGTAAAATTGGTGGATAGGATATTGGAGCAGGCGACTGACAGTGACACATAGCACCAACTTCAATGTTTAATTTTAAATGAATGTAGCCTACTGGCAGTCTGGCACACGTGGGTGCTCGGTATTATTTTTGAATAAAAAATATCAAATTATTTTTGAATTTGGTGCCTTCCAGACTGACAAAAGACAGAAAATGTATTTTTGTCTCATGGGGATGAAAGACAACAACTCCCAGAATGCATTGCTTCGCTGCCCTACGAGCCACTCCCAAAGCCATCTCTATTTTTCTATCTCTATTTTGGGATTACTTGCCCACCGCATTCATTTTCATAAAATCAGTTCAGTTAGAGAACATGCACTACAATTACAAACTGAACGTGTCTGTTTAATATAATGTGAGTGAGCCGAGCGAGGGTCACACGGCGCAAACGCAGCAGGAGTCAGATTACATTCATCACAAGAGCTGAGGTAAACGCAACCGTGGCATACATTCACTGCGCGTGTTCAGTCTGGCGTGTTTTCAGATCATGCCTTTGGAAGCTTACCTTTCACAGGAATTAATTTGAAAAGTTGAAACACTCACTTTGCTCCAAACCGCTCGGTTTAAATGAATGCCCGCAGCTGCCCGAGCTGAGTGCTCCGAGTGAGATCCCATCTCCATGAGCGGGTTGAAAACATGCGGAAATAGCTCCCTCTGCTGGCTGTAGTCTTTTTCCGCATGTTTTCAACTCACCCATGGGGGGTGGGATCTCACTCGGAGCACTCAGCTCAGGCAGCTGCGGGCATTCATGTAAATTGAGCGGTTTGGAGCAAAGTGAGTGCCTGCGTCTCAATCAGCTCCCTAGTTCAGTAGTCAGGACACTGATCAGGACATAAGTCAATGGGCTAACTCCCTGATCAGTAACCTGACTACTGAACTAGGGAGCTGATTGAGACGCACCCAGTGTTTCAACATTTCAAATTAATTCCTGTGAAAGTTAAGCAAATATTTATGAGATTTGTGTCATTTGAGGATTTTTCAAGAAATAAATACATACATTTCTAGTCTTAGGGGGATATGGGGGGAGCACAATCATTCGAATATACTACCGGGTTTCTACTGATACAAAGTCATATGCTAAATCGCTGAAGTAACCTTTTAAGTATCCAATTCCAGAATTAGAATTTATTTTCGATTCCTAACCCTAATTATTGCCCAGACACCGACATAGCGTCAACCCAGATCCAAACCACATCTGGTACATGCTGATTCAACGTGTACCAGATGTAGGCTGGATCTGGGCTGACACTATGTTGCTGACTAGGTGATCAAATGAATGCAGCCTTGGTAAGCAGAAGAAAGACTTCTTTCAAAAACATTAATACCCTAAACTAAGGCATGGTTTCAATGACAGGGCTTTGATCAAGCCAGGGTTAGGCCTCAGTTAAATTAGGACATTTAAGTAGCTTTAACAAAGGTGCCTTAAGAAAAGGTCTCAGTTTGCACTCAATGTAATCTCAGCGCTGTTAGCATGCATCTCACGTCCTGTGAATGACAAACATCTCATCAGGAGCTTTAGTTTATTTCTACCTGAGGAGCTGCTGAGGTTCCCGAGTTCTGTGATCTCTCGCAGACACCGCTGTTCATCTCTTGCCAATTGAAAAATATATTCACACTCAGGATGCAAACTACACAACACCTGCAGAGAGAGTGAAAATTAAATCAGGGAGTGATGCACAGAAATGCAGGTCTCCTTTATGACACAACACAGACATCTTCAGACACTCTCATTAGGGGCAGTTGTGGCCTAATGGTTAGAGAGTTTGACATGTCGAAATCTTGCTAATGTATCAAAATCAACTACAGGCGGTTGATCCTTTTCCTATTTAGCACCTAAACTTTGAAGCAGTCTTCCTAGCATTGTTTGAGAAGCAGACCCACTCTGTCACTTTAAATCTGGACTAAAAGCACATCTCTTTACCTTGGACACATAGAACATTATCCATTTATATTATTCAAATCAGTTAAATTATTGTTTTAGGCTGCATTAAGTTGGTCTGCCGGAGCTGGGAACACTTCCCATAACACCTGATATACTCGTTTACATCATAAGAAGGGCATCTACGCTAATGTTAGTGTCTCTGTTTATCCTGAGGTTTACTGTAGTCAGCCAGATCCGAGCCGTATTGAGATCAGATGGTGGACCTCAGCCTAGACATGACTACAATGCATAATGTAGTCACCCGGATCTGGGCCGTATAAAGATCAGACGGTGGACCTCGACCTAGACACAACCACAGCACGTGATAAAGTCAGCTGGATCCGGGCCGTATCAATATAAACTGTAAAACTGTTTTGAAACAATATGTACAGGTACAGGTCATATAATTTAATAAAGTAGATTTTTTTTCCCCCACTAATTCCATTTAAAAGTGAAACTTGTATATTATATTAATTAATTACACACAGACTGATACATTTCAAATGTTTATTTCTTTTCCTTTTGATTATTATAACTGACAACCATTATAACAAACTAATCCAGTGTCTCAGAAAATTTGAATATTGTGAAAACGTTCAATATTGAAGACACCTAGTGCCACACTTTAATCAGCTAATGAACTCAAAACACCCGCAATGGCCTTTACATGGTCTCGGTCTAGTTCTGTAGGCTACACAATCATGGGGATGACTTGACAGTAGACCAAAAGACAACCACTGACACCTTGCCCAAGGAGGGCAAGACACAAAAGGTCATTGCAAAAGAGGCTGGCTGTTCACAGAGCTCTGTGTCCAAGCACATTAATAGAGAGCCGAAGGGAAGGAAAATATGTGGTAGAAAAAAGTGTACAAGCAATAGGAATAACCGCACCCTAGAGAGGATTGTAAAACCAAACCCATTGAAAAATGTAGGGGAGATTCAGGAAGAGTGGACTGCAGCTGGAGTCAGTGCTTCAAGAACCACTACACACAGACAAATGCAAGACATGGGTTTCAGCTGTCACATTCCTTGTGTCAAGCCCCTCTTGAACAGACAGCGTCTCGCCTGGGCTAAAGACAAAAAGGACTGCTGCGTGGTCCAAAGTTATGTTCTCTGATGAAAGTAATTTTTACAGGTTTAAATCAGGTTCCCAGAGACTAGAGGAAGAGATGAGAGGCACACAATCCATATTGCTTGAGGTCCAGTGTAAATTTTCCACAGTCAGTGATGGTTTGGGGTTCCATGTCATCTGCTGGTGTTGGTCCACTGTGTTTTCTGAGGTCCAAGGTCAACACAGCCACATACCAGGACGTTTTAGAGCACTTTGTGCTTGCTTCCTGATGCTGACCAACTTTATGGAGATGAAATTTCATTTTCCAACAGGACTTGGCACCTGCACACAGTGCCAAAGCAACCAGTACCTGGTTTAAGGACCATGGTATCCCTGTTCTTAATTGGCCAGCAAACTCGCCTGACCTTAACTCCATAGAAAATCTATAGGGTATTGTGAAGAGGAAGATGTGATATCCCAGACCCAACAATGCAGAAGAGCTGAAGGCCACTATCAGAGCAGCCTGGGCTCTCATAACACCTAAGCAGAGCCACAGACTGATCGACTCCATGCCACGCCGCATTGCTGCAGTAATTCAGGAAAAAGGAGACACAACTAACTATTGAGTGCTGTACATGCTCATACTTTTCTTGTTCATACTTTTCATTTGGCCAAGATTTCTAAAAATCCTTTTTTTTTGTATTGGTCCTAAGTAAAATTCTAATTTTCTGAGATAATACATTTGGGATTTTCCTTAGTTGTCAGTTATAATCATCAAAATAAAAATAAATTAACATTTGAAATATCTCAGTCTGTGTGTAATGAATATACTCTAGGCTACACATTTCACTTTTTGAATGGAATTAGTGAAATAAATCAACTTTTTGATTATATTCTAAATATATGACCAGCACTTGTATTTGGTAAAAGCGCTATATAAATAAAGGTGACTTGACTTTTAACCCAAAGGTTGGAGTCTCAGTCCAGCAGGAAATGTAGGAGGAGGGGAATGAACAGCGCTCTCTTCCACTCTCATTAACCACAACTGAGGTGCACTTGAGCAAGGCACCTAAACCCCAATCGCTCCCTGGGCACCGTGACTAAAAAATGTCTGCCCACTGCTCCGGGTGAGTGTTCACAGCGTGTGTGTACACTTGGATGGTTGTGATGCAGAGCACAAATTTCGAGTATGGGACACCTTACTTGTATGTCCCTTTACATATAATCAACTGTGTATGCTGTTCTGATGCACTTTCCAGATGGAGAAAGCATACAGAATGTACCTGCTAAAATAGAAAGACAATGTAATGCTAATACCAGCATTCGCACAAAGGTGAAATTTCTCCTTTTTCAATGTATATTCACTATGCCATATTGATTTTATTGAAAACTGAAAAAAATTATACTGTTTCATTTCATCTCAGTGCTTCCTCGGTAGTGGCTGTTGATGAAGTAGCAGTCGTTAAGAACCATTTCAATGTATGCATACACATTTGTATATATGCATGCAAGAGCGTTTAAAATGTTAATGATGTAGTTTAAGTGCTGATTCAGGGTGATTATCTCCAATCAAACACTTCAGTGTTACTGCGTCTGTTTTAGAGTTCAAAAGCTATAGCAGCTTTTCAGAGCAATTGCAATCAAGTCCCATGGGTCTTTGTGCTAGAAATACTCTACTACATTTTTATTATTGTTCAAAAAGTTTCAAGAAATCAGTATTTCACCAGCTCAGGCTCAAAGGAACAGGATCAGATATTATTGTGATAATTAACAAATATTGGTATTTTTTAATTTCTTAAAATATTTGATACCCCAATATTAAATGTGGTCCCTCAAACTTGGAAAATGTTTCTTAGGAAATGTATGGAATGTAAGAAAATATTATAATTTTATACCAAAAAATACACTGCTCTTCAAAATATGGGGTCAGTAAGATTTGTTTAATATTTTTGGAAGAAGATTTATGCTTAACAAGGCTGCATTTATTTGATTAAAAATACATTAAAAACAGTTATATTGTGAAATATGATTATAATTAAAATAACTGTTTTCTATTTTCATATATTTATCCCTGTGACCAAAGCTTAATTTTCAGCATTTTGATTTTAATTTTCACATGCGTCATATTATCCTTCAGAAATCATTCGAATATGATGATTTGCTGCTTAAGAAACATTAATGATTATTATTAATGTTGAAAACGGTTTTGTAGCTTCATATTTTTGTGGAAACAGATATATTTTTTTCAAGATTCTTTAATGAATAGAACGTTAATCCAGTAATTGTAATAAGCTTTGTGTGTCACGATTGGCAGGCTCACCTGTTCATGTTGTTCTGGTGTTGTCAGTGTCTGAGTGCCTCAGTGTGTCGCAGCACTGATTGCGCTGATAAGTTCGCTGAACACTATGTGTCCTAAATGTAGTCGCGTTTGCTGTGTTCCTTGTCAGATCGTTCTGGTGTTCAAGTCTTGTCGTTTGCTCCCGCCAGTCATCTCTCTCATCTCCACTCTCCTGTCTGTGTTTCCTGTTTGGATTATTCTCTGTTCTGGTTTTACTAAGGACCAGCTCGAATACAGCCCAACGTCTGCTCGCTACCAAAGCCTGATTCCTGCTTAATATCAGATCTGTCCATTCCTCCTTGCTGATTTTGTATTTGTCAATAAATTACTATTATTGCATTGCTCTTGGATCTTGGGATATCTATGAGCTTGAAATAACAATCGGACCTGTTATGGATCCAGTGAGTGCTAATAAACGGAGAGAGATTTTGTCCAGGAACAATTCTCGTTTTGACCAGCAGGTCGAGCAGATCATTGCGACAGGTCGTGCTGTTCAGGTCCCCACCATCTACTGTTCCAACCGAAGATAGCTCTGCTCCGCACCTCCTGCTGCCTATGCTGGTGAGCCTCAATTAGGCTGCTCCTTTCTGGCCAAATGTTCTCTGTTTTTTTAGCTTCAGCCATCATCCTTTCCAATTGAGAAGTCCAAGGTGGCTTTTGCGATAACATTGTTATCAGGAGGAGCTTTGGGGAACGGTGGTTTGGGAACAAGGTCATCAGTGCTGTGCATCATCTCCCGTGGTGGAGAACTTCCAGTGTCACCATCGATATGGTCGGTCCCTCTTTCAATCCTGAACCCATGCAAGTGGGCAGAGCTCGCCTCTCTCCTCCCAGTCAGACTGCAATGGGCTGCTAGCATCATCTGTGTGATGCCTTGATCGACTCTGGAGCGGAGGGCAGTTTCATGGACATTAACCTGGCTCACCGACTCAAGATACCTGTGGTTCGACTCACTCATCCCATTTCCGTCAACACACTGGGAGGACACTGCCATCTATCAAAGTCCACAGGGTCGGTGAGCCTCATCGCATCAGGCAACCACATTGAGGAGAGTCACATTTATTAGATTGAATCCCTCTTGGCTACAGAGGTGCTGGGCCATCCCTGGCTTACACTCCATAACCTCACATTGACTGGTGTCGGAACACTATTAATTAATTATTATTAATTAATTAATTAATTCATTCATTACATTTATATAGCGCTTTTCTAGACACCCAAAGCACTTTACATATAGAAGGGGGGAATCTCCTCAGCCACCACCAATGTGCAGCATCCACCTGGATGATGCGACGGCAGCCATTTTGCGCCAGAACGCCCACCGCACACCAGCTGATTGGTGGAGAGGAGACCGAGTGATGAAGCCAATCAGGATATGGGGATTATTAGGAGGCCATGATGGACAGAGGTCAATGGGCAAATTTGGCCAGGATGCCGGGGTTACACCCCTACTCTTTATCGAAGGACATCCTGGGATTTTTAACGACCACAGAGAGTCGGGACCTCGGTTTAACTTCTCATCCGAAAGACGGGTTTTTTGGTGTCTTGTTCTGTTTTGCGGGATGAATAGGTGGACTTCCACCTGTCTCACCTAAGGGCAGATTATACTCACTTTCCGTCCCGGAGAGGGAGGCCATGGAGATATATATTTCCGATTCTCTATAGCAGCCAAACTCATTCGCCCTTCCTCTTCTCCCGCATGTGCATCTTTATGCTCACTTAAAACATAACTAACTACATTTATGTGAATACTCGATAAGACCAGCATTTTACCGACTGTTTAAGCGCAATAAGCAACGGAAAAGAACCCAATTTAGTGCTGCGAGGCAGCTTTATGTGTGCGCACTTTGGCTGTAAGCAGAAAATTTGAGGGAATGAGTAAAATGATGCACAGTACATGCAATCCCATGCTGAAATTTAAGCCCTGTATAACGCCAGCAATATTCACCCGGAGCAAATGAAACAAGTGAGTGAGTGGAGGCGGGTTTGTGTGTAACTCTCTGTTGGAGAGATGAGAGAGAGCGCAGCTGATATCCTGTATCTATTATGTGGAAAATTAGTATCGGGAGTATTATTTTAGGATTGATATTAGGGCTGCACGATTAATCGAAATCGAACCGCAATCGCGATTTGGCTTGTGTGCGATTATGAAAGCTCAAAGGCTGCGATTTTAATTAAATAAATAAATGCCCAGTGTTAGCGAAGAGCGGTTCTGTAATACACGCTGCTCCGTCTGAAAGTTGCTTATAACGTGCGTTTGAAAAAGCAACACGAGTCAAACATCTTCACAAACTAGTGAAGCGTTCATAAACCTGTTCAACAAAAGACGTTTAATAACATGTTTTACCTCAGTTCATCTCGTCAGTCGAGTGTGTGTGAGCTGATGTGGCTTCTCATCAGAGTGAGGCAGACGATGCGTTCTTTTATATTATTCTATGCCAATCAGCACTGCATTATAATACACTTTATTACTATGAAAATACCCTTGACGGCTTGAAGAACTCAAATACTCCATATTTTGCTGCAGTCGTGTTTATTGTCGTCATGTTTAATCAAAGCATCTCTATCTTCTGTTTACACAGCGTTAGCTTCACATCATGGATTTCCTGAAAACTAACGTCAATTACTTCTCTGACGCAAATGTGGCGTTTTCCGCTCGAGGGCGCCCTCTGGCTTTCAGTATGAATGAAAAACGTTTGGCTAATCAATAATAAAAAAATAAAAAAAATAATAAAAAAAAAATATATATATAATTACAAAAACTCCTTAGGCTTAGACCTTTCTAATGTTTTTTAGTCATAGGCTGTCTGCATATTAATATGCAGACCCAGCAGTTTTTTTTTTTTTTTTTTGTAAAATAAGTTCTTTAAAATATTACAAAATAATAATAATAATTAGTATTATATTGTTATATTTATTCTGACATACTCTTTTTTATTTGTAATTATGAAAATGTTATTGTAATGGTAATATTTCTTATTTTTACAAATATTTTTAGCAGTAATAATAATCATAATAATTATTATTAGTCACATTAATATAAAAACATAAAATGTTATAAACACACGCTTTTCATTTGTAAAAAATAATAATAACAATAATCGCATTTTAAATCGCAATCGCAATTTTACCCAGAATAATCGCAATTATATATTTTCCCCAAATCGTGCAGCCCTAATTGATATGTATTGAAATTTCTATGTTTTGGCAACAAAACATAATTTATTATTTCAGATTTTTTAAAACATTACATTACATTTTACATTTAATCATTTAGCAGACGCTTTTATCCAAAGCGACTTACAAAAAAGGGGAGAGTAATAGAAGCAACGGAACAGACAAGGCCAAAAACCTGTAAGAGCTGTAAGAAATCTCAATAATCTCAGCTGTTGTCGTTAATGCAGATTCAGTGGCCCAATGGGTTGGTTTTGTATTCTAGCTAAACGCGCAGCAATAGCCATCTACAACAAAAACTCACGTACGCAATATACAGAACACTGGATTCTGATAGTTATGATTACTATGTAACATACCCGCCTGAAGGCGCAAATCCGGATGAGAGACGTAGATATGATCCCGGAGTGTACGCTTTTGGTCGTTGCTGTGGTGATCAGTAAGTGCTATTCTGTATTGGTCAAGTGCAAATGGAAAAGATGTGTCTTAAGATGTTTTTTAAGAATGGCTACAGACTCGGCAGCACGAATTGAGATCGGCAGGTCATTCCACCAGGTAGGAACGGTCCAGGAAAATGTCCGTGAGAGCGATTTCATGCCTCTTTGGGATGGAACCACGAGGCGCCGCTCGTTCGCAGAACGCAAGCTTCTGGAGGGTGTGTAAGTCTGAGCAAGTGAATTTAGGTATATTGGTGCCGAGCCAGAGGTTGTTTTGTAGGCGATAACTAGTGCCTTGAATTTGATGCGAGCAGCCATTGGCAACCAGTGCAGTTTGATGAAGAGAGGCGTAACATGCGCTCTCTTCGGCTCATTAAAGACCACTCTCGCCGCTGCATTCTGGATCAGCTGCAAGGGTTTGATAGTGCATGCTGGAAGCCCAGCCAGAAGAGCATTACAATAATCCAGTCTGGAGAGAACAAGAGCTTGAACCAGGAGTTGTGCAGCCTGTTCTGATAGGAAGGGTCTAATCTTTCTAATGTTGTATAAAGCAAATCTGCAGGACCGGGCTGTTGCAGTAATGTGGTCAGTGAAGTTTAACTGGTCATCAATCACAACTCCAAGGTTTCTTGCTGTCCTTGATGGAGTTATGGTCGATGAACCAAGCTGAATGGAGAAATTTTGATGAAGTGCTGGGTTGGTTGAGAAAACAAGTAATTCTGTCTTTGCAAGATTGAGTTTAAGATGATGCTCTTTCATCCAGTCAGAAATGTCTGTCAGACAGGCAGCGATACGAACACTGACTGTAGGATCATCTGGTTGAAATGAGAAGTAGAGTTGAGTGTCATCCGCATAGCAGTGATAGGAGAAGCTGTGTTTCTGAATGACAGAACCTAATGATGACATGTAGATGGAGAAGAGAAGTGGTCCAAGGACTGAGCCCTGGGGAACCCCAGTAGCTAGATTATAAGACTTAGACACTTCACCTCTCCATGACACCCTGTAGGACCTACCAGAGAGGTAAGACCTGAACCACTGGAGAGCAGATCCTGAGATCCCGTCCTCTTAAGTGTTGACAGGAGGATCTGGTGGTTAACTGTGTCAAAAGCAGCAGACAGATCCAGCAGAATGAGCACTGAGGATTTGGAAGCTGCTTTTGCCAGTCTCAGTGCCTCAGTTACCGAGAGCAAGGCCGTCTCAGTCGAATGGCCGCTTTTGAAGCCGGATTGGTTGTTGTCTAGGAGGTTGTCCTGTTCAAGAAACCTAGAGAGTTGATTGAACACAACTCGCTCAAGGGTCTTTGCAATGAAAGGCAGAAGGGATACCGGTCGGTAGTTTTCTAAAAGTGCTGGATTCAGAGAGGGTTTCTTAAGCAGTGGGGTTACCCGAGCCTGCTTAAATGCTGTGGGAAAGGTTCCCGTGTGAAGAGAAGTGTTGACAATGTGAGTGAGTGCAGGATTGATTGAAGAAGAAATAGCCTGAAGGAGGTGAGTGGGTATAGGATCAAGTGGACAGGTAGTAGGGTGATTGGAAAGGATGAGTTTAGAAATATCTGCCTCGGAGAGTGGAGAGAAGGATGGAAGCGTGTTCGTGTTAGTTGTTGAGATGTGCGTGTCAGTTAGTGATGCGGAGAACTGTTTGCTAATGAGAGCTGTTTTGTTGGTGAAAAATGATGCAAAGTCATCAGCTGTAAGAGTTGATGAAGGAGGTGGAGGAGGTGGACAAAGGAGAGAGGAGAATGTTTTAAAGAGTTGGCGCGAGTCAGAGCAATTGTTGATTTTTTTGTTGTAGTATGTTGTTTTAGCAGTGGAGACATTTGTAGAGAAAGAAGAGAGAAGAGACTGATAAAAGGCAAGGTCAGTATTGTTTTTAGATTTATGCCATTTCCTCTCTGCCGCCCTGAGTCCAGAGCGATGTTTACGGAGAACTTCAGACAGCCAGGGGGCAGATGGGGTGGGGCGGGCTGGTCTGGATGAAAGGGGGCAAAAACTGTCTAAGGAGGATGTTAGAGTGGAGCAAAGAGTGTCAGTAGCACTGTTAGTGTCCAGTGCTGAGAACTGAGCAGGTGGAGGGAGTGAAGATGAAACCATAGTGGATAGGCGAGAGGGAGAGAGTGAGCGTAGATTACGCCGAAAGGTAATCTGTGTAGGAGTATGTTTTGTATCAGGAGTCAGTATGAGGTTAAGAGTGATGAGAAAGTGGTCTGAGGTGTGTAATGGAGTAACTAAAGTGTTGTCTGTGGAGCAGTTGCGTGTGTAGACCAGGTCTAATTGGTTACCTGATCTGTGAGTAGCCGTAGTAGATACTAACTTAAGGTCAAATGAAGTCAGTAGAGTGCTGAAGTCTGCAGCTAGGTGTTTATCGAGATGGATGTTGAAGTCGCCAAGCAGAATCAGTGGAGTGCCATCCTCAGGGAAGCTAGAAAGTAACACATCCAACTCCTCCACAAAGTTACCGAGGTGACCTGGAGGACGATAGACCACTACCACATGGATTTTAACAGGGTGAGTAATAGTGATTGAGTGCGATTCAAATGAATTGGCCGGTAGAGACGGTAATGGATCAAATTTCCAATCATTTGAGATAAGCAAACCAGTACCTCCACCCCTCCCAATAGGCCGAGGAGTGTGTGAAAAAGTATAATTGCTTGAGAGTGCTGCAGGAGTGGCAGTGTCCTCTGGTTTGATCCAGGTCTCAGTTAGGGCCATGAGGCTAAGCTGAGAATGAGTCCCAATAGATGAAATAAAGTCTGCTTTTTTTACAGCCGACTGGCAATTCCAGAGACCAATTGGAATAAAGAGTAAAGTAGCAGAGGATGTTAGGATATAGCGCAAATTATTAGGATTACGGCGTCTCGTGCGTACAGAGCGTGATTTACGAGTGCTAGTAGTTATAGTTGAGATTTGAAAGCACATGGTGAAAAGGCCAGATAGGAATTAGAGCCGAACACAAATAATGAAAAGGAAGATGATACTCAAGTGCCTTGCCGGGGTCCTTGCTCGGGAGGAGTTGCACTGGGAAGAGTTGAAGTCTTTACACTCGTCGGTCTTCACACAAGGAGGGCTTCACACTGCCGCTTCCGCTGCCGCGGACTATCACGCTATTTATACTCACTTGAGTATCGTTATTGAAAGCAGCTGGCAACGCCCCCAACAAACTCGCTTCCAACGTGGCAATGACCAAACAAATGCTAACTCAACAAATGCTAACTCCCACACACACCCAGAGAATATACCAAAACTAATAATACACACCTCAGCACTACACAGACACACTTATCCAACAACAAATGAACAAACAATCAAATGAGAAAAGTTACAAACACTTACAGAGTAGTTGTCTATCAGTCAATTGAATTGCTTCTCTCTAGCCAAAATGTTTCAAACACACAAGGCTTTTAATACCTCGCTGGCCACGCCCCCAACAAACTCGCTTCCAACGTGGCAATGACCAAACAAATGCTAACTCAACAAATGCTAACTCCCACACACACCCAGAGAATATACCAAAACTAATAATACACACCTCAGCACTACACAGACACACTTATCCAACAACAAATGAACAAACAATCAAATGAGAAAAGTTACAAACACTTACAGAGTAGTTGTCTATCAGTCAATTGAATTGCTTCTCTCTAGACTACAATTAAAAATTGTATACATCATATATCAATTTCAATCCACCAAAGTGGCTAGTATGAGTTACTGCATTACACGACACTGCTGAAATGCGGATGTTAATGTCAAGTCCTGGTTATAACTTTTATAAAAACTCTTTACTGTAATTTAAATATATCCTTTAATATTATAGTAACATACCAAATGGGATTTCCTGTATAGTTTACTGCATTAGCTGAGAGATTCTTTTTCTATAGAATATTTTCCATGTACTGTACCCGATACATAACCTAATTAATCAATATTTAACTGAATCTAAATTTAATTGAGCTTGAAAATCAAAATCGAATCTTGAAATTTGCGTCAATACCCAGCACTTCTATAGGTTATACAGCACACAAATGGCACGATTTCCTGAGAATTACTCCCATATGCTGCACTTTGATATAAGTTTTTTCCAACAATAATGTAAGTTTGAAAAGTTAAAAAAGAGAAGCGAAGAGTTCAAGTAAGTTGAACAACAGGCTTCCTTCACAGTGAATATAAGTGTATTTGTACGTGCTTGAGTCAGTCTTTTAAGGTAAATATCATCTCCAAATCAGTCACGTCTCTCTGCTACACAGGAAGCTTTCACTGAATGAAAAATACAGAGGCAGGGTATTGTTCATTAAAAGATTTGTTGAAAAACACTGAGCCATTTTACAGAGACGAGGCTTGTGCTTGTGTTGCTCTGTGTGATGCTCTTTAGTCTCATATGGCAGCTCTATCTCATTGCAACCATCTCAATATGTTCTAGCTTTTCTCATTGTTTATCGCTCTCCATCTCTTTCTTTTAAATCCTCCAAGTCTGAGAGACGCACGAAAGACTTCTGCCAGCTGATATTATCACTTGCCATTTTCGGAGTCTATAAAGCACAGTTGGACAACAGAAGAGGAGAAAGGCTTAAAATAAGAAATAGTGAGCTAACAAATAATTAACAGTTGTATTTTTATTAACAAACCATAACAAAAATGGACATAATACTGTAACCAGTGTTGGGGGTAATTCATTACTAAGGTCTTTATACATTTTGTTCAGTTTAGTTCTTATAATATCCCAAAAGTTTCCAATTATTTGTAAATTTGTGAAAAAATTGCTATTTTAACTTGAAACAAGTGTCACAGCAGCTGCTGAGCGAACGCACAGAGTAACGTCATAACATCATTTTAAACACACTTAAATGTATCTAATGTGATAAAAAGAGCTGCGTTACCTCATACTCATTACCGGAAAAGCAGAAATGGCGCCGGCGACTGTGTCCGTCACAATAAAATGATGCTCGCGAGGCGTGTGTTTGTGTCAAGCCTGCAGTCTCCCTTTCATTTACTGAAGCTTTCGCGCCTCGATCGCCCCCCGGTGACCGGTCCCAGTATAGCCGCCCCTCTGTGTTTTCTAATGGACGCGAGGCAAAAAAATAAAATTACACTTCAAATATTTTTTCCCCAAAGTTAGTTTATGTCACTGATGGCAGTTATCATCACGATGATTTCATTTCAAGTGTTCGCTTTTAAAATAAGTTTAGTTTGAGTTAGTTATTTGATGCTATAAAAACGGGGTGTGTGACATCATGATTGACAGCTGAGACTGACGTCTTCTCTGAGTGAAGTTGTCACTGAGGCACTAACTGACTTTTTTCAAAATTTTTGGGAGCAGATTGGAGCTTTAGCTTTAATTTCTACATTTCCATAACTGTTTATTTCACACCAACATTATTAATTGTTCTGCATCTGCGAGAGTGTGGGCGGGCTTTTGATATCGCGACTGTACTTCCTGCTCTACTTCCTGCGCTCTACTGCGCAACTGCGGTCCCGAAATAGCTACTGCGCAGACTCGGTCCCAAGATGTCCGCGCCGTGCAGGCCGCCTAAAAGCTTCAAATCTGCCAAGCGGAAATGGATGATGTCGAGTCGTCCATATTTTTTTACGTCTATGGTTTGTGTAACAATCGCTCCAGCTGCCTTGCTCAGCTCCTCAGCTCAGTCCTGCGCTGCTTCATACTACAGTAACAGAGTCCTATCTCGATTATTTTCCACTGGATGTCAGGTGTAGACCTCATGTCCCTAGACTCTGCGCTTGTAATTGGCGTCATCAAACTACGACTGTTTTGAATAGGTGCCCTCTAGTGGACGGAAAAGTTACATAGTGTAGCATTAAATGGTTAGTTGAAAATTCTGTGATTGATTCCTCACCCGTAAGACCTCCGTTCATTTTCGGAACACAAATGAAGATATTTTTGTTGAAATCCGATGGCTCAGAAAGGCCATCATTGACACCAATGTCATTTCCTCTCAAGACCCATAAATGGGGGCATGTTTTTGTGAAATATGAGGAGACAAATGTGTATAATGACATGGGTATGACACAGGTATTACAAGGAAAGGGTGAAATATGAGGAAATTGGCCATGCCCCGACTTTTCAAAAGGCTTATTAAATCATACAGGATTTGTTATTTTGAAAAACTAAAAATGCAGAATGTTTCCTGTGATGGGTAGGTTTAGGGGCAGGGGCAGGGGTAGTGTAGGGGGATAGAAAATACGGTGTGTCCCCACATTTCACATAAATGCGCGTGTGCCGTGTGTGTGTGTGTGTGTGTGTGTGTGTGTGTGTGTGTGTGTGTGTGTGTGCCGTGTGTGTGTGTGTGTGTGTGCGTTAGTAAAAAAGAGAGGCTGTGAAATGGTGAGTTGATGGAAATTTTTATAAAAATTAAGCAACGAGAGGAAGAGCCTTTCTGAGCGGTCTTCCAGAGATCACAGCTTTGAAGAGATGTTGAAGGGTGACTTTCCACAGCAAATTCATTCTGTCCTGCTTTGAATCAAAGTACCGGCTCTTAGGATCAAAAACCGCCTTCCATAAACAATCTTTACAAGGCTGCCCTAAGAACTATGTCGCGGGCTAAAAAATCGAATTCTTGTATTCATCTCTCATACTGAAAAACTACGAAGAGCCCTTCAAAATGATTCAAACCGGAGCAAGATTAAATGAACCCTAAATCCTTCAAGCTCTGAGAAGCCCAGCCAACCCGTATTAGCCACTGCTAAACAATAACATTGATGAAATCTGAAATCCTGTGGCACTTATTTCTGTCAAACTGATTTATTTGTCTCATCATTCTATATGAAACATCAATGTACCAATCGCACAATCTCATTATGCAATGCCATTAAAAAATAAATTAAGTAATTAATTAATTTAAAAAAACTACACACTAATATAACTAATATAACACACAACACTAATATATATATATATATATATATATATATATATATATATATATATATATATATATATATATATATATATATATATATATATATATATATATATATATATATATATATATATATATATATATATATATATATATATATATATAAACATAAACTTATAGAGGACACTATTTTTTGTAGACCATCCTGTAAGTTTGCAACACCCTAATTCACTTGACAAAAACTAAAAAAAATTCCATTAGCTTGTTATATTGCTTGAAATGTGTGATTTCATCATGATAATCTTCACAAATGAACAACTTTTATGAATTTTGGAACCTATCTACAATCCGCCAAAGTGAAAAACTAAACATAGGCTAAACAATCTATATCATGGTCACATTACTATCACTAAGCTTCCAAAAACTCTTACAGTCTTTATTTAAAAAAAAAAATCATAAAAAGTGAAAATATCTTTAGCTTGTGTTCACAGCAGACCTTTTTTCAAGCATTTTACCAAAAACCCATTCAAAAAACCAATAGGCTGCATCCAAAATCGCACACTTCCTTACTATGTAGCACGTGAAATATTCACAGTAATCATAAAAGAGTCGACAAAAAGTACCCGGATGACCTAATACTTCCAGCAGGATTCTGATTCTGCATGCGATTATGGGTGTCGGTACCATTGTGTGTGGGTGGGACAACACCCACCCACTTTTTAAGACCCACTCTCTTATCGTTTCTAATTCAGCACTTTCCGGTCTGATATGTGATAGGAAAAGGGAGTACAGCGAGTTCGGCAAAAGGTGGATTTGAACCTTGGGTCGATTTGTGTCAAAACTTGTTGCCACGCGTCTTACCCCTACACTATTGCCGCTGTAAATGATTGTGTGTTTTCTGTCATTTTGTCTGGCCCAACCAGACGTTTAGCAAACAAAGCAAAATATGGTAACACTTTAGAATACTGTTTCTTACTTAATGCATAACTAATAAAGCGTTACTGCAGTACTAATGAATAATTCTTCATTAACACTCAAGTCACTAATATTAACTACTAAGGAATGAGTGTTAACTAATCAATATGTAATAGCATTTTTTAATTGTGTTAAGTATCAATTAGTTAATCAGTAACTATTCAATTCAGTTATGCCTCCTTAAGAACTACTATTAAATAACTACTAATTCAGCTTCACAAGGAATAACTATTAAGTAACTACTAATTAACAGTGATGCACAGTATCAGATCGAGGCCCTTTCTTCTTCTTTAGTACTAATGTTGTTAGATAAATGTACTACTGTTATGTGTACTATATATAAATATTCATTTACATTCACTCGCAAATGTGCCGATTAATGTTTCTGTCTGTGTGTGTCCCCACGCTATAATGTTGCAGTTCTTGCAGCATTAAATCAGAGAAAACAATTCTAGTGAAAGAGTACACAGATTCATGAGTGCACATGCAGAGTGCACAAAATGTGAGCGCACACGCAATTTCTGTGAGTCCAGTTTTGTGCGAGAGAATGGATTGAGATTCCGCTTGTAAGCAGAGATTTATTGCTTGTAAACTTGATGTGCTCTCACGGTACAATATTAATACTACATTAATGAGGATGTTGATGATTTCTTTTCTTTTTTTAATGTAAGTATTGTCTGCAACCAGAAGTTCAGGACGGAACCCCATCCCCAATCTAAGTGCCTTGCCAACATGGCTCAGGCATTTTATGTTTATGTGATACCAAATGATTTCTGTATTTAAGGCAAAGACTGAGGGGAAAATGAGAATACAGGGAACCTATGAGTCATTAAAAAAGAATTACCAAATAGTTCTCAAGTAGTTACTTAGAACCTGGAACAGTATTCTAAAGTGAAAACAAACCCATTCATAATTATTGAAGAATTACCAAATAGTTCTCAAGTAGTTACTTAGAACTTGGACCAGTATTCTAAAGTGAAAAGAAACCCATTCATAATTATTGAAGAATTACCAAATAGTTCTCAAGTAGTTACTTAGAACTTGGACCAGTATTCTAAAGTGAAAAGAAACCCATTCATAATTAATGAAGAATTACCAAATAGTTAATAGTTAAATAATTAAGCCTAACTACCATTAATACAGAACTAATAAAGGAAATTTGACCCTCTATTCTAAAGTGAAAGTTTTATCCTCATTAATTATGACACTTATTGAATGATATTTAAGTTTATTGACCAGAATAAGTCAATAATTAAGCCTAACTACCATTAATACAGTACTAATAAAGGAAATTTGACCCTCTATTCTAAAGTGAAAGTTTTATATCCAATTATGGTAGTAATTTATATAAGTTAATAAGCAGCTTCTACAGACACAAAACATATTTTTGTCTATTTGGATAAATAGTGAAAGGTACAACATGAACGTATTGGCAACATTTAAACAAAGGTGTTTTTACCTCAAAATACATAAAATATATTTTATATCATATACACATTTACAATTTTCCTTTTACCATTTTATAGATACATGTTACTTCCCTAAACACAAACATAGCAATTTAACAGAGACTAAAAATGACAATACAACTTAATGGTTTAATGGGCAATCTAGCATTACAATTATATTTTGAGCCCCTAATCTCACTCAAACCTCTAAACATACACATAATGATTTTTTTTAAAGTGAAAATATATAAAGAAAAACATAACTAACAAAAGTGTAATCACAATCATTTCTTTATTGTGAAAATGTCAAAAGCGGTACCAATAGTAGTCCGAGTGACGATGTGTTGCAGTCGAAGTCATCTCTGGTGATATAGTTTTGTATGAGGTAACGTTACAGAGAATTTAAGTTATTTAATTTAAACTTAATCCCACTATTTGAAGGCGCGCGCGTTTCTCATTCACCACAGACTAAAAACTAAAACACGGCTTGTCGCAATCTGTGACGAAGCAGGCGAGAGCCAATGAGCGTTTGATATCACTGGCGTAAAACGCAATGTTTAAATTCCTAAACAGCGCGGGTTTTGTTTACGGTCGCTGTTGAAGAGAAAGATGGAGCGCGGGATTTGTTTACGGTCGCTATTGAAGAGAAAGATGGAGAACGCTGGATAAAGAAGTTCCTCGTATGGATTCTAAAGATGTGGATTACACCGAACGAATTAAATCAGTGTCTTTTATGAATTTATGTTGTGTTTTGGTGTACTTTCTAGTCATTGTGGCCCATGGCAAGCAACATAAGTATTACTTGATAAATAATGGTTAAATGATTACAGAAATCTTATTCATTTTAGGGTTTTAAGGTGTAGTTTGTTTAATGTAAATCCTTTGAACTGAGTGTGCAGCAGAATGTTTATTGCTTTTAATGATTTACGTATAAGATTCACGTAGAACCACACATAAAAATACACATAACTGCTAAACAATAAGAACTTATCTTTAGAATAGAGGGTCAAATTTCCTTTATTAGTACTGTATTAATGGTAGTTACGCTTAATTAGTGGCTTATTCTGGTTAGTAAACTTAAATATCATTCAATAAGTGTCATAATTAATGAGGATAAAACTTTCACTTTAGAATAGAGGGTCAAATTTCCTTTATTAGTTCTGTATTAATGGTAGTTAGGCTTAATTATTTAACTATTAACTATTTGGTAATTCTTCATTAATTATGAATGGGTTTCTTTTCACTTTAGAATACTGGTCCAGGTTCTAAGTAACTACTTGAGAACTATTTGGTAATTCTTCAATAATTATGAATGGGTTTGTTTTCACTTTAGAATACTGTTCCAGGTTCTAAGTAACTACTTGAGAACTATTTGGTAATTCTTTTTTAATGACTCATAGGTTCCCTGTATTCTCATTTTCCCCTCAGTCTTTGCCTTAAATACAGAAATCATTTGGTATCACATAAACATAAAATGCCTGAGCCATGTTGGCAAGGCACTTAGATTGGGGATGGGGTTCCGTCCTGAACTTCTGGTTGCAGACAATACTTACATTAAAAAAAGAAAAGAAATCATCAACATCCTCATTAATGTAGTATTAATATTGTACCGTGAGAGCACATCAAGTTTACAAGCAATAAATCTCTGCTTACAAGCGGAATCTCAATCCATTCTCTCGCACAAAACTGGACTCACAGAAATTGCGTGTGCGCTCACATTTTGTGCACTCTGCATGTGCACTCATGAATCTGTGTACTCTTTCACTAGAATTGTTTTCTCTGATTTAATGCTGCAAGAACTGCAACATTATAGCGTGGGGACACACACAGACAGAAACATTAATCGGCACATTTGCGAGTGAATGTAAATGAATATTTATATATAGTACACATAACAGTAGTACATTTATCTAACAACATTAGTACTAAAGAAGAAGAAAGGGCCTCGATCTGATACTGTGCATCACTGTTAATTAGTAGTTACTTAATAGTTATTCCTTGTGAAGCTGAATTAGTAGTTATTTAATAGTAGTTCTTAAGGAGGCATAACTGAATTGAATAGTTACTGATTAACTAATTGATACTTAACACAATTAAAAAATGCTATTACATATTGATTAGTTAACACTCATTCCTTAGTAGTTAATATTAGTGACTTGAGTGTTAATGAAGAATTATTCATTAGTACTGCAGTAACTCTTTATTAGTTATGCATTAAGTAAGAAACAGTATTCTAAAGTGTTACCCAAAATATTTGCACTTAATGCAAATGGGATCTACTCCAGTAATATTTTTCCAGGAGAGGAAAACCCACATTTAAAAAAAAAATGTTTTGCTTCCAATGCTCATGCATACAACGGACACTTTACTGTCCAATGAGGTCACAGGAGAGGATCTGTTAATGGCAGTGAAGCGAGGTCACATGATAATGACAGCACGGCAGATGTAGTAGTCCATGTAGTAAGTCAGAATTACACATTTCACACTACACACATTCATAATATATACAACATAACTTTTAGCCTAATGCGTGAGTCAGTGTATGCGTGTAAAAAACTTCTCGGGTGTAACCTCACTAGATATTTTCTGGAATTTTCTGCTAAAGGAAAGGTTAAAATATAGTTGAAGGCGATGTCAATGAAGGCAGGTCAAACTGAACTCACTATCCACCTAACATCACCTCTTCAGTTTCTCTAAGCTGCCAAATTCTCTTCTGATAGCAGTAATCCAGATAGAGCTCTGTTAACATTATACACTTTACTCTATTTTTAGAAAGTTAGACTAGAAGAGGAAGATCCCAAAATGCCATGGACTAGAATTGAGTTTGTGAGACAGGCTTCCCCTGTGTGCTTTTATATGGGTGTTACTTCAAGTTGTTGCTTCAAGGTTACATTATCCGTCGGGAAACAGCAGAATTAGGTTACACTACTATCTGGGTAAATCTCAAGAAAACTGTCTGGGTCATATTTCACCTGAAAATCAAAAGAAACCTCAATGGAGTGTGCAAGTGTGTGCATGTTTATATTTATATCAAGAAATCTATCTATCTATCTATCTATCTATCTATCTATCTATCTATCTATCTATCTATCTATCTATCTATCTATCTATCTATCTATCTATCTATCTATCTATCTATCTATCTATCTATCTATCTATCTATCTATCTATCTATCTATCCATCCATCTGTCTATCCATCCATCATCCATCCGTCAATCCATCCATCCATCTGTCAATCCATCCATCCATCCATCCGTCAATCCATCCATCCATCTGTCAATCCATCCATCCATCCATCCATCCATCCATCCATCCGAAATGAAATATGGCTGTGACTTCTTTATGAGAGTCATTCATCTATTAGTATGTCTTTTAAAGTGATGGAATCCACTAGTATTGTATTTATGCCTGACCATGAAATGAATCAAACCTCTATCTATGGTTTCCCCTCATAATAACTGCGAGTGCAAGCAGTAATTTAATCAGTGCTGACATCTTTTAGAGTAAGTGTTGATTTGCAAATATTCAGCCACATTTAACATTCATTCATAAAGTCTCACACGCACATCATTGCACAAAATAATCTCCACTACCACCATGTTCTAATATTGGCTTTATTTATGTACGTTTAATATATTAATAATAAACTTGACCCGTGCACTCGGGCATGTTCAGAGTCGCATTCGGTTTGATTAGTGTAAAAATGAGAGAAGAGAGACAGTGCTTTTGTCACTAATGCTTTTGATTCTCTAGACATGAAATAAAAAGAGAGTCCATTAATGCATTCATGCTGTTACTAAGACATCACTCTTTTACATCATCTGGAAAAAATGTAAGTGATAGCAGCCCATGCAAAACTCACTGGCGTGATGCTAGGCGGTTGTTGTTGGTTGGTTGCAAGCGTTGCTATGTGGTTGCTAGGTTATTCTAGGTGGCTGCTGACACCAAATTAAAACAGCGCACTTCAAAGTCTCACCGGTCCCTTCTTCAGTGTACACTTACGTTCAGATGTCTGGGGTTGGTTTCTGAAAGAAGTTTCTTATGATTAATATTACCATTTGAAATAGCTGTTTTCTTGTTGAATCTGTTTTAATTTATTCCTGTGATCATTACACCAGTCTTCAGTGTCACATGATCCTTCAGAAATCAGTCTATGATAGTTTGCATTTTTAAAACAGTTGTTCTGCTTTATAATTTGATGGAAATCGTGATGCGTATTTTTTCAGGATTCTTTGATCAATAAATAAGAGCATCCATTTAAAGTCACCACGAATCAAAATAACTTCTCCTCCCTCTTGCAGGAACATCTCTTTCTCTTTTCTGATGATGTGTTTACTGGCACGAGGGCGGGGCAACCTGACATTTGCATGACATCATAACAATAGCAAACCACAAACATCCAATCAATTCCCCATAGACAAAATCAAGCCCCACCCTACATTATGTCTTGATCAAAAGGCCATTTATCTTGGATATACATCACAATAGCAAAGAAAGACTATCGCAATTTCCGTTTCAAGCCGAATTCAATGCACCTTCGCAGAATATACATTAATGTATGTTAAAAACACCTTCTGACCCTAAACAACAGTGATGCTTGCCTCAGTCTGTATATTTATAAATGTACACTATCCATCCCAGAAGAAAAGCTTGCTGTTTGGATTTAAAAAGGCAAATGCTTAAGAGCCTCTTGATGGAAATAAATGTAAATGTTAAGGTGCATCAATTCAGGACTGCCCACCGGTGGGCAAAACAAGGTTTCCCTCCAATGTCTGCTAGTCATTTTGATCAGGTTTGTTGTAAGTTCTAATGAAGTAAGACAGTGATATTAAAATACCAAATTCAATATAGACCTTATTGATGTTGCATACTTTGTAAGGGCAAGCAGATGAACACAGAATAGTAAAGCAACACAAGTTTTCTCGTTAAGTGATAAGTGTTTTGTTTTTTAAGTGTGCATTATTAAAAAGGTGTAAACCGAATTTGATCTTTTAATATCACCGTTTTAATAAATTAAGGCATTTTAAGGGTGGGTTGCACTAATAATGATTCTTTAGCCTGGCGTCGGTTCACCCTCTGCCTGATCAGCCCTTTAATTGAATTCAATTAATCAAAATAATTCTTCATGCTTCCTCTCAACCACAGTTTGAGCTGATGAATCTTGACATTGTCATCCTGGAATATGTCATGATGTGTCTTCCGGCATGGTTGTTTAAGAAATGAAAGCTACACACTCCATCAGTTAGGGTCAGAAGAACTGTTGCCAAACATATAACATGCTCGAAACATAAAAATCACTGCAATAATGATCGAAACACTGACTCTTAAGCATTTTCCAATTTAAATCAAAACAGCCACTTTTATTTTGGCTGGGCAGTGTATCTTGAACAAAACCTTGTATTATAAACACAACAACTAATCTAAAAACGATATGCCAACCGAACCACTGATTCCATTGATGAATTCCAAAGGACTGAAATGTTAATGTACTTCTGCAAAGAAAATGAAAAAGAAAATGCTTATTCGTATGAGCACTTATAAAAAACACCTGCACCATATCAAACCATCTGTCGGGTTTACAGAGAGCTCTATTATACTGCGCATCCTCCCTGGAGAACATTCATCTCCATTCTACAGGATAGCACACAGATCCATTAACCGCCCTGTTTCCAAGAAGGGTCCCCCTCAGTTCAGCACGCAGATGGCGCTTCTGCATCCACATTTACTTCATATAGATGGGTTTCGGAGCAGTTGTCAAGGAAATGGGCTGACAAGTGCACAAACAAATGCACTAGAGGAAAGTTGAGTGTGCGCTTTTTTTTTTTGACGGCGAGAAAACCTGAGAACATTTTGATATCCTCCAGCATTTACCAGCTCACAATGCATTATATTCCAAAATAAAAGTCATTTTGAAACACAGAAGAAAGAGACAAAATATTCAATACAGAAAGATGAGCTGACAACCTTCTTGTGAGAAAGTTACTAGGTAAAATAAGACATGTGTCCAACTCCAAATAGGCCTATCCATCTGAAGTCATTTTCACTTGCTCTCAAATCCACATTGGCAAAGGAGAATTTAACACTCCACAAAAGCGTTTTTTTCTTTTCTTTTTCTTCTCTTTTCTTAGAAACAGCAAATGGCATAATATAAACTCAACCTCAGACAGCAAACTTGACATCAGAAGTGATGCAATTTCAGTTTTCCATCAGAGCTGGAGTTTAGAGTGGCTGAAACAAAGAGATGCGAGTGATGGAGGAAGACCATAATTTGCCAGCAGTGGGAAACAAGAATGCATGTTCTGGCCATAAACGCACCTCAAAAAAGGCTCTTAATGATCCTTTACAAGAACTGATTACATCTCCCTACACCATGCTTGCTGAATGAAATTCAATATCTTATTTTGAGGTGCAGATTCCAAAAATAGCGTCTGTTTTGTTGTCCAACACGTCACAACATATGATGTGCATTCCCTAGCATTCCACAACCATTCGTATGAAGTCTTGTATTATCCTAGAATTGGCAGAAATACTGCCACAAACACGATTCCTCTCTCCCTCAGAGTAAGGCCGTTCAATTCTCAGACAATTTTTAATCAAGCCAATAAGATGACATTTTGTTCTGCGTAATCTTGATTTCAAGGTTAGAATTACAGTCCGTGACAGAGGAAAATGCAAATATGACCCAGATGTTTTTTGGCTACATCTGTGGGTGTTTTACTACATCTAAACAGCGACAGAAAATTACAGATTTTGTCAAAAGGGAATTATTTATTTATAAACTGTGTTTATGTAACGTTCTTTGACATTAAATCAAGTATTTGAAAAATGTTCCCACTCCTTTGGAGATTGTAAGTTCCAAACCTTTCGTTCATCTCCAAAACACTCCAAATCTTTTTGATGAAATCAGTCGGCGTGATGAATGAACCTCACCGGTTCTTGCGGAAGCTCAGACGTGCTGCATAAAATGAGAATGAACCTCATTGGTTCTTGCTCGTCAAGCTTTACCACAACTGATGTGGGAGTTGATGAATATTTAGTTGTAAATAATATATATAGAGAGTAATAGTATCTAAATCATATAAATTGATTGTGCCTCTTTAGAAAATTAAGACTTAAGTTTAATTCATATCGATCACTTTTATGACCTCTTTATGAAGTTTTTGAAGCTCTCAGATTTCATTTTTTTAAAAAAATCTTCATTTGTGTTCCGAAGATGAACGAAAGTCTGGAACGAAATGATGGTGATTAATGAATGACAGAATTAATTTTTAGGTGAACTGTCCCTTTAAATTACACACTTTTACTTTTTTTTGTCATTAAAACCTAAACTTTTGACATTTTGTTATTTTGATAAATGGATGAAAGCTAATATATAATTTGAAAAAAAAAAAACATTTGTTATAATTTGTTGAAAAAAGCCTGTACTTAATGGAATTTTACATTTACAATTTTACACCAGATGTTTCATCTGGTCAAAGGCAAAAATGTAAAAAAAAAAAAAAAAAAAAAAAAAGGACCTATGGACCAGCAAACAAAGAAAGAAAGATAAAATGTCTAAAATTGAAACATTTCTAGTGACCGATCACATCTAATTTTTTCAGTGGGCCAAATTGATTTTCTGTGAATTGATGCAATTTCATTCACAGAAATTAAATTAGGCTAACTGAAAAAATTAAGATGTGATTGGTCACTAGAACATTTACATTATTTACAGTTTAGCTTGCCATTTTTGTATGTATATTGCATGTAATACCACTGAATTAACCCAACATATGCATATAATAAAGAGAGCGCTGCACTGGAAACAATTTTTGCATGCTGTTTCGCCTACAATAGTAATAGGCTACTAGAAATCGTATACTGTGCAGTTTGTAGCCTACATAGGCTAGGCTACTAACGTACACACGTAAACGTGACACTTTCCAATTTATCAAAGCACGAGCTTCATAACAAAGATCCTCAAAGATCCTCTATTTAATTCACACAATAATGTATTATTAAGATATTATATATCTATAAACTTATATCCCCGCCCTGCTGGCTCCAATCAGGCAACCATGACAGAAAACTCGCACGTAAAATGATTGACAGGAAAAGGTGACTTGCTGCTCGTCCGGGTATTTTAATTGGCTAAATAGCTTTCTCCACTTCTAAAGCATTTCCTTAACGTGCACGTGGGATATTATTGCGTGCAATAATGAATTAAGAGCACATCATATTCTCGCAGAGCCCAATATAATATTTAGTGAAACAATACAAAGTTAAGTTAATACAGGAGATACAGCTAAAACACAATAGGCTAATCATCCTCATTAAGATGAGCGTGGGTTCATTTCATTAGCTGAACGAAGCACAAACTACACACCTAAAGTCTCGCCTGGTTATAAATATTATCACACAAATGTGCAATGTAAAAAGTAGTATACATGCAAGCATAAAAAAAATGCAGTGAGTTTTTTTTTTTTTAATGAAATGCATCTCATTAGTTGAATGTATCATGTGTAACATTACTATCAAAATGTTTTCATAATAAAACATAATGGTGAATAAATTAGGATGTGCATACTTACAGTTGTAAGAGATGCCAAGCACAGGATCCCACGAACACACGAACGCATGACTCCAGTCGTGTCCACACAGCGCGCGCTGACAGCTGTAGTTAGATCAAATGCTTTATAGGCCGAGTCTGGCCAATCAGAAGAGAGAGAGAAGAGCAGAGGAGAGCAGAGCAGAGCAGCATACATCATTCATAGGACTGCACATGGCGCGTTGAAAACCTTTCCATCCTAACCGTAAGGAATTGACACAGATGCACTTTTTTACAGCTCAATTTACTTTCCTCAGGCCAGACGAGAAAAGGCCAGTTTTTGAATTACTGTAGGCTATTGATATTCATCAAACACTAGCGTTTGTTCTAAACATCTAAAGTTAATTATTAAACTGCTTAGGCAGACTCAGTTCAAATTTCTTGTGAAGTTCGTTTAATTTCTAGACGCACAACAGCATCTATTTAATCTATTCAATTGTGCAAATACACTTTTTGGATAGAAACAAACACTTACAGCTACACTGTGTAACTTTTTTAGTTTATTCTTAGCTAAAAACACTTAGTTCTTTCAAAAATATATGTGCTCATTAATGTATTTTTACTTCTTTCAAGTAATAAAGTATTCTCGTAAGTTAATAATATGCCATTGAAAATACATACGGGTGAGGGGTTCGAATGCCGGTCGCCATGTTGCCCCTCCATCTTGAAAGTACATTAGCCAAAGAGGGACATACCCGTAAATTCAAGCTTCACCTTTCGCGTTTTAACACTCAATGGCAACGTGTCGAATAAGAAGAGGGGGATTGCCATGTTAATCTTGGACTAAATCGGCCACCGTATGAGTTAAAACAAAATCAGAATTGAGAGGAACAGAAACTATTATTCAATGGATGGTCATATACCTTTTCACCGCTAGATGGGGGCAAATATCACACAGTGTAGCTTTAAAGTACCCATGAACAATATTTTTTTGTTGGGGCATATATATATATATATATGTTAGCCTAACTGTTATCTATAAGCTAGTGTGCTACAAAACAATGACAAAATTCACATTTTGTAGATAAAATCATTCAAAACTTACAGTCTCTCACACATCATTTCAATATGGATACATTATTTTGATGACATCACTCTGCACTTCAGATGTTCTGTCCAATCAAATGTTCTCTAGAATCTGAAGCCCCGCCCCATACATTATATAAATAGACACTGAAGCTGTTGAAGTCACTCATTCACCCCAAGATTTTATTTTCAATAATTGAATTGCACATTTGCATGTTTACTTCAAAAAAATGTATTGTTTGGTAAGTAAGTTTTATTTAGATTTTTTATTTTAATATTATTTTGCCTATTTGTTTAATTTTTAATGATTTAATTCTAATTTAATTAATTGCTTGTCATCAACTAACGAACCCTCTGCAATTTCTTGGCGAACCCTCAGGGGTTCCTAAGCCCCCGTTTGGGAAACACTGTTCTACTTGATGAATGGCACAAAGTGAACTATATCGGGGGTAGAGTGCGATTTAGACAGTATAAATATGTTTTCCTAGCCTGACAAGCCAGACCCACATCAAGATGTTTGGTCTGGAAACTCACCATAGACAGGGCTCAATCCGAGGGGCTGGATAAACGTCGTCGTTCAAACTCCCTCTGCACACAATTGGATATCGCTACAACCAACCAGAGCAACGTGAAGCGGAGCTAGTTGACAGATAAAACATTCGCCGTATCCGGTCGGCAAAACTCCGAACACATCTTCCCTTTTTAAGAATGACTTCAGTGCTGTTCTTTGTTCTTTTCTCAGAGAAAAGCTTAACTCCAAGTCTTCCAGAGTCGCAGTCAAAGCTTATTCGAAAGACCGCCATTCGCCAGTTTCTGTTTACTAGAAGCACGCAAACGCAGCTCGGCCGTCATTATGTTAAGCCCCCCCAACCGACTCTATACACGATGTGATTGGCCCGACCAGAGTTTGGCTTTTACAGCACAGAACTGTCTTGAGAGTTGCTAGATGACACTCGCGGCAGATTAGATATGCTGCTGCTAGTGTGAGTCTAGATTTCTAGGCTAATGTTTTCTATTAGGGCAAATTAAGTCTGGTTTCACAATAGTGTCGAGAGCACTCAGTCTGCCCCGGTCCACAAGAGCACAGAGCGGATCACATGCCAGAAAATGCATCAGGCCCATTTGAATTCTGCACAGAATGCTGTATTTTAAAGCGATATGGAGGAGAAATGGTTCGAGCTGTGATATAAACAAAATGTAATTGGCTATTTAAAAAAAGGGGAGGAGCTGTTTGATATGTCCGGCCCTTTGTTGTATCCAACACATTGAATAATGCTGTGCATTTCAGTGGCCCTTTAAAAAGTGTTCTCAGTATTTTTCAGGCAATTAAAGGCAAACTATGTAACTTTTGGCCCTGGTTAAAAAAACAAACACACCTGCATTTTGATGAAGAACATTGTTTTGGTTGTGCTTTGGCTCTGCGTGATGATTTGTCTGTGACTATAAATATGGTTATCCTACTGCTTATAAAACATTCACTGCTAGGCTTAAGACGTATGACCAGCTTAGAAGGAAAGGATCTCAAGCTCCCTAGACATTATACCCATTAACAGAAACGATAATTACTGGGGAAAAAACACACAGGTGAATGACACACTCAGGTGAATGACACACTCAGGTGAATGACATGTTTCCCGCAAAAACCATCCCGGCAGGTCTGAAATATAAACACTTGTAATGGACTTACCATAGTAATTCAGGGTAAGACAAAAACATGTTTTGGAAGGAGTGATGATGTGTTAACTCATTATTTAAATGTATTTAATTCTGAACAAAAGCTTTAAAAAAAGAGTATTAGCATGTACGTATACTTACATGTGATGAAGACTCCGGTCATATAAATGGTGCTTTCCAGGTTTTATTCTACATAGAGAAGGTCACCCCTCATTTTGACGTCACATGACCAGCAATGTTACTAGCAGAAGAATGAGTTACTATAAAGATAGACACACACACACACACACACACACACACACACACACACACACACACACACACACACACACACACACACACACACACACACACACAACGCATAATGCCAATACAGATGATACAAGCCTTATTATATATAATAAGTCTTATTCAGAAAAACATCCATACTGAAAATAAAGCTGGTTTATCATCACATGCACGTGTGTACAAAAACTGTTGCACTGATGTTCAACTGATAAAACTTTATTACATGTAAAGGGTTCTGCAAATTGTAAACATTGCGAAATGATTGCATAGATTCACAAATACCATAATTAAAATGTGACATTCATGAATTATTCACAATTTCCTGAACAACAGCTTTTAAAAATTACTCCAAAAAGAATCAATTCATTTAAAATACCCTTGAGAAAATATTTAAAATTGCACATAGTTCAAAAAGGAGCTAGAGATATGATATAAATATATAAACAAATCTTCTTAAGAGCAGCAGTCTAGTTTAGCTTTGTCACCAGGAAAAAATAAATGTCAACCTTACACCGGAATAAACGTGTCTTGCTCGTTCAAAGTCTTTTAAAAAGTGAGACAGCTCATTAAATGCACATTTAACAGCCTTAGTGTTCATATTACTAAAGTCTGATGACTTACCAGGATCCAGGATGAGGATTCAGAAATGCACATTCTACAGTTTAGAGTAAACAGCAATTGAACATGTCAAAAAATATTATGTATCAGTAAACCAATATTATCAGATTGAAAAACGGACTTATATTTGCAAAAATATACTCTGTGCAAGTGCTATACGAGTATAAAGTATTTGCCATTTCATTCAATTATTTGCAAGCTAAATTACTGCATAGAGTAGACTAATAAAAAAGTGCCATATTTGCATGTACATTGTGCATATATAATGTTGTTTATAGTAGTGAAATAGTTCAATTGCTGTCACACCAGTGACAATTTGACCTAGTTGGTGGGGACTACTAAATTAAGTCAAACTGATATACAACTTAAAGGGCTCTGTCATGACACAACATCTTATATCTAAAAATATAAGACGCTTATTACTTGTTGTTGTTGTTGTAGCATACAGTTTTACCCTGTATGGAATTCTCTTCATTATTGATTCAAATGGTTAAAGAGGCTTTCTTGAAATAAAAAAGACTTAAAATTTCTCAAAATACTGACAGTTAACATGACAAAAAATGTCTGTGTAAACTCAAGAGCATATAAAAGTACTATGTTGGACATATATAGTGGAAGTGCTGTGAAATCTTTGCAAACAGCAGCCATTTTTGGATATCTCAAGTCTTGTTTGCAGAAAACATTTTAATCGTGTCATTATCTTTGCATGTTTACCCACGTGTGATGCTTTAAATTCATCTGTAGTGTTTGAAAAAGCATAGTAAAATACTGAATCCACAAGGAAAATAAAACAGAAAAAAGAAACACTTGCAAATAATCCTCTTCCGAATGAGTATATGTGCTTTAGAAACCCTTCCATGACACTTACCACAGGTCACAACAAATAAACTCAGCGGTTAAAACAAAAACTAATAGTATACTAACCCAAACAACTGGAAAACAGAAACCCCTTGGCACACAAGAACAGGTCTGAAATGAATAAGGATAATCCAAAGGAATAAAACGCTAACAGTCAGTTCACACGAGGATGCTACACACCACTAAGTCACTTTTAAGGGAAGTCGCTTCCATCGTAGATGATTGGTTTCTCAATGGTCAGTTGGTAGTTGACCTTCTTGGAGAGAAATCTGTTGAAAAGAAAACAGAAAAGAAATAGCAATTGCTTAATTTCAGATATCATAAATGAAACGATTCAGTTGCAGAATTGGAACATCTACATATGCAGCAGATATTAAATTCTAATAGTGACTGGCATTTGCATGTTAATCACACTAATCACAAACTGATAAAGAAATATACAATTTTCTAAATAGATTCAACTCATTTTTATCAGTATTGAATTAAATATGTATTGTTTATATTTCTCAACACTTAAGTTTATCTCTGAATATTTTGATATTGTTATTGTTATACATGAAACGTGTTCGATTTTGCAAAGTCCAAATGGGATATCAGGTACATTAGCACTCAAAAGTGCGGTATGTTTTTGTTTTTTTCAGGAAATTCTTAAGTAATTAATTCTTGGATTATGCAAGCATGCATTACATTTGATCAAAAGTGACAAAGACAAACAAAACAAAAACATTTTGTGCTTTAAAAAAAAGTTTAAAAAATGACAAAGAAATGAAGCAACACAACTGATTTCATCTGATACTAATCAGAAATGTTTCTTGAGCAGCAAATCATCATATTAGAATGAGTCTAAAGGATCCTGTGACACTGAAGACTGGAGGAACTATGCTGAAAATTCACAGGAAGAAACTACATTTTGAAATATAATATGATAGAAAACAGTTATTTAAAAAAAAACGCATATTTTTTTACCGCATATTTAATTAAACAAATGCACCTTTGGTGAGCTGTGTTGGGGTAACGTGTGTTATATAATCAGATTGTTATTATATTATCAAATGTTCATTCATGATATTAGGAATGGAATTTTTACCAGTAACAATGGCTATTTTTAATGTTGCATTTCAAAATTGTACATTCTTGATATCAACAAATTAATATCTGTAATTGTGGAAATGCCTTATCTGTCAACAATACACGCAATGTCTTAGAATTCTTTCCAAATAACATATCTCAGCAGACAGCATAATATTGCCACCTTTGTGTCAATAGTGTGCCTATGATGCTATAAAACAAGGTCTAACTAGGCAACATATATAGGCAGCATATGAAATGCAGAAAAGTGCAAAAAAATGCTTTGCACAGCAGAGTACACTATTGCACTGAGGTAAGTAAAAAATCTGTCTGACACTGTAGTAAACATCAGCAAAACGTTAAAGAGTACATTTATTTTCTGAGAAGCACAAGCTCTGAAAGGTTTCCCTGAATGTGTAAATGTCACTTGTGTGTTACAGTACCTGGAAAATGAGTTGTCAAAGATGAGTGTGTAGACTCCTGGGTTGCGGACTTTGAGTTGGCCCTGTATGGTCTCTTTGTGCGAGTTACAGCGTGTGAGAGGAATCAGAACCTGAACCACAGGGACACAAAGATTTAGCATCGTCTGAAATAAAAGGGCAGCTTAGATTCAAGGTAAGGGTGCTCTGATTGATAGAGTGCCAATCGATAATAGCTATATACATTTATCAATGGTCTCTATAGAGAATGTGAAGCTGACATCACGCCATGTTGAGTTCTGGGCAACTGTCTTGTTTAGACGCAATATTAGGAGTATCGCGCCTTTCTGCTATTGAGTTTAATACAGTATTTTGATTTTCTGTTGTGATTATTAAAAATGTCACCTGAACCTATATATGAAACCTAAATGAAACTATATATACACACACACACACACACACACACACACACACACACACACACACACACACACACACACACAGATTATCATTGGCGGCCAAGGCTCACTGATGCACGTGGGGAGCAAAAATCCTTACACTTGTCCATTTTTCCTGATTTTTCTAACACATCAACTTTAAGGATAAACTGTTCACTTGCTGCCAGATATATCTCACCCACAAACAGGTGCTGTGATGAAGAGACAATCAGTGTTATTCACTTCATAATGTTATGCCTGATTGGTGTATATTAAAGTTAAAAACAAGTAAAAGAATAAAACTAAAACTAATAAATTAATAAAACTTAAAATGAAAATTGAAAATATTAAAATAAAGTTACATTTATTAAAGTATAAAGTTAAAGTTAATTCTCAATATCCCTAAACAATACAACAGTATATAAATAATTCTAAAATAACACAAACTGCAAGTTATCAAACACAAAGCAGCTAACTACATTAATGCTATTTAATCGAGCAATTTTTTATTTTAAGATTTATTATTTTAATATATATTAGTATTAAACGTACAGAAAAGGAACATCTCAATTAGGGTGAATTTATCAAACATACACAATTAAATTTAGAATTAAATCCAACTAAATAATACTGTTAATAACACCAGATTTTTAATTTTTAAATAAATTATTTAAAAACAACTCTATTTAACTAAATATTCGCTATTAAAAAAATCTAAAATAAAGACAATGTACAGCAACTTAAAAATGTCCATCTATTCCATTTAAAATGATCTCCTTTTCCATAGAAGAAAGTCAGTGTAAATAATAACAATTTGTTATTCCCCAGCACTAAAAGCGAGGCAATATTTAGAGTTATGAAGTGAGCTTTAATAAATCAGGTTAACACACAAAGACACCCATTACCAAATTATACATGTCATGAGGCTGTAATGAGAATTTTTCCATGAACTATTATAGCATCTCACAAATTAGGGCATATTTTACAGCAATATCAGTTTGGAACTGTAGTGCTGGTCAACCTTTGCATGCTCAACAGGTGTTGAAGTGCATGTTTGTTACCTTGGCCTGCTCAACAGGTGTGTCAAGTGTCTCTCTGTACACCACAGTGAAGGAGATGCTCTTTGGCTCGGACGAGAAAACCCAGCAGATGATGGGCCCGTGGTCGCCCACAGTGATGGGAATGGTGCTATAGCAACTGGACTTAACAAAGAGCTCGCGGGAACCATCGCCGAAATGAGGAATCTCATCTATATCCAGAGGCACAGAGGCCCTACAGAAAGACATGCACAGAATCAACAGTAATAGTGGAGCAGGGTGTGTGTGTGTGTGTGTGTGTGTGTGCGTGCGTGCGTGCGTATGTTTGTGAAACATCAGGACACAAATGTGTATAATGACATGAATATGACAAAGGTATTACAAGGAGAGGGTGAAATATGAGGACATTCCCCATGTCCCTATTTTTCAAAATGCTTATAAATCATACAGGATGAGTTATTTGAGAAAGTCAAAATATGGAGAATGTTTCCTGTGATGGGTAGGTTTAGGGGCAGGGGCAGTGTAGGGGGATAGAAAATACGGTTTGTACAGTATAAAAACCATTACGCCTATGGAGAGTCCCCACATTTCACAAAAACAAACGTGTGCGTGTGTGTGTGCGCATGTATACTCACGTGAGTTCTCCTGACTTTAGGAGGGTGATTTCTGCGTCCTGTACAGAAGAGATCATCTCTTCCTGTTCATCAGGGGTCGCATCACTTGATATGCTACTGTAAAAGACAATAATCATGATAAACTATTAATTTAGGGGACATTTTCTGAAGAAATTTTTTAAGAATTTTCTAAACATGACTTCAATGTACATCTACATCATTTCATCTTCTACTGGGTAAAGAAAAATCATAAAAACGAATCATCTGAAATTACTATTATTACTATTTTAGTTTTTGTTACTGTTTTGCATTTGATTAGATTTTTTAGTTTTCACTTAAATTTTTAAGTGCGTGTCATTTATTTATTAAAATGTGTCTATATAGTATTTATTAATTTTCATTGATTCATTTTAGACTTTTAAGTACTTTGAACAAATGTTGCTTTGGCAACTATAGCTGAATTAAAATAAGTTTTCAAGTAAGAAAAATGTTTTTATTTAATGGTTTTGGTTTATGATGATAACCCTCGTCTAAAGCACAAATAGAGTGAAAGTTGAATAAGTTAGAGTTTGTTTAAATCTTTAACCCCATTTATAAGCTTTTGTACTGATGTTGCTTGTCTTAAAACAGAACTAAAATAGCTAAATTTGCATGCTAAAGCTAGATTATTTATGAAGATGTTTGGTAGGCTCATATGAAAAATCATTCAAATGTTTTTAAATCATTTTCAGAGCAACAACAGCCAAGTTCATTTTTCTGTTTAATCTGTCAAAAAATGCATAATGAAAAATGCAACTATCCTTGATTTATTTCTTTATTTTAATCACAGTTCATTGTACTATGAAAACCTGTCACTTTCACATCTCAAAACCTCCCAATACAATACCTAAGCTACAAAAATAAATAATTCAGAACTTGAATTGCAGCTGTGTTATATAAAATAATACAGGTGAATACATTTGAAAACATTTACACAACCGTTCAAAAGTTTTGGGTTGGTTATGCTTACCAAGGCTACATAAAACATAAAGTAAAAACAGTAATATTGTGAAATATAATTGTAATTAAAAATAACTGTTTTCATTTTTAATATATACAATTTAATTTATTACTGTGATCAAAGCTGAATTTTCAGCATAATTCCTGAAGGATTTGTTGCTCAAGAACCATTTCGGATTATTATCAATGTTGAAAACAGCTATGCTTCTTCATATTTCTGTGAGAACTGTCCCTTTCATTTGGATTCTCTGATGAATAGGAAGCATTTATGGGAAACTGAGATCTTTTGTAACATTTTAAATGCCTTCACTTTTAATCATATTTATCTTTTAATTATTATAGAAATCGGTCACAATCGTACAAATCATTGCAGAGAATGCTACTAAAGGATGGACCAGCCAAACTCTCGACCGGACCTGTCAAACCTGCAAGAACCATTATTCCTTGCCAGTCACATGCCAAAATTATGTATATGTAGAGCTCTTAAATGAACAGTGGCAAAAAAAGGTTTGTCCGTTTAGGGCTACTGTAGAAACATGACGGCACAAAATGGCGACTTCACTGTAAGTGGACCTGCGGTATAGGGGGTAATAAAGGAGATTAAGGTAATAAAAACACAACCTTTCATTATGTAAGGTCTTTAACATAGTTATGCATATTATATTGCGCTTCTATCTATAGATCCTCATAAATATTGCACACTGCACCTTTAAATGCTAAAAAAACCTTTGAAGACTAAAAAAAATAAAAGATAAATCACAAACAAAATGTTCCATCAAAACTCTCCTTTCCTGGAGAGTGCGTAATTATGAAAACCTCTCTCACCCACAGGAAGCATGATCTTTTGGGGCTGCTTTAAAAATTATATGCCAGGCAGATGCTCATCTCAGAATGACAAATGTTAGAAAATGTACCCAAGATGGCATGAAATGCATAAATTGACAGTCATCATCCCCCTCACAATCAATCTCCTGGCAGGACTTCCTGTCTGTCAGTAACACTTATTTAAGGAAGCATCACAGCACAATTTTCTAAACAGAGACCCGTTGATGCAGCCTGGAGAATCTTGATAATGCTGCTAAAAATTGGACCATTCAGAGTGTGATCGTGAGAAAATGGGAATGTTTTAGCACATCCATTGTCTCTAGTCACTTCATATGAACACGAGCAATTCTGATTTCATTTCATGAATGTGGTTCCTTAACAAATCCTTTGGTAATTGAGAAGTTAAAAGAGTAGAAACTGCCTTGAAATAAAGACGTATCGATTCATGATTCGGATCACGTGCCAAACAACTGAAATCACATGACACTGGAGATCCAAATCATGAATCGATACACGGAAGAGAAGACAATGCTGAGTCGTAGTTTTTGTTACTTTAGGACCAAAATGTATTTTGGATGCTTCAAGAGATTCTAATTAACCAACTGATGTCACATATGGACTACTTTGATTATGTTTGTCTTTCTGGAAAGGGACAGAACACTGTGCATACATTTTCAATGGAGAGACAGAAACTCTCTGACTAAATATAAAATATCTTAAACTGTGTTCTGAAGATGAACGGAGGTCTTACGGGTGTGGAACGACATTAGGGTGAGTCATTAATGACATCAATTTCTTTTTTGGGTGAACTAACCCTTTAAGCAGCATATAACACAAAAGTGTGCTTTCACACAGACTGAATGTGTTGCATAAATGTATTTATATTTACATGTATTTATTTATCTCAAGCAACTTACAAATAAGGAACATCACAAGCACTTTATTATAAGAGCCAACAATATTTGCAGTATTTTCTATTTCTATTTTACTATTGTAAAATGTGATTTATTCCTGTGATCAAAGCTGTATTTTCAGCATCATTCCTCCAGTCTTCAGTGTCGCACGATACTACTGAAATCACAACTACGGTAGTGTATTTATAGGTGTTACTGTCTAGAATTATTTGTGTGTGTGTTTGTGTGTTTATGTCCTTACATGTCTTCAGTTTGCCCTCCTTCTTCTTCCTGTGATCCAGTGGTGGTTCGCGAGTCGCTGTCATAGATCTCGTTCACTTCCTCATCCGTTATGATGTCAAACACCCCATCATCCGGTTTCTCACCAGGATCTGTAACTGCACGTCAGGACACAGGACTTTATCAACTTTGGCATGACAGTAACCCAAAAGACATGTAAAAAGTGAGTAGAATGACAATTAGCATGTAGCACAGGTCCTGGAAATGGGCAGGACCTAAAAATAAAAACACTGGATACATCATATGCTGACAACCTTAAAGTCCACCTGTAGTCAATAACTGTAATCCATTTAAACAAATTACAAATTCTAGTCTAAAAATATCTGCAATACAATAAAAAATCCTGACATTTGAACATGCCTGTGGAGTATCTGCTTTTTGAGTCATCAAGCGCCCCCTTGAGGACAATATTTTTAGTATCTCATAAAGGAAACATTTATTAACAAGCAATATTTGCTATATACAATCAATAGCAGGACTGCTTGTGAAGACAAATGTGTGGCATTCACTTGTCAATTACAATAACATATGTTATACAAAGTGCTCTGTAACAAAATCCTGGTCCTTTAACATTCAACAACGGCCATTCAATCTTTTCATAAAGAAAATCTTCAGACACAAAAGATGAATGCCAGGCAGAACAATGCATTTAAGCACTTTCTCTCAAATTATACATGCCACTGTATTCACATGCTGAAAATGAAAAGCCACTTGACGTCGACAGCACCTTTCTTTTCAGCCCTTACATAGCATGCATAAAAGTTCATTTTTCTTTCTTATAATCTTTCTAAATAAGTTTTAGGGTGCTCTTAATGGGAAAAAAGTTTCCTGAATTTAAAAACTCACTTTCAAGAATAATAACTCGAACCACCTGGGAAGTTCAGACAGACACTGCGATATAATAAAGAATAATAGGCAATTTCATTTGATGCTTCTTCTTTTTTTACCACAAGAAGGCTTTTTAGCACTAATGCAACACATTGAAGAGCAAAGGATGCAAATTTGGTGTGTTTTTCATACTCTCAAAGGGAACGAGGCGAAATGCAAGTTGATTGCACAAGCCTGTCCCCATGAATCAGCTAAATACGTTGTGTTTTCTAGCTATTCTTCCTCAATTAAACGCATACAAGCTACAAACTAAATTGCATTCACATCATCTAAAACGTTTAGGTTGGCATTCATGTGCAATCAATGAGTATGATCGTTCCAACATGTCTTCTGCTGTCTGTATCTGTACCTGTAACTCTTGGTGTGGGTATATAGGGTGGTGGTGATTGACCGGCAGCGTTTGGGTGGGGTGGTGGTTGATTTTCTGACGAGTTGTTGAGTTCAGCCTTCGTAAATCTCTCCACTACGGCGCCATGCTGCGTGTAGCACTCTCGACAGCAGCGCTCCTTTTTTGCACTTTTTGTCATCACGTAATTGTTGCTGCAGTAGTAACAGAAGATACGGCCACACAACCTGCCAGGAAACACAGTATAACCATAAGTACAAATATTCTGCCCAAAAAAATAAAAAAAATAAAACACCACTACGAAGTTTTTTATATCGAGTCTCAAAAATATTTCTAAGAGTGTGGAGTCTAAGGGTGTGTTCACACTTGTAGTTCTTCTCTTGATTCTTTTGGTCTGGATCAAAAGAGAAAATTAGTTCATACTGTAATTTTTAACACAGAACCTAAAGATACAAAATAAAAAAACAGCTTTTATGATATATGATTTGCAACAAAACTTAGTGAACATCCAAAACAATGCTGTGTTCTCGGCTAAACGCACTAGTTGCATGTGCAACTACATATGATAGTATTTTGACCAGCTCAGAACTCGTGAATTTTATAAAATGTGTAAAGGAGTAAAAACAGCGCCAGGAACTCCTCCATCACACACACAAATGAAGATCTGCTGCACAGGAGACAGTTCTGACGCCTGTACCGAACTGTGATGGGCAACATCGCGACTATGACAAGAAAAAACAGGTATGGTTGAGCATTCTGTCCTTTTTAGATGTGTTTGGTCTCAGTTGTGCTCGTATTTCCGTCGAACCACATCAGAGTTCATATGGAAACGGGCTGAGACTCATCTTTTCAGCTTGTTCAGTGCGCACCAGGGTTCGGATGGCAGCATTCACACTTATTCAAATGAACCGCACTAGTAGAGCAATCACACTAGGGTTTGTTTTAATCAAACCGAACATGCTGAGTGTGAACACACCCTAAGGGCATTTTCACACCTATAGCTTGTTTTTTTCTGAAATAGGGACTTCATTTGTTACAATGTTGCATTTTCTTCTTGGTTCGTTTTGCTATCACAAGGTAACCTTTCGAAGTTCACCTGAATGTGTTTATGCAAGTCACATGTGAGTGCAGCTGTCCTCTTATTGGTCAGAGTTTCCTCTGCTCCATCCATCAAGATGACTGACAATTTCGCTAAACCAGCTTATTGTGGCTTTATTTGTAACTGTTGAGACACGCAAACCTGATACAAATGTAGCCGTCATTCCCGCCATTAAATTATATACTACATTCGTATTACTATTGCAGCAAATTCAAACACGCTCTTTCTGGATCTCCCAGCGCTGTATAGAGGTGAACTGTGTAAAGACAAATACAAACACTATACAATTGTTAAAATGCAACTAGAGCAGGAAACAACGCTTCAAAAGAACAGCATTCTCCCACAGAGAATAACACTGAACTGGATTTTTTACATTTTTATACTGTTGTACACATGGTTTTTACATTCAAAAACCTACTCTGGTTTTGAGGCTGTCTTCTGAACGCTGGGTTTTGATGGGCGTGCAGCACTGGAGACTTAGAAGTAAACGCCCACGGCTAGGATTGGATAAGATTTGCATATTTAATGAACTTCTCCTCCCGTCAGTTCACGTGAGGGAGGGATTGTTTTGAAAGCAGCCAGAATAATTCTCTGAAAGGGCTCTCAAAACGTATTTATCAAACAAACACAATGATTTATCTCATCCACCCGCAACTTATTTTGTTATTACTTGGCCCGCCCGATCGGTGGATATAAGCGCGAACCACGTGCACACTCTTCAAACACAACGGAGTTTAAGAAATGAATGTTATTTCACTATTTGAGATTCACCGGCCTACCAACGTGCTTACGTTTTGGTAGCCCGTCTGGAAAACACATAGTCCCGGGACATTGCGCTTTGCAAGCTCTGGGAGTCTGATCTTGCAATGAACCAACAAATAAGGGATTCTCCAGCCTGTGACAGCGTGCTGGTATGTTCTGTTAGATACGTCACATACACACAATCAGTTTGATTTGTAACAATGCAATCCTATCGCATATAAAAAACATGTGCTGCACCATTCCTGTCTGATCCAATATATAAGGCAAAACATTGTGTTTTAATCTGAATATGTCTGCAAATCCAGTGTCGACCTGTGTCTTGTTTACAAACGATTATCTTTCTATCTTCGGCGGGTTTATTGCTCGGATGCAATCGTTTAACTCCACGAGTCGGTGGGCGGGGCTACAGAAGCAGTGTACACATAGAGGCGGCGGTTCACCCTTCTTATACGTCATTGATTTGAGAGCCTCGTTTTCTGGGCCTGGTGTCTATAAAAGCTTTTCTTTTACAAACAAGGAAGTTTTCAGCTCTGAAACTTACAGGATATTCTTATATTACCATGACCTTTTAGGCTCAAGAGAATGTTGATTTCTCAATTCATCACCCCTTTAAGATGAAGAGATGCTCTTTTGGTTTTCAACTGATATAACTAATGTGCTCCCTCACAGAACCAGACACTACTGCTTTTTATAATAGCACAGAATATTCACATAATAAATTATAATACCATATGGTCTGTTGGCCAGTTGGGCCAGATTGCTTTTCAGGCCGAGACCACCTTGTTCAGGTTTTGGTATGGATCCATGCGGTATGGATTGTTTTGGTATGGATCTGTGCTCAACTGCCACATATGCCTAAACAAACCAAACCAATCGAGAAAAAGCACCAGGTTCCGCACAAGCACCATAAGTGGCTAATTTCTTCAGGCACCAAACACTCATTTTTTGTTGAGTTTGATGAAAATTTGACATCAGATTGTAAACAGTTTTGTTGCAAAAAATGTTGTCAAATAATGAATAAGGTCCTAAAATGTAATAAAATCTAATTTAATCATAAGTACTGAAAACAGCACACTATTTAATGATACCAAAGAATTACCGGTACAATAAAAACTAAACTGTCTAAAAGTCTGGAGGGGAGGATTGACTACGAATAAATTGCGACAGTGGTGTTTATTTGCATACGTTATCTGCATTGTTTCAGCCAAACTGACTAAAGTAATTATGCAGATCAGGAAACAAAGCAAACACAGCCGATTTTTTGTGTGTGTGTTGGCTGAGAAAAGAATGACAATAAATGTTGCCAGTGCTATACCTGCATATACAGATAAAACAAAAAGTAGTTGGACACTTAAATCTCACTTAAATAAATAAACATATGAATATATTTGCATTAATTTACAAAATATTTAATTCACTGTTAATTTGTACAGAGCTTTTCACAATACACATAGTTTCAAATGAAGTGAAGTGAAGAAATAATCAAGTTTTTACTAACATGGTGTGGCTGATTTTCTTACACAGCCTCGCTTCAACAAAAGTACAAAACTTTAAAGGTGCAGTAAGTGATTTATGAGAAATGCTGTTGAAAAAATGAAATCAACACCCAACCAAATAATTTGGTTGGGTGTTAAATGAACCTGAAAATTTGCAAGATGTTTGTTCTCTGTGTGTGCTGGAAAAAAAAATGTGTTTGTACATAGTCCTGACTTTAAATAGGAGGGGGGGGGGGGGAACTAAGTGGATTGGACCAATCAGAATGAGCATCAGAACACTCTTGCAGCCAATCAGCAAAAGGAGGCATATTTACTCATGATGGAGAAGGAAAGAGAGTGAGCAAGCTGAGCAATCTTTATAGAAAGATTGTATAAAGAGAGATGGCTGATATATTACACAAGAGGAAATGTTCAGAGGAATATTTCTTTAAAGGAGGAGGATTACGATAAGGCAAGAGCTTGGACCTGATTGCCCACCTGCAGTGATGCCGTCGCAGCCACCACGTGAACTGGCCCTGGCAGCCCAGGCAGTGTGTAGCCTCTTTATCCACCAGCCACCATTGCTCCTCCGCTCTCAGCTTCTGCTCGAACTCCAGAGCATCCGATTTCTGCCACAGAGCATCCTTATCCCTGAAAAACAGAGAGCAGGAGATGAGAAATAAAATAAAAACTCCATGGTTCTATTGTGTCTCAAAGTCTAAAAAACCTTTTCACATTTTAGCCATTTCTTTTCCATTTTATGTCAAGAAGAAAGCATTATCACATATACAGCTGTTTGATTATATGGTTTTATCCAAATCAAACTGTTGAACTTATCAAACAACTTTTTATGTACATCCAGAAAATCTTAGACACCTTTTTGCAGGGTGACCACCAGGTTATTTCTCTGTCGCAGGACACAGATGTGAGTTAGCGGGATAATGTAAGATATATATTTAATACTATTATACTATGTAAATATTGATTTACATTGGAAAACCTATTTGCTTATTAAATCGGGAATAATAATTTCTTTGAGTAGCGAACACATTTTCTTTATTAGACTATATGCAAACATTAAATGTGCGTTTTGTTGGATTTTGTTGTATCTGGTATGTTTAATCAGGATGTTCTTATTGTGTCTAGATGAACTCCTGGTTGGTTTAACTATATTAAATGACTTTTGATGAGGTCTTCACTGATTCCTTTGCTCCATCCAGTCATCATCAACTAAACATTTCCGGCTACTCTCTAACACTGCATTGCTTCCGCCACTCTAGCTAGAACATGGGGGCTGGGCAAATGGATTTGTAAATTCTAGTCGCATTTTTATTATCTTATTTCTTATTGTGGTATTGTAATTTCAGGGAAGAAAAAATAATACAGACATAACTGAAATGCAGTACACTGCTTGCGTCTTACGGGACACAGGACAAAGCTCACCATTTTGGGACTGTCCTGCAAAATGCGGGATAGGTGGTTACCATATTTTCGTGGACACCCTTATATCCTTTTCTCCTGTGTTTTCTGCTCAGATTGCTGGCTCTTTAGATATTTGAATTTTCATTTTGTTTTGTTTAGAGAATTGCATGACATTACAAACCACAAGAACTTAATAAGATATACAGCAATAACAATCTGAAAGGCAGGAACAAGCTCTGCTTTTCTGTGCTTCTTTGGTATAAAAACATTTCACGATGCCATTATTAGTTTTTCTTGACATTGAGAATTAATGTAGCCTCAACTGTGAAATTGATTTCAGGTTTTATCTTTTATTTTTTTGTAGTTTCACTCCCCTTAAGTGTGACCAGACCTTTTTTAAGACCAAAGTTACATTGTGTGTGTGTGTGTGTGTGTGTGTGTGTGTGTGTGTGTGTGTGTGTGTGTGTGTGTGTGTGTGTGTGTGTGTGTGTGTGTGTGTGTGTGTGTGTGTGTGTGTGTGTGTGTGTGTATGTATGTATGTATGTATATATATATATATATATATAAAATAAAAACTTATAAAAAATAATGAACATTTTAATTAAAAAAAAAAATTACTTAGCTAGTAAAAGTCTATTGACAACAAGGGAAACTAGACAAAGCAAAATTGATACCTGACAAAAATCGTCCAATAAATTTTTACTTTTGACTACACACTAAAAAATCCAATTATTTAAAAATTTTAAAAACTATTTAGAACTACTTTTTTTTAAATGACAAAGTAAAATTAATCGTTTAGCATTTTTTTAACCAAAACTATTTACACGAAGAGCAAAATTAATGTTAAGGCCATAAGAATTTGAATCTTTTTCTTTTTCTTTTCAGTGTTTAGTGAGAAAGAAGCTTTACGAACTTGTCTAGAAATGTCTAAACCTAAACCTGACCTATTACCAGGATGTTTAAAGTAACTTTTTCACTCACCGGCCAGTTTGACTACTAAATGTACAAGTTACCGGCCATTCAGAACTTCTACTAGCAGAAAAAAAAAAATTAATACATTAATTTATTATTCAAACATAAGCATGTCATCCAGCCATCTTCTCACTTCCTCTTTATCCTTTTCACCCCAAAAATAATTTTAGGTGGACAGATATAATGCAGTACAAAAAACATCAAACACCACGCAGAACAAAACACATGCCACACTATTATGTTTTAAAATCTTCGCTATTGCTTCAATACAAATTAACAAACGCGTCATTGTTTGTTGTGTAGTGACGTGTCTGTTAAAGTAAGCCAGGCACGCACAAATTCTGCTAAATACGCTGTATTTAATATAACATGATGTATTTGCACTAAATCTGCGCAGATTTGTCATACAAGAACTTCCCTAGCAAACTTAGTAAAGTAAGTAATCAACAAATTGACTAGTGATTTGACAGCGCTACCTGCCACAGTTGATTTTTACCTGCATTTGGCAGGGTGGCGGGTGTTAATTTTTATTAATTTAATTTAATAAGTTAATTTAACTTATCATAACAACAAAACTAAACAGATTTTAGGTTAAGAAACAGAAGTTAACCCTGAAATGCTAGGGGATATACCTAATAAGTTCGATGAGCCGCTCCTCCAGGTTTCCTTTGGTTTGGCTAAGATCCTCCAGCTCAGCAGACATCTGGAGACGCTGGTTCTGAGTCTCTGTCAACACCTGATCCAATTTCTGTTTCAATTCTTCCTTCTCCTTCTGTAGGTCATTAAGAGCCTCTTTGGTACTAAAGGGAGAGAGAAAAGGCAAATAGAATTTAATAATAGTGCATAAAAATATAACCAATAATTACAAAAATTTCTTCCAGGGTCCAAGAAATCCCCATCATGAAGATCCATTTGGAAATCCATTAGTGATGGCTTTTACACATGCAGATCCATTATCTGCGCTTCACTAACCCTTTTATTGCGTTTTTGAACAAGCTCACCTTGATACACTTTCTTGTAGTTGCTGCGTCTCACACTCTCTCTCACGTATCAGAGTCTCACAGTCAGTGATGTAAGAATCCTTCTCCTCAATCAGACGAGAATATTCTAAATTCACTCCCTAAACATAAACCACAAACATACAGTCAAATGCATGGCCACAATCTGGACCCATAAACATCAAACATTCACATATATTTGACAATGTTCTGTACAGTTATTTTGTTTAATTTTATCTTGATTTTCATCTTATCCAAAGAACATAAAAAAGTGCTGAGTTGTTACTGTACCTCATTGCGGTAATATTGAAATGATAGCATTTACCAATCCTTTAACATTAATGTGGCAAGCAGCGTGGCGAGAGACCGCGAGAGCGGGCCGGTGACGAGTGGTAATGAGTACCAGCTGCGCGACACACCGGCCTCGCCTCGCGGGCAAGTGACGGGAGCATAAAAGAGGAGCAAAGGCAGCGGAAGACAAGAGAGAACCAGGCCTGGACTTTATGTTGAGTTTGGTTTATGTTTGGGCGGGCAGTCGTCCGTGAGGGGCTGCCCGCGGTTTACTTTTGTTTCGTTTATTTAATAACAGTTGTTAAACGTTCACTGGTTCCTGCCTCTTTCCTTCCCATCTACGAACGTTTATTACATTAGTGCCGAAACCCGGGAGGAAGGAGGGACGCGCTGTCGGAGAGCCCTCGCTCCACTGCTTGCCACAATTAACGTGTACAATAACTAACCCTAACTGTTTTTGGACAAGGCAACACTGGCAAAAAAACACTATGGTACTATCATGGTTGTTTGGACATAGTAGTACCACAGTATTACCATGGCATTTTGAAATGTGTATCATGGGACACGTAAAGTACCATGTAAATCCATGCATTCCACTTCCATGTTCTATAATTACCACAGTATTACCATCTGGTGTCATTACTATACCATGGTACTGCCAAAGTACATCTGGTAACACTTTAATTTACAGTGTCCTACCCCCTAAACCAAACCCTAATCCTACCATAACCCTATAGTAAGTACATGTAGTTAATTAATATTACTCAGTACTTAAATGTATAATTACACTGTAACAGTGACACAGTAAAATACAGTGCAACTAAAAAGGGAATAACATGTTTTGTGGTATTCTTTGAAGTGTATTGGGGTACCATGTAAATACCACGGTGTATGAATTTTGTATAATTCAGAATACGCTATCAAAAACTGCCACTTTACCATTTTCAAAGGAAAATTGTAAATATATATTTTACCTCAACAGTTATGCAAAAAATAGTAGAGAAAAACAACAACAACATCATCATAAGTTTTATTTTTACAAAAAGTTGACAAATTGGAAGATTTCTATAGAAGACAATTACAGTGGCACTTGGACTCTAATTGACAAATATCTGCAAGAAACCGTATGCACTGTTCCTAATTATAGATATAATGAGGAGCAAATTATTCATCACTGTCTGGCAATTAACCCCAATCTCTTGTCGTCTGTTTCACAGTCTCGCACAGTGGGTCTCCAATGAACAAGAACAAAAGGAGCAGCAAGAGAACAGACATCCATCACCTACTAACATCAATGTTATCAGCCAACAGAGATGAATAATAATGATTCACCTGCTGGTATGCAAAAATGATCTGATGATCACGTAGCTCATTAAAATAAAAGTATTAAAAGTGATGCAGACACTCTGTGAGGTTACACCTGGCTCAAAACATTTACATACCTCTGACTCTGATAATTTGGCCTCCAGCTCAGACGTCTTCTTCCACTCCATGTCCAGCTGAGTTTTCAAACTCTCAATCTCTTCAGTGAGACTCTAGTTTGAAAAGTAATCATTATATAAATAAATAACAATAGCATTTATTACATTTTTTATACTAAAATATCCCTAAAATAGCATTTTACATAAAATGTGCTTGGATTTATGCCAATCACAAAGGAAATCATTAGTAAAGATAAAACTTAGATAAAATATTACTAAAGAATTTTGGAAAAACGGCATTCATGTCATTTCAGAATTACTGTAATTACGGATTCCTGACTTGCAGTGCGAGTTCACATTGCTGAACTGTAATTATTTTTTTCACTCAACTGCTGTGACGTGTAAAAAACAACCAAAAAGGCTGCAAGAGGTACATGTATATGTACAGTATGTGCTTTTATTGACATTCCTTTTCCAATTTTACTATTAGTAATTAACCATCCAGTAAAAATGAATAAATAACAACAAAAAATACAGATGCAAAAATGCACATCAACAGCAAACTATGATACTTTCGACATTCGATGCATTTTAGCATTACGAGCTTTGCCATAGAAACAAATTATTTTAGAGAGATTGTACAGATTCTACAGAGTGAGTCATCTTGTAATTACTCTAATTCTACCATGACATGAACTCAGTGTACAGGGTTTCTGCACATTCCTTAAAAAACAAAGATGAAAATCAGACCATGATTTACTCACTGTCAAGTCATTCTAGGTGTATATGACATTCTTCTTTCAGACAAATAAAAGTGTTATATTAAAAAGTCCTGCCTCTTCAACGCTTTATAATGGCATGAAATTACGCAAATTTTCACATGAACAAGCTAATCCACAAAAAAGAATAAAAATAACGTAATGCTTAGATTAGTTTTAGATTATCTAGAACGTTTTAGAACGTAGATTAGTTTTAATTTGGTATAGTATTTAGTTAAGTGTCATCTAAAATTTAAGATCACTCAAAAGTAAAAATTAAAGGAAGTGTATGTAAGATTGTGGCCAAAACTGGTACAGCAATCACTTTCAAATTACTGTACAGCGGTGTATCCCCCTCCCCCTTCCCCTCCCCTTTGACTCGAGGTTGCCAGATAGGCTGCAGGATCCAGCAGGAAAGTTTGTAGCTGCAGCTGTGGTAACTAGAGCAGAGCCGGCAACCCGAATGCCGAAACACTACTGACTTTGGGATTGGTCAATAGGTGGAGGGCGGAGCTCGAGGCCAATACACAACATGTCAACATCAGTTGAGGGCTGCAAAAACAACTTTTAAATGACAATATCCTGGCCGGACTACTGTTGTCAGTGACATAAGTATTTGACATTAACATGATTTCTTAAAGTCTAGTGACATATCAGGGCCATTTTATAATTAATTGAAATATTTTTTTTACATACAGTTCCTTTAAGACGTTTTATGGCCTTAAATAAAACAAAATTTAAGACTTTTAAAGGATCTACGGGAACCCTGAGTGTAAGTATTTGACAAGATGGATAATGAAGATAACTACATAATGAAGATTCTGTGATCATTTTACCTTTATCTGGTTCTTGAAAGTCAAGCTCTCCGTGCTCATCTGAAATTTCACTGTAGCGATCTCTTCTCGCGCAGCGTCCCGCTCCCCCTCGGTTTTGTCCAGCAGCTCTTTTAGCTCCAGCACAGTTTTTGAAAGTGTCTCTGTCTGTTGGAGCTCTTCATGCAGACTAGAGTTTTCTTGGTGAAGAGCCACCAAGCTGGCATTGAGTCGCTCAGTTTCCCTAACTCCTTGCTGTTGCAGTTCTTGTATCCGAGCAGCTTCGGCAGCCCATCGTTCACGGGCCTCTTCCCGCTCTGCGGTGAGCTGGCAAATTGTTATTCCCAGCTCAGCCATTTCTGTGTTGACTCGGTGGAGACACTCTCTTGTCTCAGCATTCTCCAGGACCAACCGTTCATTCTGGGCCTTGAGCTCTACCAGCTCCTCTTGGGCTAAAGCAAGTTCAGAAGTTGTTTTCAGGCGTTCTGATGTCTCCTGTTTTAGTTGTGAAGTTAAGGCTTCAACACGTTCGCTAGACTGCAGGAGCTCATTCACATGCTGTCGATTCTGCTCCTCTGCCTGCTTCTTCAATTGCTCAGTCAAGACACGCAGTTCTGCACAGGAAGCCTCAGTGACATCCAGCTTTGCTTGAGTCTTGTCCTTCTCCTCCACAGCACTATGACGTTTAGCCCTGAGATCGATCACTTCCTCCTGAAGCCTAGAAACTTCTTTTAAACTCAAACCCAGCTGATCTTCCAGGAGAGTCACTTTTGAGGCGATCTCTTGGGTTTCTTTAGTCTGACATGCGCTCTGCTCTAGTTGGACTTTCTCTGCAACTTCTTTCTGGGCCTCAAGACTTTTAATCATCTCTGTTTGTTTAATGAAAGCTCTTTCTGCCTTTGACTTCTCCATTTCCAAATCCCTCTCCCGACATTCAAGCTCTTCCACCCTTCCCTGGAGCTCCTCACAGAGCTTTTCCCGGTCCTCCAGTTGGGAATCCTTATCTTTAAGCTGTGCGGTCAAGTTTGCCTCATTGAATTTCTCAGCTTCAAGACTCTTTTTAAGTTCAGCATTCTGGCTGTTGATGTTGCGTATCTCCTCCTGCATAGCTGTGAGAGCTGCTTTAAGAGTGACCTGAACCTCCACGAGGTCCTTGTTTTCCAGCTTCAGTTGGCGAACTGAACTCTCGGATTCCTCCAACTGCATGTTGGCCTTATGTAGACTCTCATCCAGACTCCTGTTCTCCTCTCTCATCCGCTGCTCTCGTTCATCTACTGTGACTTTCGCGCCATCAATTTGCGCTCGTAACTGCTTCTCTGAGGCCCTCAATCCAGCCAGTTCATTCTCCAGGGAAGATTTGTTTTCAAGCAACTCCTTCTTGATGCCCTCACTCTTGTTCATCGTCTGGAGGAGTTTGCTGTTTTGCTCCATAAGCTTGGCACAGCTATCTTTGTATTCGTCAATCTTCTTGGCCTGGTCTTTGGTGCTCTTCTCCAGTTCAGATATGGCTACCATCAGATTCTGTTTCTCCCTATTAAGCTTCTCTGATTCCTTCTCCATAAGCTGGACTCTCTTGGTACTGGAGAGAAGATCAGAGTCTTTAGCCTTTAGCTGTGTTCGCAATCCTCGCAGCTGCCCTTCCAGACTACTCATCTTCTTCTCAAGCTCTTCTTTATCCTCTTGCATTCCCTTCCTCTCCACTTTGGCCTGTTTTTCCATAGTTTCCAGAGAGTGCTGGAGATCTTGCAGTTGCCTCTGCAGGTTGCTGGTCTCTTTCTCTCGTACCGCAAGAGCCCCTTGGAGTTTGTCCATGACATTACGGTGCTCTTCTGCCCTGGTCTGCAATTGTTTACCCTTTTCCGTCCAAGCTGCCATTTTTACCTCAGCCGCTTGGAGTGCCTCCTCCTTTATTCTGACTTTCTCAGCTAATTGTTCTGCCTGCCTCCTCCTCTCTTCTCCTTCTGTCAGAGCATCTATCCTCCCCTTCTCAGCCTCTTTCAATTCATTTAGCAACTCATGAATCTTCTGGGCAGAGTTGAAGTCACTGGCCGCCCTATGGCCTTTCTCATCCAATACTCCATCTAGCCTTGCCATTAATTCCTCATTTTTCCGCTCTGCTGCTGCCAACATGTCCTGGAGGTCCTTATGGGAGGTCTCTCGGATGGTCTCACGTCCTTTCAGGAGCTCCAGCTCACGGGATAGGGCTTGCTCGCTCTCAGCTAGCACCTCCAGGTTCCGCTGGAGCTCCTGATGGTTACCTTGGGCTGCTAGAGAGACATCCAGCTGCCTTTGGAGCTCCACCACAACCCCACGGAGTTCACCCGCCTCTGCGCCTAACTGCTGCACCTGGTCTAGGAACTCTCTTTGCTTTAATTCAGACTGGTCCAGCTCCAGGCGGAGTTCATCTATAGCACTGATGGAAGAATCATTTAGTCCACTGGAGTTTTGCACAGACATGTCTGAAAGAAGCCCAGGCCCAAAGTCTGGACTCCCAGGGAACTCATGGGTCTGCTACAAGGTTTGGGAGAAAGACAGAAAATAAGTAAGTAACTGAGAGAGAAGATACACATAATCAGAAAGTGAGATGAATCAGAGCAGATTTGAGACAAGCAATGACATCTGCTGGATATAATATGGTACACACGTTTGTAAGTTCAGAATGATACATATGTAATACATGTGATATATTTATATTAATGAATATTTTAAAGTTAATTAATAATTAGTATAATTATTAGTGCTGTCAATCGATTTTTTTAAAACTAATTAAATCACTTTTTTTCTATAATTATTCACAACTAAAAACAGTGGAGTTTTATATTTTAATAATTTCACAGTTACACTCAAAATGAATGTAAAAACAACTTAAAGACAGTATATTTTAAATAGTTGTTGTACTGGCATCTTTTTATGAATGAAGGCCAGTTTCACTGACACTAATACTGCTACAAATATCTTTATTAAATAGATTTTTTTTACATTAATGATAGACATCCAACATTACATTATAACTAAAAGCTATACATTTCAACATTTATAAGGCTTTTAAAAATTAATCAATGATTAATTATTGATATTAATAACATACAATTTATACATTTGTATAATGCATTAATTTAAAAAAACAACTTTACCTACTTTTATTTTACTTAAAGCTACAGAGACATACTATAGATGTGCTGGTACCTGGGAGTATGTGCTGGCCAGACTGTTGATGCTGGAGCTACGACTCGGTGGTTTCCACATGTGACTGGGAGAGCTAGTCATTCCCAGTGTCCTCCTGTGACATATTTTTAAATACATTATAAATTAACTGAAATGAACTTCAATTATCTCATTAAAACGCATTCACACATAATATTTCTAGTCATGGCAAATGGACCATGAATACCAAATGAACTATAAATTAGTATCATTTTGTGTGCCAGTGTTTGTGTTAGTCTACTGTTGATATTATATTTATATTATAAATTGCAGTGTGCTCTTACCTTGCAAAAGTGGGCCATTCTGAATCAAGGTCATGACCCCTGGATGCCACATCAAATTGAACATCATTGAGCTCATAGAGGTAATTAATGATGTCCACACTGAGATGGGGTTTGAGGAATGGACTGCGGGAATTATACCAGTCACTGCGGAAGAACAGCATTTTAAAAAAGCCTTTAGAAAACTATGTCGAACTCATGTCTAACGTCCTATCCATCCTAAAAGGCATGAGAAAAAAGAATTATGGTGTCCCAAATCATATTATATTGGAGATAAAAGGTGCTTGGATGGTTTTCTATTTAAAGTAGATTTAAAAAAGGCACATTCTTGAATGCATTTATAAGTAATATTACCCACAAGAACTTCTTGCACAATAGATACATTCAAGATTATGACCGTTTTTGTTAACTACAATGTCTAATCATCCTGACACTTTGACTTTGAGTGGTAAAAGTGCCCTATGCTTAATATTATATATAGATGTAGAGAAGAGCCAGTACTACCTGTGCATACCGGCCCACTTTGAGCACTACTAACATGCAAGTGCAAAGAGTATGCAGATAAGTGTTCTGTAGTAAGACACATTTTATGAATGTTTTTCCCCCACTTCAAGCACTGTATGTTAGTTACTAACATTGCAAAATTGCAAGCATAGTACATACTTTAATTGCAAAGTAGATGAATTTGAGTTGGAATGCACCCTTAATCGTAGAGCCCTAAGGAGGCATGCATTGGAAAGAAGACTCTACAGGTATGTGCAAACTTCTAACCTACCAAAAATGACATTGTACTGGCCATGTTAATTCAATCATGCCATGGGCTATTGTGCCATTTGTCACATCACAATCACTGCATTGTATGACAAATAAATAAAAAAATAAGGAAGCTCATATTAAGGTATATACATGTATAAGACACACCCATTACCCAGAGTAAATGTAATATTGTTTTCTTAAAACAGGGAAGCTAATTTATTGAAGTAAAACTCTCTGTGGGAAGCACTCTTAGTATTGTTTCTGCTGAATTAAGCTGTCTGATGTAAATAGTACCGTGACTAAGAAGATGCGGAAACGAGTTTCACCTTTTTTTGGTTCAGCTGTGAGGTAGCTCTGCATGAAGACACAGATATGTGTATGTACAGCTAGCTAATCAGAGGTCTGTAATGTCTGTATAAAAGGTGTTTATTGCATTTTAACTTGTTTTGAGGGTGCCACTCTCTGCATTGCTCACGGAACTTGTTGCGCTATTCTCAGGCAAAAACGTATCTTTAGAGAGCATGTTTGCTGAAAGTGATGAAAGAAAAGGGAGTACGAAATACTCCTGGACATGGCTTGGGCGTATTTTATGTTAATTACTAGCCTCATGCACGTAGTTGTTCATTTAGAATATTTAGAATTCATCAACATTAAACAAATTCATGTGCATGCCCTGCGCATGGGTTGTGAATTAGGCGGAATGTACAAATAGAGGACCTCATTCATGAAACACGATTAATTGCATTAAAAAAATCTAGGTTTGTGTTTACATAATACAGTCCCTGACAAAAGTCTTGTCACTTGTGTACAAATTGACCTAAAGTGCCGCTGAAATATATTTCTAATCAAGATTTTTTTACAAGAAATGGCTCATTTTAATCCCACCAGCTTTTGTGATAATGTTTCAGTGAAAAACTAAACTTTCAAAAAGTATTCTAATATTCACAGCTTGGTAAAGCCCATTGAGTCAATTTTTGCAAAGACATAAGTGTTGTCACCTTGTCATATGAGCTTCCCCTGTGACTAATAACGGATCAATTAGGTCTCAAGTGTGTATAAAAAGAACCCCAGTACACTAGACCTTCACATCAACTGCAACTAGACCTCTGCAAACATGCCTAAGATTCACCCAGAGACTAAAGTTTTGATTATCAAGAGGCTGAAGACCAGATCCACTGCTGATGTGGCAGACACCTTCAATGTGTCTCAGCGTCAAGTACAGAGGATAAAAAAAAGATTTGAAGAGACTGGAGACGTTTTTGACAAGCCCAGGTCAGGCAGACCCCGCAAGACAACTGCTCGAGAGGACCGTTTGTTGGCTCGAAAATCCAAGGCCAGCCCATTTTCCACTGCAGCAGAGCTCCACGAGACCTGGTCACCTGAAGTCCCTGTGTCAACCAAAACGTTTTGTCGGATTCTGTCTCGAAATGGCCTCCATGGTCGAATCAGTGCCCAGAAGCCAGCACTAAACAAAAGACAATTGAAAAACCGTGTGGCATTTGCCAAGGCCCACAGCCTGCTAAAAGGAAGGACGCTGGAAAAGTGGCAGAAGGTGGATTTTCAGATGAATCTTCTGTTGAATTACACCACAGTCGCCGCAAATATTGCAGGAGACCTACTGGTGCCCGAATGGATCCGAGATTCACCCAGAAAACAGTGAAGTTTGGTGGCGGAAAAATCATGGTCTGGGGTTACATCCAGTATGGGGGTGTGCGAGAGATCTGCAGGGTGGAAGGCAACATCAATAGTCTAAAATACCAAGAAATCTAAGCTACCTCTTATTCCCAACCATAAAAGAGGCCAAATTCTGCAGCAGGACGGTGCTCCATCGCATACTTCCATCTCCACATCAAAGTTCCTCAAGGCGAAGAAGATCAAGATGCTCCAGGATTGGCCAGCCCAGTCACCAGACATGAACATCATTGAGCATATGTGGGGTAGGATGAAAGAGGACGCATGGAAGACGAAACCAAAGAATATTGATGAACTCTGGGAGGCATGCAAGACTGCTTTCTTAGCTATTCCTGATGACTTCATCAATAAATTGTATGAATCCTTGCCAAACCGCATGGATGCAGTCCTTCAAGCTCATGGAAGTCATACAAGATATTAAAATTGGATCTCACAGCACCACAACTTAATTTGTTGACATATTTTTGTATTTGCAGTAAATTTGTTCAATTTCTGTATAGGCGACAAAACTTTTGTCTTGCCAAAATTTGACCTTTCTGTCTTGATTAAATGATAAATATTTTTCTATGAAAATTATTTATTTCAGTGCATTAAACATCATTTGGGAGGGTTTTAGCTTTTCATATGAGCTATTTCTAACACCAATTAATTAATTAAAAGTCAGGTTAATATCAGGTATTTCTAGAAAATAGATAAGCGACAAGACTTTTGTCAGGGACTGTATATGTGTGTACTCTGTATAATTACTATTTATTACACGGCTCTGTGAAATATTTGATTCTGATTGGTCAATCGCGCATTCCAGCGGTATGTTATTTCCAGATAACACCCGCTCATCCGGGTACTACGAGTTATCTTGACCGGTACTACTTCTATGCTTAACGCTGGCGCCATCTTCTGGCTTAAACAGTCGTGGGTTTCAATGGAAGACTTCAAGGCAGGTTTCCTTTATAATGTTTTTAATATAGATATTTTTCTTAGAAAAAACGCATCAATTCAAATCAGAAGGCTCTATTAACCCATCGGAGTCATGTGGAGCACGTTATTTGATGGACAGCTACATTTTTTATGGACTTCAAACACAACTACAACTACTGCTTGGATTAACGTTAGCCTGGACTTTTTAAATATAACTCCGATTGTATTTGTCTGAAAGAAGAATGTCATATACACCTATAATGACTTGAGGGTGAGTAAATCATAGGCTTGGTTTCATTTTTGGGTGAACTAACCCTTTCAGCATTCATTTTCAACATTTAGCAGCAATAGATAAAGGCTTAAAGCAGTTTGGAACTGTTTTTCTTCGCGGAAGCTTTGCGTAAGAGCTAATAAAATATTTAATCTCAAGACAATATTTTGTGTCTAATTTATTTGAGACTAGTAGCCGTGTAATAAGCGGGATAATGTACACCCAGCCAGTTGTTATCGCAGAATAAACCCCTTCAGCGTGATCAGGACCCCAACGCGAAGAGGTCCTGATCACTCTGTCGGGGTTTATTCTGCCATTATCCCTTACGTATATTTGAATACATGCACATACATGTATATATTTAAGAAATATTAGCATGTATATACTGTAGATATTTATATAATTTGTATTATATATAAATATTTTATATATAAATATTAAAATGTTTTCTTTATATATAATTTTGGATAAAATGCAGTGCTCCTCACTGTCACTTTTTACCCAACCGTCCAATCACAGTGGAGGATGGGTGGGACAAATACTACATTTACATTTATTCATGTTTTTTGTTTTTTTTATACTACACCAAACAACCACCAACCAACCAACCATCCTACTTGTACAATGACTGAACAACAATGGAAAAGTTAATATTGCTGGTTGCTGCATGAATATATTCAGTAATATTCTTCAAAATGAGAGAGCATATTACTGCCTGGTATATTCCAAATAATCATAGCAACCTCAGGTGCAAAAAACGCTGTGCCAAAAACAAAGCAATCTCAAGTGCAACCAGCTGGCCATTTTCAGAAGAGCGTATTTAGAGTTTTTAGCATTTTTTTAGCTGACTAAAAATTATTTGGTGGACACACATTCATTGAATATATATTGTTAGATACAATTAGTCTCTTTAAGATTCATGCAAAATACTGGTGGGGATTATGCTAGATTGATGTGCATGCACGTGCACCCGATTTACAAAATGACTGGAATTCATTAATGGATGCCCTTTTCACAAGCTGTAAGTCTCAGGTGTCCCAAGAGTGTTTCTGTGAAGTAGAAGCGAGTACAATTCGCAAAGATGGATAAATACACACTTTTCTACCGACTTTCATTTTCAGAACATGTAATTACCGCACGTTATATTTTGTCAGTGTAAGCAAAATCGCCTTTGTGAATGTGCTGGTTATGACGCCATACGGGGGCTAAAGTTAACATTGTCTCTGCATTCACAGAGATCAGAGCTGTCATTAGTTTTAGTTTTAAGAAGTAATAAAAATGTGCTTCAGTTCTGAATTGTACAGGTGGTGAGCATTTTTTTAGGTTAACATAACAAGCTCTGGTCTCTGTGAATTAGAGTTGGGTAACAAAACCCGGTGCTAATATAGCACCAGTACCTGTAGTAACGGACTGACTCAGAATGCAGATTGCGGTTCCTCATTTCGGTGCCATCAAACGTGCTTTTGCACTTTGGCTGACATTGATCCAGAGACAGACGCACCCAGCGCTCGTCACATATCACAGCGATTCAGTGTTTTCAACCACATCATGTTTATTTTGGTTTCAGACATTTAAATGCACAAAAGAAGCAGTAAAAACACACGCTGATGTCTATTGAACAGAAATAACAATCCTTTCTGACAGTTATAATTTGACAGTTTATTAATACCAGACACGTTATATAAGTTACTATATAGTTTACTCTATTCTTCTCCGAATTCACCGGTTACTTATTTTCATGTATATAACTCATGACTTAGGTAACAGGTTTGTGAATATTTTGAATAAAAATGAAAAAAACCTAAATAAACTGATACAGCAGACCTCTGACCTGTCCTACAGCGCTTTTGCGGCTGCAGTGTATCATGTGAGAAGCACGACGCGTTGCCATGGAAACAATAAGGCAATGCGCTCTAAGCCAGAGAATATGGTCATATTAATGCAAAATAATGGTGAACTGAAGCTAGTTTGTTGCAGACCAAGACTACAGAATAGTTTTCTGTTATTAGTGCTGTAATATCACAGTGTTAAATTAGGCCTATTGTAGTTGGGTTAGGTGGCTTTAGCCTTTACTGTGAATTTAAGTCAGTTGTGTTTTGTATCTATTTATATAAGTATATTTCAAACTTTTAATAAATTGTTCAATTTAAAAAAACAACAACAACAAAAAAAAAAAACCAATAAAAAGCCATTAATTAATGTCATCCACTGTCGTTTTGTGGCTCTTTTTAAAAAAAGTATCGGTTCAGGCACCGGTACCGTTTTACAAGTTTAGCAGCGAAATCGTAAAAACCCTAAACGATACCCAACCCTACTGTGAATACAGTGCTAGACAAAGGTAGCTTTAGCAATTAGCACATTCAGAAAGGAGATTTGCGGTACATACGCATTCTGAATAGAGTTGGATTTGATCCATTTCATTTCATTTCATTTATTTATTTATAAAGCACAAATAAACACAACAAAAGTTGACCACTGTGCTGTACAAAGAACAGTAATAAAAATAAGAATAATAAATAATAATATAAACACAACAATAAAAGAGAAATTAAAAAAGTAAAATAATAATAATTTAAAAAAATAATAATAATAATAACAATACATCACTAAATTTAAGCTTAAAAGGAAACCATGAGTTATAATGAATGGAATGCTTGATTTAAAAAGTAAGACTGTAACTTCGATTTAAATTCATATATCGACGATGCAGACCTCACAGATAATGGAAGACTGTTCCATAACCTAGGACCAGCCACTGAAAACGCACGGTCACCTCGCAACTTCAATCTTGTTCTAGGATATGCCAATGTAATACTGTCTGAGGATCGCAAACATCTAACTGACTTATTTACAATCAAAAGATCTGACAGATATGCAGGTGCCAAACCATTTAACGACTTATAAACAAACAACAAAATTTTAAATTCAACTCTATAATGCACTGGCAACCAATTAAGAGACGCTAATACTGGAGTAATGTGTTCGCGTTTACGAACCTTAGTTAAAAACCTAGCCGCGGCATTTTGGACCATCTGAAGCCTTGCAATCGAAGATTGAGGTAATCCGATATACAAAGAGTTACAATAGTCCAAGCGAGATAAAACAAAGGCATGTATAACTCTTTCGAGGTCTTTTAAAGATAAAAAAGATCTGACTTTAGACAGTAGTTTAAGATGAAAAAAACATGATTTTACAACCGAATTTATATGTTTGTCAAATTTAAGGGACAGATCAAGAACAACTCCCAAATTTTTAACCGTTGGTTTGATATAAGAGTTTAGTTTACCACAGTTAAGATTTAGATTTCCTTTTTTAACTGAAGGCCCAAAGACAATTGCTTCAGTCTTGCACTCATTTAGATGCAAAAAATTCAAAGACATCCAAGATTGTACATCCGCTAAGCATGCAAGCAATGTTTCTAAGCCATGCTTGTCATTATGTTTTAGGGGTAAATAGATTTGGGTGTCGTCTGCATACAAATGAAAAGACACTCCATGCTTCCTAAAAATTGAACCTAGTGGAAGCATGTAAAGGGAAAATAAAGTGGGAGCCAAAATAGACCCTTGAGGAACACCACAGGTAAGAGATGCTACAGATGAAGTAGCATGACCAATACCTACTGAAAAGGTTCTATTACTAAGATAAGATCTGAACCAGCTCAGGGCAGTTCCTTGGATTCCCACACACTTTTCAAGGCGTGATAAAAGAATGCTATGGTCCACTGTATCGAAAGCTGCACTCAAATCTAAGAGTACTAAAATTACTGAGTTCCCAGAATCAACTAGTAATAAAATATCATTCAGTACTCTTAGAAGTGCAGACTCAGTACTATGATTTTTCATAAAACCAGACTGGAATTTTTCTAGAATACTGTTAGTGGCCAAAAAACTATTTAATTGCAAAAACACAGCTTTCTCTAAAATTTTTGCAATAAACGGTAAGTTAGAAATTGGCCTAAAATGTGATAGGACAGTTGTGTCCAGGTTTGGCTTTTTCAACAGAGGTTTAACCAAAGCATGTTTACAAAAAGCAGGAACAGACCCAGAAAGAAGGCTCTTATTTATAATTTCTAGAATCCAGACCCCAACACTATCAAATACCTGTTTAAAAAATTGGGTAGGAACAATATCGAGAGCAGAGGTAGAAGGCTTCAGCTTAACAACTGAATCCATTAAACCCAGCATAGTAATCGGCTCAAATGAATTTATAAACTTAGTGGGAATCAAAACTTCTGCAGGGTCATCAGTACAGGGAGTAATGCACTGTCTAACTGAATCTATATTATCCACAAAAAATCTCAAAAAGTCTTCACACAAAGAAGAAGACTCCACTATCCAACGATCCATCTTTAAGAAGCAACTTTGTGCAAATCCTGTGTTTACTGACCCTTGTTTGCGAAGTAGTCCAGCATACAATGATTAACACAAATATATACGAATTTAGCTCATTTCTTGGGCAAATTCCCTTCAAATGAAATAAATCCATGGCATCCTCAGTGGCTCAGTGGCTCAGATGCTGAGAGTTTAGCATTACAAAAACATTTTGTTATAATGTTATAAGTTATAGTTATAATGTTTAAATAGATGAGACATTTTAAGAATAGCTGATCAAGCGTGGGTATTAACATGGCGGACTGTGTAACAGCATTACGAAGGCATGGCAATAGGGATGTTTGATTCCAGGTTTTCTGGAGTCGACTCTGACTTCTGACTCCAACTTGACTCTATTTAATATACATCAAAACAGGCTCCTAAATAAAGCAAGGTGGCAGTTGTTAATTTACCCCCCTCCTCCTCCTCCTTTGAGCATTGTAACTTTGCAGATGTTGTTTATGCTCAAAAAGTGAATTCCCAGTCACCACGTTTAACTATGAACAAATCAGATGTTTACGAAGTGCTTATGAATCTGGAGAAGAGTTTTCATAAAGGTCCGTTTATATGCTAATTACTCCAGATTTATACATATATTTTTACGAATGTTTAATGAATGAGGCCTTGTGTACACAATTATTAGTGAATGAGAATCAGTGTGTTTCATTTTCTTCAGGAAAGAGAAAACAAAAGGAACAAAACCAAAATAATTGGATAAAATCAAAAGGATATTTCAATGTAAGATCTGCAGCTCAAAACAATCAAAGGTCTGAATACTAAATATAATGTTTGTGAAGGAAGATGACAGGTGAGGTGACCGTGAAGAGTTACCTGGTGACCCTGTGATTCATGAGGCACTGCTGCAGCGTGTCAGCCAGCCGCTGGTGCACGAGTGAGTAACGGATAAACGCTCTGCCCTTACCCAGGGACGTCTTCAGCTGAGAAACAGAAAAATAACAAAGCTTTCACCATCACTCAAGTATCAAGTAGCCCAAAAACACATCTGACACCATTAGACACTATTGTGATATTAGATAAACTAATCTTTTTTACATTTCCTGAAGTAAACATGTTGGCCATGCCAATCCCCTATTATAATGCAAGGATGCTTTGGGTGGTTGCCAGGGTGTTGCTAAGTTATTGCCATGATTTTTGTGAGATTTCTAGGCGATTGCTTATATTTAAGGCAAAAGATGTTTGATTGATTAATATTCATACTCAGAATTCAGCTATTCTGCCACCGAAACTAGCCACAACACAAGAGGAAGAAGTTGGTGAACGCTGCGGCTGAGTTTAGCGTTAAGACAATACAGAGGAATCTGACTGAGGACAATATCAGACACCAGTCATGCGGAAGTGGTGCTTTTATAAAGAACATGGCATTTGGATCAGCATATCATGCGGGAAAACAAACAAGAACCTAATCAATAGCATCACTAAAAGCGCTAATTTTTCAGTGAGAAAGCGGAACTGTACAAAGCTAATAGGAAGGGTTGTTGAAACAAAAGGTGTGTGTCTACAGGTATGCTTTTACATAATAACATAGACAACTTTAGATTTACCACATTTAAAAAACATTTTACATGTTAGATGTTACTTTTTTGCAGTTGATTACAAAAGTCATATGCTGTAAAAAATTATTTTATTAACAGCAGAAATGTTTAATGTAGTCTCAATTAATATGCGATTACAAAGTAAAAAATATTTTATTATATTGTAAATTAATAATTATTTAACTAATAATAACCATTTTTTATATTTCATAATTTTTAAATAAATAAACAAAAACATACATATTATATATATATATATATATATACATACACACACACACATAATAAGAAGAAAACTTTAAGATAATAATAATTATTATTGCTGTAGTTCTAAATATTCATATTAATTAATGAAAGCTAGTTTACGTCACAGAATAAAAAATAAAATCTCAATTTTGGCTTTGTTTTCTCAGAATTGTATGATATAAAAAGTCAGAATTGTGAGAAAAATGGTCGCAATTATCTTTAAAATTGTTGTATCCTGTGGCGAAAACAAGCTTCCAACCAAAAAACAGTAAAAAATAGAAATTATATAAAAATGTTTTACATGCGATATAGCATATCACACAGAGCAATGCAGCTCAGATGCTTGTTAGAAGTGAATGAGACAGATGTTTACCTCTGCAATTGATTTAACAAATCGGATTCCATCATTTGCTCCTTTGATTTTGGCAAGGCAGTCGCTGAAATAATCCCAGTAGTCTTTTCTGGACCCCAGAAATGTTGTTTTCTCCTTCTGGTCAAACTGAGCAAGATAACAATAACATAACACTTCAGATAAATGACAGAGAAACACCATAAAAACAGACTCAAAAAAGTTTGAATGGAAAACTTTCAAGTCTTTTTGGGACACCGTTGAGCTCTCATCTAGCTGGAGTAGGGCCTTTGAGTATATCCATATGGGCCGCTTCACACATGCTATTATTAACATCCGTGGTGGGTGATCAGCTCCCGCGAGACAATTGCTATTTACACCTGATTAACATGCATCACCTGTGAACACTTGTGTCTGGGTTTCTGAGTTTCTTATTACACAAAAAATAAAGAACCAGAAGTCGCACTTTTGCTGCCAACTTGACATCAATCTCACTGCAAAAGCATAATTTCTGTGCACATATATGTTTTACGCAGTTTTTTTTTTCTCTTTTAAATCCACATATAGCAGTTCTAAACCCTTCTTTGAGCACAATGGTTAATTGGCAGGTAATCAACCATTGGCATAACTGATTTGAGCTGGATGATGACTGTTTCTTGCAGAGCTGCTTTACAGTTGATTTGACATTATTTCATAACTGAATAATTGTTAGCTTGTTAGAAGTCAACATCAACATTGTTATTGAACTGAATCTACATTGAACTGACTCAAAGCGGCACTAGTCTCTTCTGTAGAGGCTGCTTAAAGCTGAAATTTACTATTTTCATAATTGATGAGGTTCATAACTGAACTTCACACAATTATGGACCTTAAAGGAGTTCACCCAAAAGTGAAAATTATTCCATAATTGACTCGCCCTCAAGCCATCAAAGGTGTATTTGACTTTCTTCTTTCAGCCAAACACAATCAGAATGATATTAAAGGTGTCATGAACAGGCTTTTTTTATACTGTTGTCTGAGATCAACTAATGACATTCGTGAGTTTTTTACATTCAAAAACATCATAACTAATGAGTAATAGGCTATTTTCTACACTGTTTTGAGGCTATCTTCTGAACGCTGGGTTTTGATGGGCTTTATTTATGCTTTTTTTGGCGCACAAAAACTATTTCCGTCGCTTCATAAAATTATTGTAGAGCCACTGTAGTGAGATGGGCTTTGTATCGACGTCTTTAGTGCCAGCTGTTAATGACATTAGTGTCAATGGAGGCCTTTCTGAGCCATCGGAATTCAACAAAAATATCATCATTTGTGTTCTGAAGATGAACGGCGATCTTACGGGTGTCGAATGACATTAGGGCGAGTAATTAATGACAGAATTTTCATTTTTGGTGAACTACCCCTTTAAGTGCTAATTTATTAGTGTGCGTCTTTAGTCAATCCTGACAGTAGTTTTTTAACGCCAAAAGAGGGTTTATGCTGGCACAAGCTGCTAGTAAATCTGACCCAAAATACATTTGGGACTACTTTTTTGATTATGGAGCTTGTTTAGACTTGTTTTCTGCATCTATATGTCTCTGACCTGAAGCAGGTACTCCAGTTTGTAAGAAAACTTGTGCAGGTTAGAGCTGTCATCTGTAATGGGCTCGCCGTTCTCTTTATACTCCTTTGTCAGTTCTGATACAGCATCTATAAGGAAAGACCATCAGAGTAAAACTCTGTCAACCAGAAATATTTTAAAACAATTGCAAAGCAATACACTGTAATCGGCAATGATCATAAGCAGCAAAACCCCAAACTATAGTCATTTTACAAGGGTTGAAGAAGAGTTTTTCTCTCCTTAAGTCCATTTTGGTTATATTTACTCCACGTGCCTTTTATCCACCTCAGGAACTGAAACGGCAGACATGAGGGATGAACGCTGATACACAGGTCTCTCTCGTTTTGCATTTCTCTTTCCCCCCGTGTTAAAAGCCAGCACCCTGCGAATCGCAATTGCACGTGCTCCACCGTGGCCCAGCGTTTTACTCTCTAAACAATACCTCTGCCTCTTTTCATGAGGACAAACACACATCCGTACCATGCAGATCTCTGATAATCCTTTGGATCTGACCCTCCCCGACTGCAGCACCAGCGGCCATGGTCTGACTAGCTTCCTGCCAATGGGGTCAAGAGGTCATCTGTAGTCTGCTGAGTAAATGAATCACAGTGACAAAGGATAACTAGCGTTTGACATGCACGTTATATAATTATTGAAAGATTTAAGTTTAGTAAATGAATATTCGGCCATTAATTACTCGCCGTCATGTCGTTCCAAAACCATACTACCTTCGTTCATCTTCAGAACACAAATGAAGATAAACAGCTGTTTAATTAACACTTTCAAGGCCCAGAAAGGAAGTAAAGACATCATTAAAATAGTCCATGTGATTTCAGTGGTTCAACCATAATGTTATGAAGCCACAAGAATACTTTGTGTGTAAAAATAACTACTTTTTTCAACAATTTCTTCAAGTGAGCACCAGGACACATGCGTGTGAGGCTGACGCAGGAGCTGACCAATGTAAACTGCGTAAGAGACTGACAGACGAGATGAAATTGTTGAAGAAAGTTATTTTTGTTTGTAGTTTTTTTTTTTTGCGCAAAAAAAGTATTGTCGTCACTTCATACCATTAAGGTTAAACCACTGGAGTAACATGGACTATTTTAACAATGTTTTTCATGGACTATTTTAACAACCTTTCTGAACCTTGAAAGTGTTAATTTAACAGCTGTCTATGGAGGGGTCAGAGAGAGCTCTCGGATTTCATCAAAAAAATCTTGATTTGTGTTCTGAAGATGAACAACATGAGGGAGAGGAATTAATGAGAGAATTTTCCCCATTTTTTAAAGTGAACCCTATAAAAAAAAAACTTTAATCCTTTTTTGATTTATCGGTCATTTCAGTGATTTTAAGTGGTGTTTGCTAAGTCAATTTAAGATATCATGTTTTGATGAAACTCTGGATTAGCATTTTGATGTATGAAGTACATTTCAAAGTAGTGCAGATTAATAATATTGGTGATCATATTGGCATATAAGGCCACAAACTAGGTTTTGTGTTTCATTGGCCCTGGCCGAGGGTCTACAGTAAGGATCTCAGTATTGCCCCCTGTTGATGACCAAAGCTGTAGAATACACACATAATTATTGTTAATGCCAAAATGTATATTAGTAAAATGTACAATATCTTATAAAGTGATAGCAATCAAATAGCAACAAAACCTTTGCTTTAAAAGCTTAAAAAAAGAAAGGTGTCTATTAGCTCTCCTGAATATATATGGTAAATGAATTGTCACACAATATAAAATAAGAATAAGCTCAAGCGTTTCATATAAGGCTTTTCTATAAAGGAACTACTAAATTGGTACCCAGTACAAGCTAAAAACAACTTAACAAAACCACTTCTCAAATCTATATCAATCTATTATTAAAGAGTAATTTGGTGAAGATTCTGAGGAATAAAATAAAACGAAAAAGAGCAATTACCGAACTTTCCAGATTTATTTATTAATACTTAGACAGCGTGTGTGTGTGTGTGTGTGTGTGTGTGTGTGTGTGTGTGTGTGTGTGTGTGTGTGTGTGTGTGTGTGTGTGTGTGTGTGTGTGTGTGGTGTGTATTAAAGTTTGATAATAGTACGATTTTTAAAATGTTTTAAAGAAGCCTCTTCTGCTCACCAAGGTTGCATTTATTTAATCCAAAATACAGCAAAAACAGTTATATTGTGAAATATTTTTACAATGTAAAATAACTTTTTTTCTTATAAAGTAGGCTATATTTTAAAAGGCTATTTATTCCTGTGATCAAAGCTGAATTTTCAGCATTATTCCTCCAATCTTCAGTGTGACATGATCCTTCAGAAATCATTCTGATATGCCATTTTGCTGCTCGAGAAACATTTATGATTATTATAAATGTTGAAAACAGTTGTGACTATTTCAAAAAAAAATTCCCCAGGATTATTTAATGAACAGAAAGTTCAAAAGAACAGCTGAACTATAAAGCTTTTGTAATATTATGAATGTCTAAATGTCACTTGATCAATTTAAAGGAACTGTATGTAAAAAATGTATTTCAATTAATCATAAAATGGCCCTGATATGTTACTAGACATTAAGAAATCATGTTAATTTCAAATACTTCTATCACTGACAACAGTAGTCCGGCCAGGATATTGTCATTAAAAGTTGTTGTTGCAGCCCTCAACTGATGTTGATACTGACATGTTGTGTTTTGGCCTGAAGCTCCGCCCTCCACCTATTGTAGTGTACAAAGTCAGTAGTGTTTCGGGGATTCGGGTTGCCAGATCTGCTCTAGTTACCACAGCTGCAGCTACAAACGTTCCTGCTGGATCCGGCAGCCTATCTGGCAACCTCGAGTCAGTGGGAGGGGGAGAGGGAACACACCTGCAGTACCCGTTTTGGCCACAATCTTACATACACTTCATTTATTGTATCCTCGCTGAATTATTCATTTCTTTAAGTTCTTTTCCAAAAAAATTTAATTCTTACAGACCCAAAACTTCAGAACGGTAGTACAATGTTTAAAAAAAGCATTCTATTTCAAATATATACTGTTCTTTTGAACTGTCTATTCAACTGTTTTGAATAGAAAATAACAAGATAATAGTATTTATAATAATGATACATTTTTATTGAGCAACAAATCGGCATATTCAAATTATTTCTGAAGGATCATGTGACACTGAAGACTGGAGTAATGATGCTGAAAATACAACTTTGCATCACAGGAATATAAAAATACATAGGCCTATCCAAATATATTCAAATAGAAAACAGTTTTAAATTGTAAAATAATATTTCACAATAATGTTGTTGTTTCAGTATTTTTTTTATCAAATAAATGCAGCCTTGGTGAGCAGAAGAGACTTCTTTCAAAAGCAATCAAAATAGTAGTTTCCAAACTTTTGTCTGGTAGTACACACACACACACACACACTTCTACATTAGTTCTTCTTTAATAGTCAATGACATTTCTGCATCTGCTTTTTAGAATTTATGACTAATTTACCAGAATTATAAATATCAAGTTACAAAATTATCACGCAAGACATTTAACCCCTCGGTGGGATAGACAAAAGACTTGGAAGAGAAACAACATTTAACGTTATGTATAATCATATTTACAATACAGTAACGTCACTGCGAGATTATGATTATAATTTATGCAACAACAACACTATAAAACAACTGCTTTTGAAATGTAAACAAACGCCAGTGTTCGCGTTCTTTTACACACTTTGACGTAAACTGTATGGTTTGAATGCAAATTAAAGCGTTCTTTCGAACAGCATCTTTTGTTGCCATAGAAACTAGACATTTAAAAAAATGAGGAACCGAAATGTCACTGTATTAAAGTTCTCTCAACAAAGGCGTAAACAGCCAGTCACGCGCAGTATGATATGTCAGAATACTTATACCGAGTAAACGCAGTTTCAAACTAAAGTCAACCTCTATGTATTAGAGCTGGAGTTTGTTAAACCTGTGATGAACGTCCTGAAAGTTATAAAATAAGCTGACATACTTGGGATTTTGGGAAAATCCGGGGAGATCCACTTGTTATTGTAATACAACCTTGCTAGTCTTTTGATTGACAGACATTTCCGCCACGGAGGGCGGGCTTCAGAGTCGAGATACATTTTTATTGGACTACTGACTTAAGACCCGCCCACAAGTTTGTTCAAGCGAACAGGTAATTGTGCTTGTCGGAAATGAAACAACATTTTACTATCGTGTGACTTCAAATGTAGTAAAGTTCACCATAAAAGTATCTAATTTTCATAAGCAATAACTAGAAACATGGAAAATCGCATTTAAACATAATTTCTCTTCACATCTACGCATAGGCCTAGCCTATATGAAATAACAAGCTTGTGTTATCGTCCAAAGATCCTTTCTGCGTCTGCTTTTTGTTTAAGAGAATTGACTAAGTTAACCAGAATTATAAATATCAAGTTACAAAATCATCACACCAGACATTTTTTAACCCATCAGTAGAATAGACAAAAGACTTTGGAGAGAAACAACATCCTAAAGGATTCCAATAAGAAACCTTTACAAGATTCCAATTAGAATTTCTATCATATTTTAAAACCGTTCCGATAGGATTCCGTGTCTGGATATGTGTCTTGTCCTATAAGATTCTTATCTGATTCCTATAGGATTCTGTGGGAAGACAACACATAAATATCCTTTATCATAATTTCAAGATTTTAATGGGATCCAATTGGGCCTCACACACACACACACACACACACACACACACACACACACACACACACACAATATTACTGTAAACAAAGTTTAGTTAGGCTACTTCATTAATTCATTCATTGATAATTTATTTATTATGATAAAAAGTAATAATAAAAAATATCACAGGACAACGTGAAATTCCATTAAAATAAATCAGAATGTCCAATAGCCTATTCTAAGAATCCAGGATAAACTGAAATCCCAACAGGATTTTTTGACAAAAGTAGCCTGAATAGCCAACAATAGTATATTCAGTCTTGACACAAAGATTACCAATTAATTGTGAAAATAATTTTCTTTAAATTGCTTCACCTTATGAAAACGCATCTTAAACTTGTTATTGGTGGTGTTAATATTTTGGATATGAAGTGTAATAGGGTAACTCATATCAGAAAGTGTCTTACTTAAGTGTCTTAGGCCTAGTCGTTGTTACCATAAAACACTTTTAAAATGAAAAAAAAAAAATTCTCTATACCTTTAAATGAGAAAGTTTGTTCAGTTAGTTTTTACTGCCAAATAAGGTAAAAGGACTCACTAGCTCCTGCATAATGACTAGGTAACTAATTAGTGATGCATTTTATGACTTTATTCAGAGTAAAGAATATGATTAAATACATTTCACAAAATGTTGTGATAATTGGTCAGTTAGTTAATAGTTATTAATGAGGCTAATCTCAGTCAGTAATTATTGATTACTTAATTAATAACAATAAATCAAACAATAAATTGATTAGTTCAGCTTGTTATAGTTAAAGGTGTCATAACCTGGCTTTAAAAAAAAAAAAGGTCAACTAATGACGTTTGTGTGGTTTTTACATTCAAAAACATCATAACTAATAATAAGTAATAGGCTATTTTCTACTCTGGTTTTGAGGCTCTCTCCAAAACGCTGGGTTTTGATGGGCGTGCCGCACTGGAGACTTGAAAGTAAACGGCTAGGATTGGATAAGATTTGCATATTTAATGAGCTCCACTGTCAGTTCAATGACATGAGAGAGGAGAGAATGAGGGAGAACCGACAACCGGAATGATTCTCTCGGTCACAGGGCTCGTAAACTTCTTTATCAAACAAACACAATAGGTGTGTTCGACATCGGATTGCGGCTGGATGCATGCGATCGGCAAACGGAGACGTGAAGTCAGACACTTTCTGCTTCCCGTGGTGACGCTTGCGCTGTGTTGGCAAACTTTATCACAGCTGAAGTTAAATAAATGCAATATTTCTCAAACACACAGATATTTCAGATTATATTTTCATTCAATACTTGATGTACTGCTTAATAAAGCGTCTGTTTGGACAAGAATAAAGTTCAACATATAAACCTACACTATCAATGAAGTGTTGTCAACGGTTTTTATCAGTTTTAGTTCGATAAACATGATAATATAACATCACGACTACATGAAAAGAGGTTTTACTGTTATAAATTAATGATTTGTGAGCATTAGTGGAACAGAAGGTTTTAGAATAAACACGAAACGCATGTGATCGCTGTCATGCGGTGAATCCGGCCAATCGTGGATCAGCTGTGTCGTCATCAGAGCTTGTGCATCCTCCTGCAGCCACCCTTGAGAATCTGCAGCGAATGCATCAGCTGGCTGCTCTCGAATCGCTCTTGCCGTACTTTGTTGACATACGTCACAGTCCCGTGCCATCGGCGATGCCTCAAGTCGGACGAAATTTCTAACCGGCATGCACTGCTTCAAGTCAGCCGCCGATCGGTCTGCGCATCGCTGGGTGAAGTTGAACAAGCCTAATGTTTTATTTCTCATCGACATGCGATTGATTCAACTATTATTTTAATATTACACATAGCCCGCAAGATCGGACGATATAAGCGTGAACCGCGTGCACACATACATACACGTTCAGCACGCGCGCCACCCTTCAGATGTCAACAAGAGAGAATAGCAGAACAAGAATGGAATATATTGAGATTCATCTGCCTGCCGGGCTTTGCGAGCCCTGACCCATACGTGTCTGAGTCCAGCGTGCTGAGGTATGTTCTGTTAGACACGTACACATAAGTAAAATGATCTATAACAATGCAGTACAATTACATATAAAATTACTCACATTGGTGTTGCACCATTCCCGTCAGATCCAAATCCTGCATCGACCGGAGATTTGTTTACAAACGATCCCACAGTGAACTTAAGTGAACATGGCTGTGTGCTGGAACTTCATTAAAAATGAAATTCAACCACACGTTCCTAATATTAGGATCCGTAGAAAGCTTATGCAGCAACTGTGTTCTTCCATAATCAGGAATAGTGCAATATCTTAATCTTCCTCCTCGGCATGAAATTGTTGTTGACCAGCTAGCACGAGCCCTCCTTGAGTCAGTGGGCGGGGCTACTGGATTAGACGTGCTGTAGATTCTGTAGAGGCGGTGTTTCATCACGCACTGACGTCAGAAGCATGGGACCGTTTGCTGAGCCTGGCGTCTATACAAGCTTTTCTTTGACTAACAAGGAAGTTTTCAGCTCTGAAACTTACAGGATATTCTTATATTACCATGACCTTTTATATATCTAAAGCTCAAGGGAAAGTTGATTTCTCAATGCATCCCCCCTTTAATAGTAGTAGCTTAAGTGTTAATGTAGTGCTACTTATTAATCATGCATTACTTCCTACATAGTTATCTGTTAATAATGGACCATTATTCTAAAGTGTTACCAACAATTGCAGTGCTCTGTTCAACCTCTAGAGTTTCGCTCTAGTGTTAGAACCGGTGAATGCTGTTTGCAGGTTTCATAAAGAGAATGATGTCGCATGTGAGCGGCAGCGAGTCATGTTTGTGGTTCAAATAGCTCAATATGAGAGGCAACGAGAAATGCAAAGACCTCAAATAAAACATCATCATGTTTTAAAGAAGAGTGGCTTGATTTGGTGGAAATAACATGATGGGCACAGACAGCATGGTAACAAAAGTGACATTTACAGTTAGGCCTACAGCTACACCCACCACAAGTGAAGTGCAAAAACTATAAACAACTCAGTAGGCTAACACGTCAATTTAAGTAGATGTATGTGTGGTTTGAGTTTCAGAGATGTAAAAGTGTTCACATGTTCCCTTGAAGTCAGCTATTAGATCTATTTTATCTTTTTTTTTCTGTGCAAACTGAAACTGATATAATAGCCTATCACTTTAAATACTTAAGTTAGTTTTTAAATTATATTATAGGCTGCTTTATACTGCATGATGAAACCACTTATGTATGCTGTAAGGTCTGGTATAAAGAATGTTTTTGCTATTGGGTGACCAAAATGTCCACCCAATAGAGAAAAGTTTTGCTCATCGAGAATGTTTTTAGAGGGAACATTGCTCACCAAAATGTTCTTTGTGTAATCTTGAATGTGAAATGCTCACACATTTTTGTCATTGTAAATATTCAGAAGACTTTTTTGAAGTAGGTATTTATGATGTTTTTTGATATAAAATAATCAAAATATATGAGTCAATGATTCATTTTTTGGACTGTAATAGTGACTCCAATATAATTGATAGCACATTAAAACTAATAATTATTCTTGGGAAGTTTTATATGCATAAAGTTAAAGTAGCCGAATGTCTATTTAATATTTGTATAGCTTAAATATTTTATGACTCATTAAATTAAATAACTACAAATACAATTTATAAAAACATCTCCCATGCTGAATTATCCATTGAACGTAAGATCTATGATGTAAGATCCCCCAACTTCAGTTTGATATTAAACGTCATTGTATTTTTTTTTTTTTGAAAGCTGAAAAAAAGAACATTATTTATGGAGGTGAGACAGCATTGATTCGCTGGAAATGGATCCTGAATTTCAAAATTCTGCTCCACCAGCTAGGACAGAGTTGCAGGTGAGTAGCAAGCGTGTGGCAAGTAGAGCTGAAAAGCCTTCAAAGTAGCAACAAATGCCCTCAGAATCAAAAACACTGGCCCATCAAGATAGCCTGACAAGCCAGACCCACATAAAGATGTTTGGTCTGGAAGCTCACCATAGACAGGGCTCAATCCGAGGGGCGGGATAAACGTCGTCTTTCAAACTCCCTCTGCACGCGATAGGATAGCGCTACAACCAACCAGAGCAACGTGAAGCGGAGCTAGTTGACAAATTAAACTTTCGCCGTATCCGGTCGGCAAAACTCTGAACACATCTTCCCTTTTTAAGAATGACTTCAGTGCCGTTCTTTGTTCTTTTCTCAGAGAAAAGCTTAACTCCAAATCTTCCAGAGTCGCAGTCAAAGCTGATTTGAAAGACTGCCGTTCGCCAGTTTCTGTGTTTACTAGTAGCACGCAAGTGCAACTCTACAGTCATCATGTTAAGCCCCGCCCACCGACTCTACACACAATGTGATTGGCCTGACCAGAGTTTGGTTTTTATAGCTCAGAAGTGTATTGAGAGTTGCTAGACAACAATTGCGGCAGATTAGATTTGCTGCCGCTAGTGTGAGTCTAGATTTCTAGGCTACCATCAAGTAGCTGAGCTTGCAAACATTGTTCAGCCTTATTATCAATGACCCCTGCTCATCGGAATTTGGGTGAGGAGTCAAGGGCATGTGTGTCTGCTTCTCCCTTGCCCAGGTGTGAACTGGCATCCAGTTTTTCCAGAAAGGAGCCAGACACCTTGCCTCTTGTTGTCTCTGACTCATTAGATAAGGATGGGCAGGATTATTATGCACCCCTGGATAAGACGTTGCCTTCACATTCTCGGTTTCAACATTCCCATAGCAATGACGGTTCGGAGCGCAGGATGCTGCTTCTTGAGTGGTGTTTTCACTGCAAAATACGCTCATGATGGCACTCGCCAAGCAGAATTCATGGGCCATTCAAACCTATTGCGTTGCTCAGTCTCTCATCACACTCATTTTTGCCTCTAAGAGGTGTCTGGGTGTTGTCCTAGTCTCTTTATCTGATGGCATTGGACAGTTTGTTTGTGGTAGTCCAACAAGACCCAATCAAAATGCAAACCTTTGTCCACTGTTATGGGCAGAGAGGGGCCCGGTCATAAACTGGGTCCTGGAATGTGCTGTCCACTACAGGTGGGTTCACCGGATGAAGCCCTTAGACAGAGTCTACACTACCCTAGCCTGGAGTGTAGATGCACATATGATCTGTTAGTCAGGATTTGTAACACTGTCTTAAGGTTGAGTCGTGTAGGGAATTCCGTGGCTCATCTTTTGTTAGCACTTCATTTTACTATAAACGATAACCCACTAGACAATAGAGCATCATAGTTGCTTGACACTTCCTTGCAGGCCTTGGGGTCAGTTGTTTTCTCTAACGAAAATGCTCTTGGGCTTATTAAACAAGCTAGGAAGCAGGTTTGGCTAGCACAGTCTAAACTCCCAGAGGTTTCTAAAAATCGTCGCCAGCTACCACTGTTACCTGGACAAATCTTTGGTCCAGCATCCCAAGAAGCTCTTCAACAGAGTTTGTGCAGTGGAGTCTTATTTCCAGCACTTTGAGTGCATTGTGAATTATGGGCCATCTACACTTCGAATGCAGGGACACAGAAAAGGACAATCTTACAGGCCTGCACTACAGGCTGCCTGATCTGATTCTTTCTTGAGAAAGGAGGCATGCATGCCTGCTTTAGACCACCTTCTTGTTCAGCCTCTCGACTACAACTTTGGAGAGGGATAACGAACAATAAGTGGCTCCTCGATACACTCAAGTCTTCAGTTCTGTCACAGACCTCCATTATGCACCCATAACCGGCCTACAGGGGTTCGGGAATCTTGTCAAGCTCTCACTTTATCTCTGGAGGTCCTGGGTCCTTCATTTTGGACCTCAGACACCTGAACAGGAATCTCAAACAGCTTCCCTTCTGCATGATGTTTGTCACAGATGTCCTACAAGCAATCGAACCTGGCATGTGTTTAACCTCTGTGGATCTGAAGTACGCATATTTCAACATCCCTATTGCACCTCATCACAAAAAGTTTTCTTCGGTTCATGTTCCAGGGCAGGACATACCAATATCGAGTCCTACCATTTGGCCTCTCCCTTTCTCCCCGTATATACACACGATGTATCCAAGCGGCACTCAAACCTCTACAACGGGAGGGCATGTTGTTTCTTCCGTAGCTGGATGATTGGTTGCTTTGTGCCAGATTACCTCAATAGGTGGCTAGCAACAACAGCACCTACTGGAGCATGTCACTGCCTTAGGACTGAAGATAAACCTGCTGAAACGCTGCCTTACTCTATGCCAGTCAATAAGCTTTCTTGGGTTGCATCTAGACTCCAGAGTGATGAGGGCCACTTTCACAGCGTGCAGCAGGCAGGCTATACGGGGAGCCATAGCGAAGTTCCAGGTTCAACGCAAGCTACTTTATCTCAGTTTGCTACAGCTAGTGGGCCTTTTTACAGCAGCCTCATTGGCCATTCAATTAGGGCTTTTACACCCTTGCCCATTTCAGCACTGGTTGACAGCCAGATGGTTGTCAGCAGTCCACAACAGTGACAACCAGTTAGTCCATCTCCCTGAGGCTTTTGAGACACAAATGATTTCTACAAAGGAGTATACCAATGGGACCTGTCAGAAAGTCGCACCCTTAACAAAACAGAGGCTGGCGTGTTGTACATGTTTGGCAGGTTAGACAGCACCAGCATCTATGAAATGCCATTCAACTGAGGCTGTGGCTACTTCTTGGACATGAGGCCCCAATTCCTTTGGTCAGTTCTGCTGTGCTGTCGGATGGTATTTAGGTGGGTGCAGTCCTCGTGACTTGGTTACATTCATCTTCCACTATGTTGGACTTCCTCTGGCAGTCTTGTTACTGGCGTAACCTTGTTTCTATGAATCTCTGGTCACGGACTGAAAAAAATAACGAAGTCAGGGTCACAGGCGCGAGACGCGACTCCATTATGTTCAACCATCTCTGGCGGTCTTCCACTGTTCATACCACCAAAGTTACACCAGTAACAGTAACTCTCTCGCCTTTCGTATACAGTCTTCACACAAACAATTGCTTCAATTTATCGCTTAAAGGGTTAGTTCGCCCCAAAAATGAAAATTCTGTCATTAATTACTCACCCTCATGCCGTTGCAGGCCCGTAAGATCCCCGTTCATCTTCGGAACACAAATGAAGATATTTTTGTTGAAATCTGATGGCTCAGAAAGGCCTCCATTGGCCACAATGTAATTTCCTCTCTCAAGACCCATAAAAGGCACTAAAGACGTCATTACAAAGCCCATCACTACAGTGTTTCTAAAATAATTTTAGGAAGCATTTTGTGAATTTTATCTTTATCATGAATCAGTGTTTTGAATCAGCAGTTCGGATCATGTGTCAAACTGCCAAACTGCTGAAATCACATGAAACTTATGATTTAAAAAAAGTTTGTAACATTTGGCATATTTTAAGTACTCAGCTGAACAAAATATATAACACTGGCCTAGGGTTTTTTGGATATTTTACTGCAAAAATCTTACGTATTGCACATTTAATTGCAAATAATCTATTTGACAGCACTTAATATAACAATGAATTTAAGAAATTATTATATTTATATATTTTTATTTTTATATTAAGTAATAAAAGTGGCAAGGCTTGTACACTGTAACAAATAAAGTAAATAATTGGAGTACATTCTACAAGAAAATAACATTTCAGTCCATCTACTTTCATGTTGCGATGTGTTCATTTAATTTTAGGCCTTAATTGTTTGAGTTAAAAAAAAGCCTGTGTATATGTATGCAAGTGTGCTAAGAAAAAAAAAAGAGGAACCATCTCTAGTATAAATACAGAAAAGGTAAACGCCTCCCTCACATTGGATCTGCTCAACTGTTTTGACAAGATATAGTCAACCTCAAAAATAGTGGGGACAATGACTATTTCCTATCAAATTATTTTGAATCCATGTAGTTAGAAAAGAGACACAGTGGAAAGAACAGGTAAGAACTAAATGTCAGGCTTCATTTTGTATTTTCTCAATGGAATTAATTTAGCTAAACTGATTAATGTGACTTTCTTCTGTTGTTTTGTCCTAACGAAAATACATATTTTATTAATGTCTGAGTTGATTCTCCACAGAAAACCATAAAGAACTGAACCAGGACAAATCTGATCTCTGACTGAAGTAGGTTGAGATGTTGCAGAACATGACTGACGAGGGAACAATGGCCTCAGACTACTATGACGAAGACTATGAAGACCAGCTGTGTCGTAAAGAGGAAGTGGTGAAAGTTGGATCTATTATTATTCCAGTCTTTTTCTCATTAGTTGTTGTGTTAAGCTGCATCGGTAACATCCTTGTTCTGGTCATCCTGGCACTTTACGAGAGTCTCAAATCCCTGACCAACGTGTTCATCCTCAATTTAGCTGTGTCAGATCTGCTGTTCACTTTTGGACTTCCATTCTGGGCCTCGTACTACATCTGGGGTTGGACGTTTGGAGAGAGTGGCTGTAAAGTGGTCAAGTTTCTCTTCTATGTTGGCTTTTACAGCAGCGTGTTGTTCTTAACTCTCATGACTATTCAGCGTTATATGGCAGTGGTTCATCCTCTGTCTGACTGGGAGAAACACAAAGGTTTTTCAGTCGCTCCCTTTATCATTTGGATCCTGAGCGGGACGATATCGCTGATTGGTTCATTTCATAGCAAAGTTATACTACATTTTAACAATGCATATTGTGAATATGGCACAGTTGAAATGAAATCTGGCATTGCTTATTTTCAAAATGCTTTTTTCTTCATTGCATTTATAATCATGGGATTTTGCTATTGCAGAATGCTTCAGACAATAACAAAATCTAGGACCAATAAGAGACACAAGACTGTTAGACTAATATTCTGTATTGCACTGGTGTTTTTTGTTGGTTGGGCTCCATATAATATTGTTATGTTCTTAAAATCTTTGACCGATCAGAATATCAAGCCCTTCACAGACTGTCCAGTAAGCATTAGACTCGACTATGCATATTATGCTTGCCGAATGTTAGCTTTTACACACTGTTGCTTGAACCCTGTGTTTTATGTTTTTATTGGCGTTAAGTTCAGGAATCATCTAAAATCAATTCTTCAGAATATCTTTAAAAAAAAAAAAAACCTCGATTCCAGTCAAACCAGATTGGCAAAAAATCAATCACTGGGTTCAATGTACTAAGAGAAAACTCAAGTACTTTTAGCGAATGTATCGAACCAACCATGAGTTCTAAGATGCTCTGAATTTGTTAATGATATACATACACTCTTAAATACACTCGATTTAAAAATAAAATTAAAAATAAACTTTCTTTTTAAGAGTGTAAAGAATCTGTTGTAGCTACTGTAGCATTGTTTTAATATTATAAATGTGCTGGAGTTTATTATCTGAAAGCTTTAAGTCATTGCATATCTACTGCCAATATAATTACAATCGTTTAATATGCATGATTAAAATAGAAAAAAAATAATGAAATGTTGCCTGGAGGAAAACTCTCTATCAAGCAGCAAAAGCATTCATCATGTTATCTGTAATGTTCTTCCTTTCTCTGGCTGAAGTTCTCATTTCATTAAAGGTCATACAAAAATAACTGGAAGTACGTAAGAACCACTGACAAATGCTCTAATTATATGCAAGTGTTGTCATTAAAGCAGAAAAGATTTTCACATGAAATTAAAATATATCTATGTAAATACTTTTTATTTAATGTATGCGTTTACATGATTGTTTTCATGTTTATGTCAAAGCTTGTGTGGTATAAATTCAATAAATGTAGAGTAAAAGTGAAGTACAATATGAGCATAAAGCATGAGTCCAGTTTATGAAACGTGCTTTTCATTCTTAAAAATGAATGTTGTTTATTGGAATCTAGTTACCTTTCCATTACACAAAAGGTTTTTGTTTATAGTGCAAAAAGGTTGCAAACCCATCAAAGGGGTGGTTGCATGCGATTTCACTTTTCTAACTTTAGTTAGTGTGTAATGTTGCTGCTTGAGCATAAATAGTATCTGCAAAGTTACAGCGCTGAAAGTTCAATGCAAACAGAGATATTGTCTTTTAAAGTTATGTCAGTTTATATTTTCTATACAAAAACGGTCGGTTTGGCTACTACGAGCTTCTTCGCCAGTTGGGGACATCATAAACCCTTGCTAGTCACCGCAGATCTGATTTCTGACAGTAATGGTAAGGGGCGTGGCGTTTCCGGACAACCTGTGCTTGGCACTTCAGCCAATAAAAATACAGGAAACTACATTTGCCCATCTAACCAATCTAAGACCATTGCGTTTTTCAGAGGGATGGGCTTCATAGAAACAGGAAGCATACGAGCCGTTCAAAGGACAGTGGAGACAACGGTGTGGAATAAATAAAGTTTAAAAAATAAAAAGTATTAAGACATGTTATACTGCGCCCCATGGAACCAACCCTTTAAAGAGTCCAAAAACTTTTACTGAAAGGTTCTTTGAGGAACCAAAAAAGGTGTTATTTCAGCTATTGCATCACTGAAACCCCCTTTTTGGAACCTTTGTTTTGAGGAATGTGGTCAGTTACAAAAATAATTTTCAGTAGTTTCAATATGGACATGTGTTCTGTTTATCAGTGGAATCAACCATTTTCTCTTATAGCAGGGCAAATCGACAGTCAGAAAGTTAATTGCTATCAAATTATACACAACAGAACATATGCACAAACAAAGTTTCACATCCACAGTCAGGTTCATTTCCTCAAAACTTTTTATTTAGTTTTAAAGATGCTGTTTCTGTTTTCCAGCAAAGGATTAATAGCAAAAATGAGTGTTAAATAAAGAATGCTGTCATGGGCTGGTTCAACAATAAGACAAGTAGAGGATCTGTTAGCAGCAGTCTTACTTATAAAACAATACACTCTGGCATAGGAGAACTGTACAAGAGCAATATAAACCAACCTTGACATTGAAGACAGACAAAGAAATGAACAGAGGGATAAAATACAAAGATGAAACAATGGAGCTAAATGAGACACGTGAACACAATTGGTTTGCTAAGGAAACATTGATCACACATGGGAATATATACATTTTTAGTGTTCCTTGTTCCTTTTTGGGAGGGGGAGGGGGGCATCCTGCCGCCGTAAACACAAACTACACTATATTGGTGGGAGGAAGGATAAAACAGAAACATTTACATAGGAGGAGGGGCAGGAGGAAGCGTCCACGGGATGGGATGAAGAGTCCAGTGGGAAATGGGAAGCAGATTCCACTGGGGATTGGGAGGAAGAGTCCAAGGGGGAATGGAAGGAAGAGTCCATGAGGGAATGGGAGGCAGAGTCCACGGGGAATGAGAGGAAGAATCCACCGGGAAATGGGAGGAAGAGTCAACGAGGGAATGGAAGGAAGAGTCCAAGGGGGAATGGGAGGAAAAGTCCAAGGGGGAATGGGAGGAAAAGTCCAAGGGGGAATGGAAGGAAGAGTCCAAGGGGGAATGGGAGGAAGAGTCCATGAGGTAATTGAAGCAAGAGAACAAGGAGGAATGGGAGGAAAAGTCCAAGGGGGAATGGGAGGAAAAGTCCAAGGGGGAATGGGAGGAAAAGTCCAAGGAGGAATGGAAGGAAGAGTCCAAGAGGGAATGGGAGGAAGAGTCCATGAGGGAATGGGAGGCAGAGTCAATGAGGGAATGGGAGGCAGAGTCAATGAGGGAATGGGAGGAAGAGTCCAAGGGGGAATGGGAGGAAAAGTCCAAGGGGGAATGGAAGGAAGAGTCCAAGGGGGAATGGGAGGAAGAGTCCATGAGGTAATTGAAGCAAGAGAACAAGGAGGAATGGGAGGAAAAGTCCAAGGGGGAATGGGAGGAAAAGTCCAAGGGGGAATGGGAGGAAAAGTCCAAGGAGGAATGGAAGGAAGAGTCCAAGAGGGAATGGGAGGAAGAGTCCATGAGGGAATGGGAGCAGAGTCTATGGGGGAATGGGAGGAAGAGTCAATGAGGGAATGGAAGGAAGAGTCCAAGGGAAAATGGAAGGAAGCGTCCACAGGGAATGAGAGGAAGAGTCCATGAAGGAATGGAAGGAAGAGTCCACGGTGGAATGGGGAAAAGATTCCATGAGGAAATAGAAAGAAGATTCCATGGAAAAATTTGAAGAAGAATCCATGGGCGAATGGAAGGAAGAGTCTAAGGGGGAATAGGAGGAAGAGTCGAAAGGGAAATGGAAAGAAGCAGATTCCACTGGGGATTGGGAGGAAGAGTCCAAGGGAGAATGGAAGGAAGAGTCCATGAGGGAATGGGAGGCAGAGTCTATGGGGGAATGGGAGGAAGAGTCCACGGGGAATGAGAGGAAGAATCCATGGGGAAATGGGAGGAAGAGTCAATGAGGGAATGGAAGGAAGAGTCCAAAGGGGAATGGGAGGAAAAGTCCAAGGGGGAATGGGAGGAAAAGTCCAAGGGGGAATGGGAGGAAGAGTCCATGAGGTAATGGAAGCAAGAGAACAAGGAGGAATGGGAGGAAAAGTCCAAGGGGGAATGGGAGGAAAAGTCCAAGGGGGAATGGAAGGAAGAGTCCAAGGGGGAATGGGAGGAAGAGTCCATGAGGTAATGGAAGCAAGAGAACAAGGAGGAATGGGAGGAAAAGTCCAAGGAGGAATCGAAGGAAAAGTCCAAGAAGGAATGGGAGGAAGAGTCCATGAGGGAATGGGAGGCAGAGACTATGGGGGAATGGAATGAAGAGTCCAAGGGAGAATGGAAGGAAGCGTCCACAGGGAATGAGAGGAAGAGTCCATGAGGGAATGGAAGGAAGAGTCCACAGTGGAATGGGGAAAAGATTCCATGAGGAAATAGAAAGAAGATTCCATGGAAGAATGTGAAGAAGAATCCATGGGCGAATGGAAGGAAGAGTCTAAGGGGGAATAGGAGGAAGAGTCAGAGGGGAAATGGAAAGAAGAGCCCATGAGGAAATGGAAGGAAGGGTCCACGGGGGAAGAGTCCATGGGGGAATGGAAGGAAGTGGAGTTTCAGTGGAGTTCTATATGGAAGCTAGCCTAGAAATCTAGACACACCCTATCCACAACTTTCCTGCAAGTCTTAGTGGCGTCACCATGACACTCAATACTTCCGGTTGAAGGTATCTCAGTTCCGGATTAGCACACATAACAGTTATGCAGCGCTCACACCAGACGCGAGTGACACAAATAAATTGTTGGACGCGTAAACCTTTTGAATCCATTCACATCATTCAATACACAACAGACATGAATTTGCGTCATGGGAGGGGCTTCTGCCAGGCAGCGGCAGTCGTCAGAAGGACGAGCCGAGTTAAGGCTGCTCTCGCCGGGGTTAATGAGCACTGAGCGCCGCTGAGCTCCTGAGTCTCACACCTCCAAAACCTTGCTTCCATAAACCATGCAACATAAACGGACCTGTTTGACATGTTGCCTAGCACCCTACGCACTCCATTCAATGCCTAACGAGCTTCAAATAAACTCAAGACATGTGATGTAGAAGTAATATTTGTATTTTAATATTTGTAATTGTTGAAATGTTGTTCATGTCATACATTGTCAGTAGACTTTTTTTTTAATCAACATGAAAATAGATGCATGAACTTCAATGAATTTAAGTGCATTGTAATAAAAAATTTACATTTCATTGCTGTAAATGTAATTATTGAGTTGATATAATATATTTGTTTAAACTATTTAAAATACTGCAGTAAAACTGTATAATTTTTTTGCAAGGGTATGTTTATTGTTTTCAATAATTTACAGATTTAATGTGTAGCAAGACCGCTCTAACAGCCTAACGTTACTATCCAAATAGAGACCCGCGGGACCCAGCACAACCGAGTACGGCGCCGGATAATATTTGATGGCTGAATGCGGGCGGCAAGATATTATTGTGTGCGAGTTGCGGGAAAATACAATTATTTTACGGGACTCCCGCAAAGTGGAAATATACAATAAAATAAAATAATTAGTAAGAAACAACTAAACCTTTATTTATAATAAAATAAAACCGATTTACAGGAGCATGGACGGAAGGTAACTCTTGCACGGTTCATAGGAACAGCCAAGCCTACACACAGTGGCAAAATGTCTGCGCCGCATAACTCAGGTGAATCGCTTAGTGCTACAGATATTAGTAAGTTCTTGTAAGATAGTCAGATCCATGTGACCATCTGGGAGATGTGATAATTTGCCTGAAGCGTTGTTATAAAAGTCTACTCTTGAATCCTGATAATACAACCAAGCGTTTAGCGTTTAACAGACTAACGTAAACCGGAAGTTTGTTACCGGCTTGTTCTACGTTGCCATAGCGATCATGGGAAAGGTCAGAGTTCGGGAAAGTTGTGGATAGCGGCAGCAAATCTAATTTGCCGTGAGTGTCGTCTAGCAACTCTCAGTACACTTCTGAGCTGTAAACGCCAAACTCTGCTCGGGCCAATCACATTGTGTATCGAGTCGGTAGGCGGGGTTTAAAATAATGACGGCCGATTTGCTCTTGTGTGCTTCTAGTAAACACAGAAACTGGTGAACGGTGGTCTTTCGAATCAGCTTTGACCGCGACTCTGGAAGAATTGGGAGTTAAGCTTTTCTCTGAGAATTGCAAATGTTGACTGGACTAAAAAACTCGAATCCAGTCAATAGGCTAACACAATGTTTGACACACAATATTTTGCTATGGTAAATTGATTTTTGTTTGTGCTGTTGAAATAGGCTGTTAGAAACATTTGATAATAGCCTATATCAGAACAATATTTGTGAAATTAGATGTATTTTCGATGTTTTTTTATGATGGTAGCCTATCTGCATTAGGCTATAATGAGATGGAGCCTACAACACTTACATATTTAATATACATATATAATTCATGGACATATGTAGTTAACTGTGGCATTTAATCTGCCTAATTTTAATGAATACGTACAAGCTTGTTTGACTACGCGGAAGGATCTGTATTGCTCGTTTGATTTCGCGGAAGCATCTCTGGAGTACTTGTTTGATTTCGCGGAGGGATTGAGATCAAAGGACTTTTCACGTTTAACTCTGCAACATGACATCATGACTTTGCGTAAACATACACGCCACTTTCTAAAGGCAAGTGGCGTGTTATCTATACGCATTTTGAGCTATCCTAGTACTGCAAAAACAACCTCATCATAACTAAAAAACGTTCACCTCATTGAAATTTGTTTCAGCATCTGATCTAAACACATGAGCTCAATCTTCTCGTGTATGTGTACGCCATGTGATTCTGCCAACCTGATCTGACAGAATTAATATTTATAGCCTAATTTTATATTTTGGAGCAACTAACTCCACTCCTACCCTAAACCTACCAACTCTCAACAATATAAAACGCGTAACAGGCAAATAGATGTACAGTCACATGTATTTATTGCAAAAACGGACCAAAAATAGTATAAAAGTATTAACTCATGTTGCATTCCAAGTCTTCTGAAGTCTGAAGGGGGGGAACACTCAGTTTCAGTCAATCTCATGTCAATCTTGAGTACCTATAGAGTAGTACTGCATCCTTCATATCTCCGAAAAGTCTTTAGTTTTATTATATTTATAAATGAAATATAGGCTGTACCGAGTCTTCCCGGAAAAAAACGAGCGCCTGGAGGCGTATCGAGTGGGCGGAGCTAAAGAATGACGAGCACACCCAAAGCATCCTCAAGCGTGGAGAAACCCAAGTATGCTATCGATCGGATTCAGCTAATACGTGATCCAGAATCAGGCTGAAATAAATTGAACAGGAGAAACAGCAACAGCAGGACGTCCGTCTCTGTGGTATGTACTGTATTTAGTGACCTGTCATCATTTGTGTGTGTTTACTCGCAGTTTATGAGGACATGATTCGGTTTATGGACTATTGTATGCAAATAAACCTTAGCAGTAGCAAGCAAAATGGTTTTGCACATCAGACTAGTGTAACGTTATACAGAGAACAGCAATAGAGTAACCGTTAGCGCATTTGAATGACGAAGCACGCGATCATGTCGTTTACGGATGTTTACTCACGCGACGAAAAAAACTCTCCGAAACTTGTGAGAAACCAGAAGGAGTATTTTTGACAAAGAAATACTCCATTAAACGTCCAACATTAGTTTTTTAAACTTTGTCTATGTTTAGGATGGGAATCCAAGTCTTTAACCGTGTAAAAAGCTCAGTATGCATGAAACAGCATTTCACCCCCCTTTAATGTTTTAGTGGTTGAATTGATGATTGCGCTCCTTTGTGAACAGAACACACGCACTCGTTAATATTTCTGATTCAAATGATACACGAGACGACAATGATGCGATAGGTCACGAGACACACGAGAGCCAATGGCATTTTACAATCAAAGCTGACGTAATGACGCAATTGGTCCCGAGACACACGACAGCCAATGCTGTCAAAGCTGACCTGACGTTTCTTCCGGCGGCAATATTTGAAATGTATTATTAATCTTTGGCGGATGGACTCGACGTTACTGATCGCTTTTGGGGATTTTCTTCACACAAATCAATCGTTTGGCCTCGGAACACTTGGAGTATTTGTACTTTCTGAATAAATTGTGCCTGCAATCGTATCTGCCTGTTATCCTGTTTTTTATAATACACATAGGTAGGTTTAGGAAAGCGTTTGAGTTACGCGTTCAAAATGTGTCTGAATATGTGTGTCCACAGGGTAAATAGATATATAAACATACTAAATTATGTTTTTTTGAAAATGTAAAAATGCAGAATGTTTCTTGTGATGGGTAGGTTTAGGGGCTGTGTGTGTGCGTGTGTGATGGGTAGGTTTAGGGGCTGTGTGCGTGTGATCGGTAGGTTTTTGGGGGGGGGGGGGGGACGGCGTTGATAAACACGCTAAAACGCGATTATGCGTCTTTATAGCACGCCAAAATGGCATACGAATTGCCGTGTCATACATACGCCATTTCATGAGATCAGTCTGACCAGACAGAGGCAGCAGCAGCAATTTTGAGGGTGCAGTTCACGCGTCAGGTAAGTGTTAATGATTATATTGCAGACAAATATGTCGAACATATTAGGCTTGTGTGGATATTTAACGTTAGAAGTGAAGTAAGAAGTAAATTAGAAGTAAATATATCCAAGGGAAATAGGGATTATTTAGGCCTAAGTGATGTCTACGTCAAGTTCACTCGTCATCGAATAAATGATTTACGTTATGTTAATGTGGTCTTTAACAATGTTTAAGTAATAATACTTAAATAAAAAAAAACTAATACTATAATGTATTTTAGATTTAATCTCAGCATTTTGTGTAATATATTGTGTCAGACAAACTTTCTCTCATTAGCTATAGGCCAAGGTACTGTGGTGATTTTTATACAAGGAAATGTACTGAAACATGTCAAACGTGTAACTTAATGTTGGCCAAATAATGTAAGCTATTTAGGGTTACGTGGTTGTGTTGAACGTGATTTTTCGTGTTCCAACTTGTGAAATTGTCCCGTAAAGTTATGGGAACAACATAACCAACATACTATGCAAATGGCGCTCATTTATCGTCCTCACAAGTGGGACGAATTCTAAACAGCGTAAGAAAAAAGAAAGCTAGCCATGTAGGCCTACGTTGCAATATAGCATAAAAAAATTTTTTTTAAAAATTGTTTGCAACTTCAGTTTAGTCACACATGCAAGTAAATTCTTAATATTGATAAAATGTATAAAGAATATAATTTGCTTTTTTAAATTTTTATTAATTGTTCTCTTTCTTTCTCCAACAGGGTGTGACCAAGATATTCATTGATGGCTTGTCGTAGCAAAGCCAGTTTCTCATCCAAGCCAGTCAGTTCTTTTTAAAGGGATAGTTCACCCAAAAATGAAAATTCTGTCATTTACCCTCATGTTGTTCCAAACCTGTATGAGTTTCTTCTTGTTTTGCTGAGCACAAAATAAGATATTTGTAAGAATGTTTGTAACAAAGCAGATAGACCAACCATTCACTACCATAGTAGGGGGGGAAATACTGTGGAAGTAAATGGTTGCTCTATCTGCTTTGCTACAAACATTCTTACAAATATCTTATTTTGTGTTCAGCAGAACAAAGAACATTATACAGGATTTGAACAACATGAGGGCGAGTTAATTATAAAAACAGGTTGAGTAAATGTACATTTTAAAGTTGAAGTCAAGTTTGAGCCAATTAAAAAATATTAATTCAGGTAACAATTTCTAGAACGAAATTGAGTGAACGTAAAATATCTGTGGAACTAGTTACTAAATAATAATTAGTTGAAAGAACTAGACATTTTTTACAGTGTAATTCAATTTTATGATTAAAAATAAAAAATTAAATAACCTATTAAACATAGAAGTATTTTAAGACATTTATAGTTTCATAGAACCTTTTTGGCACAAAGGGTTCTTTAAAATCTTTAGAACCCCATGAACCAAGGGCACAAAGAAAAAAATCATAAAATATTAATAGTGTTACTCAAAATAAACACGACGTTTATAGTTCGTACAACTTTATTCAGTGCACGGCAAAGTTTTACACAACTGCCATCACCGTCACCTGCACAACACACTGCTCATGCGCCAACCTACCGGCACACCGTGCCGTATTCAACAGTGTAGATGCACGTTTACCGTAATGAACAGTGTAGAGGGGAGATAACATGTTAACAAATAGTACTTTAATGTATGTTCATGAGCTGTTTTAAAAAAAAGGAATCAAAATATAAAATAATAATTAATCAAAACTAAATCCATAAAATGATCCCATGTTGAGAATCCCTGAAGGTTTCAAGTGCCTGACAGAACCCTTTATGGTTCTACTGAACCTTTTAGAGTGTATTTGGTTGTCTGTCATTGCAAATGGGTTAAGTGGAACATTTACTTCAGTTTAAAGATCACAGAGCCACCTCAGCTTCCTCTGTATGTGAGATAAAAGAATCTAGAGGCGGAGGTTTGAGGGAGGATGCATGTCATAATCACTCCCAGAACAATCATGCTGCTATTTTTAATACAATGATCAGATGCATTCTTTTAACTTTGTTATTTTATCTAGTTGATCTAAGGAACATGCAACATCACAATGATGTGCACATCTTGAGGAAAACAATCGACTACTTCATGTGTCCATGGATGTACAAGCTGTTACCATCTGACTGGTATAATGTCTCTTTTTTTCCCCTTAATGAAAAGGCAGTTTGTATTGGTCTCTTTTAAACTGTATCCTCTAACTGTATAAAAGTACATGCTGTAAATGAAATATTACTGTAATGTGTTACAAGAAAATACAAATTCAGTCTTTCTACTTTAAATTTTTAATTTAATGTGTAACTTTAAACTTCTGTGTAATTATTTCTGAAATGTACAAGCAATTTCAGAGTAAAAATTGTTTGCTTTTTCAGTATACATTGAGCAAAGAATTGAACCTGGGAAAAAAACTAATCTTGTCAGTGTGTGATGTTGCAGAACAACATGACTGACGGGGGAACAATGGACTCAGACTACTATGACGAAGACTATGAAGACCAGCTGTGTCGTAAAGAGGAAGTGGTGAAAGTTGGATCTATTATTATTCCAGTCTTTTTCTCATTAGTTGTTGTGTTAAGCTGCATCGGTAACATCCTTATTCTGGTCATCCTGGCACTTTACGAGAGTCTCAAATCCCTGACCAACGTGTTCATCCTCAATTTAGCGCTATCAAATCTGCTGTTCACTTTTGGACTTCCATTCTGGGCCTCGTACTACATCTGGGGTTGGACGTTTGGAGAGAGTGGCTGTAAAGCGGTCAAGTTTCTCTTCTATGTTGGCTTTTACAGCAGCGTGTTGTTCTTAACTCTCATGACTATTCAGCGTTATATGGCAGTGGTTCATCCTCTGTCTGACTGGGAGAAACACAGAGGCTTTTCAGTCGCTCCCTTTATCATTTGGATCCTGAGCGGGACGATATCGCTGATTGGTTCATTTCATAGCAAAGTTATACTACATTTTAACAATATATATTGTGAATATGGCACAGTTGAAATGAAATCTGGCATTGCTTATTTTCAAAATGCTTTTTTCTTCATTGCATTTATAATCATGGGATTTTGCTGTGGCAGAATGCTTTGGACGATAACAAAATCTAGGACCAATAAGAGACACAAGACTGTTAGACTAACATTTGTTATTGTGCTGGTGTTTTTCGTTGGTTGGGCTCCATATAATATTGTTATGTTCTTAAAATCTTTGACCGATCAGAATATCAAGCCCTTCACAGACTGTCCAGTAAGCATTAGACTCGATTATGCATATTATGCTTGCCGAATGTTAGCTTTTACACACTGTTGCTTAAACCCAGGCTTTTTAGTTTTTGTAGATGCAAGGTTCTGTAATAATTTACGAGGAATTCCAAGGAGTGTCTTAGGTAAAGATTTAAGTCTGTGAACAATTTTCTTTTTTCGACTTGGCAAGATAAGAAATACATGAGTCATAAGAAAGATCGCTGAATCATTGGTATGAAACATTAACAAATCTTTGAAAGCTATCTTTGTGTAAGTAAAATCATGTTTTGAGTTCATGCAGCCTGAGTACACAATAGGAAAATATGTTGTGAATAAAGTGTTTGTGAATTTCTCAAAATACTCTGACCTAAATTTACTGTAAAAGAAACCACATGAGAACTGTCTTGCAAAAAATGCAGATTACACAGTTTTGTTTTTGTGCAGTGAAATGTGCAAATAGTTATGACTGGAAAATTACATGTACTTCTTTCACTTTACAAAGTGGTCTACGTGGTCTGTGGAAGGAAGCACAGCATCTTCAATAATCTACATAAACAGGAAAATGGAAGATTTGAGATCATACAAAAAGGTTTTTTTCTGCACTTATAAGAGGTTAATACAAAAAATACTGTAGCCTATACACTTCTAAATGATATCCCTGTACCCATAATCACATTCATAAAAACAACATACTTTTACAACTTTTGAAATGAATGGTAACACTTTTTGCAGTGTCATTGCTACGTCACATGTAGTTACTATAGTAATAAATATAAATTATGCATAATTACATGCAACTAACCCTAAACCATTCAAAGCCATAATCCTAAACATAATATAATTCATATTACTCAGTACTTAAATGTAAAATTTAGGGGTGCCTTCAATAGTTAATGATTCGATTCTTTGATAGCATGAGCCTGATTCGACTACCAATCTCAAATCTTCGCAGAGTTGAAATGAGGATCACGACATTTTAGCTATATGAGGGCGCTCAATAGTCCCTTTCACACGTACAGGCTTTACTGGTAAATTATCTAAATGATTGCACTAAATGATCATGTCTCAGATTTTTTTTAACATGTCCCTGCCACCTTTACCATTCATCAGCTATGCCGCTCTGCAGATATTAATATGCGTGTCTCGTGTTTTTAAGAGCAAAAATGCATTCTGTTTCATCACCCTCTAATGCCTTTCACTCAGATGTAAAAATAAATTGTCAAACTGAACAGATTTTGAAACTAAAGTGCTTCTTCTCAAGCAGGCGAATTAAGACATTTAAAATTGACTGACATCACTGAATTTACCGGTATTTTGGTGCCGATGTGTGAATGGTCTCTTACAGGTAAAAAGCCAGAATGCTGTTGCTGGTGTGAACAGTATATTTGTGTATTTCCCTGTAAAGTTATTCTAGTAATTTCCCAGCAATTCTCTGGGATTGCTGTGTGAAAGGAGATCATGACAAATACGTAAAACTTAATTGTGTTCATGACTTCAATGTTAGAATATTGTAACGCTCTACTGGGTGGTTGCCCTGCACGCTTAATTAAAAAAAGCACCCCCCCCCCCCCGCCCCAATTCAACAAATTTAGGCCATGTCCGCACTAATATGTTTTCATTTGAAAACGTAAATTTTTCTCTCCGTTTTGGCCTTCCGTCCACACTGAGACAGCGTTTTAAGTCAATGAAAACGTATCGTTTTTAAAACGCTCTCCAAAGCGGATACATTTGAAGAAGCCGTCTTTGCGTCGTAGTGTGGACTGTGAAAACGGAGACTTTTTTAATACGATGACACATTTTTAGCCATGTGATGCAGTCATATGACCAATTCAGCCAAGATGGTGAATGACATTGTACAGCAGTTGTTTTGCATGCTTTCTGTTTTGACAGCCTTGTTAAATATTAATGTCAGTTTGTACATACTGTTAAAAAAACTCAGTGCCTTGTCTCGACATTGCTGCAAAATTTCAAAAGAGTAAATAAACGATTAGCGTAAATTACACAAGTCAGATTGATTTGCTCATGCGCAGTACGGGGATGTAAGCGTTTTCAGACGTTTCAATGTTCAAGATGAACATTTTCTGGAAACGATTGAAAATGATAGTGTGAACGCGGAGCATTTTTAGACGAAAACTCATTCGTTTTTAAATTTATCCCGAATAGTGTAGCCTTAGTGTTACGTAGCCTTAGTGTTTATTGTTGTCTCTGCAGTTAAAAAGACAAAGTTAACAATTCTGGCTATTTTCATAAATGTAATAAATCATTTAAATAATTTTATTTATGTATCACTCAGTAACTATTTGCGTTTTGAACATACAGTATATTCACCTGCACTTTATTTTACACACATTTTTTTGAAATTTGAATTTTTTTTTGAAATTTTCTTGATTCTGAATTTTTGTTTCATTTTTTTTTTTTAAATTAGAAAGGTATAATTTAATTTTGTAAATAAATTTTAAATGTTTAGACATTTCTATGTCAGCAATTATTAATAAAATTATTCTTACTTTATTTTTATCTCTATTATTATTTTCTTCTATATCATATCTATATATACATTATATCTTCTATATAGATTTGAAAAACATGTATAAAAAAAGCAGGTATCAAGCATTTTTCATCTATTTACTGACAATGTTATTGTAAATTCATTGCTGTTAATTTCAGACCCAAAACAAAACCAAGGGCTAGAACTATGCAGACTTGAATTATGCGGTCACTTCTTAACATGGAAATACAATGACGTTGAAACGCTCATTAACTGGCAACTACCGTTTTACCAAATAATCGCTGCAACACCTAAAAAATACAATTGCTTTCATTATGAAAGGGATGCTTTCATTTCATGTTTCTGAGAGAAAGAGGAATAGTTGAATTTTGAGGCTTTCACAACTTTTAATCCTCCCATTCATCATAAACACGCTCATAAAATATCCCTGTCCAGTTAGCCAGGAGATTTGAAGAGTCGTCAGTACTAAGAGGACTGAAAAAATCAAGGTGAGACTTAATTACTCTTTATTATATCTTGTATTTTGTAATAAATACAATGAATTCTAACAACACAATTTATATTATCATATAGAGAACATCATGACTGAAGACTATACAACTCTCGAGTATGATATACCAGACCAACTATGTGGCAAAGAGGAGGTAGTGAAAGTCGGATCCATTGTTATTCCACTGTTTTTCACTCTTCTGGTTGTGTTTAGCTGCATTGGTAACCTGCTGGTTCTGGTCATCCTGGTGCTGTATATGAAGTTTAGATGCCTGATAAACATCCTGATACTCAATTTAGCGGTGTCAGATCTGCTGTTCACTTTTGGACTTCCATTCTGGGCCTCGTACTACATCTGGGGTTGGACGTTTGGAGAGAGTTGCTGTAAAGCGGTGAAGTTTCTCTTCTATGTTGGCTTTTACAGCAGCGTGTTGTTCTTAACTCTCATGACTATTCAGCGTTATATGGCAGTGGTTCATCCTCTGTCTGACTGGGAGAAACACAGAGGCTTTTCAGTCACTCCTTTCATCATTTGGATCCTGAGTGGAGCGGCTGCATTGTTAATCTCACTCCGTAGCATCATTTTGCAACACGATAATAATCTTTACTGTGAATTTGACAGTATTGAAGCAAAACATATGGCTGTTTATTTACAAAGCATTTTTTTCTTGATTGCATTTTGCATCATGGGATTTTGCCACGTCAGAATGTTTCTGAAAATCAAGCAGTCCCGAATAAAGCTGCGAAACAAGACCATCAAACTAATATTCTGCATCGGCCTGGTGTTCTTTATTGGTTGGGCTCCATACAACATTGTGATGCTCTTGAAAATTTTGCAGGATTATAGTTTATCTCCATTCACGGACTGTAAGGTATCCATTCGTCTTGATTATGCATTTTATGCTTGCCGACTGTTGGCATTTTCACACTGCTGTTTAAACCCAGTGCTTTATGCTCTAATTGGAGAAAAATTCCAGAAACATTTACGGATGATACAGAAGAAAATTTGTCCAAAATAAAGCTGAACCATCAAAATAATTTCTTACTCCTTTCAGTTTGGTTAAAGTTTCAGTATGGTGTTTTTGTAGAATTTAAAAGCACACCATTGTTTCTACATTTTGATTTTAGGTTTGCCTCAGAAGCAGTTTGTGTGTTGTTGGTTGCTTGATAACGGACCTGACAGTTGATTACCGAACTTGATGGAGGGGTTTAAGATTTCCCAACTACAGATAAGATTTTTAAAATAGGATAATAATCCTAAATCAAATTAAGATTTGCTTCTGTAATATGAAATTGTGAAAATCCTAAATTAACTTGTTATATCTTAAGAGCTAAGATAGAAAGTTTCTGTAATACGCCCCCAGAATAGTAGAATATGTTGACATGTACTCTAAAAAAGTGGGTTATTTTTTTCTACCCAAATACTGGGTTGAGCTTTTTGGGCCATTTTTGTTTTTTTTGTTTTTTTGTGTGTAGTTTTTGTGTTACCCAGATCCTGGGTCAGAAGTAACAAAAAAACTAAAAATAAAATTGTACCAACCCTTCACTTTTGAACCTAATTCTCCATAATAATCTAAAAAAATAAATGCATACTTAAATAACATATAATCTTAATACAATTTTCCACATTGAATAAATGCTTGATCTACATAATCTGTGGCAAGATTTTTGATAACCACTGTTCTTCAGAAAAAAACATGTTTATCTTAACATTTAAACATGACATGAACAAGTGGTGGATGATCTAAACCCACCGTTCCACATGTGAAAGTTTAATCTAGGCCAGCTAAATGTCAGAATAATAAAACCGCGGCACTTATTTACCATGACAACTTAATTTGTAACAGACGCATACACATTAGGAACACAGCAGTCATTTCCAGATAAAAAGTTTTATTGATTTTCATACTTTGTACATGCATATAGATCGACTTGGTTGGGAGAAAACGCTTCAGTTTTTTTTTTTTAAAAGTGATACTCAGTGCTGTTGGTTAGGACGTGGGCACGTGGATGCATTATGAGAAGTGCTCTTTATACAAGTCTTCACTGAGAAATCTGTCCCTGACCTCTCGATAAACAAGTTGTGCTTGTTTTAACCCATTTTACAAAATCTGCTAACAGATTTTGTGCAACATTAATGTATACTTTTTTAGCGCTTGCATATCAAGGTTTACAGTTTCTTAATTTCATAATATTTAATTGATCCCTGCTTCTTTTTTCGCATGATGTCCACAGACCATCCACTGATAACAAAAACTGAGATAGTCTTGTGTTTTTTCAAGAGAAATCGCTCCATAATATGTCCTATATAGGATACTTGGTTTTCCATGAGGCCTATGACATACTGATTGTCTGAATCTCATAGGGCCGGGATGGAAACAGCTACATGATGCAGCAGCACTTACAGGGCCGTACCGACAGCATGTGTCACGAGCCTATTGATAAGCGGAGGATTACATTTTTTTTTAATTATTATTAAATCAGCCCTTTAACAACATCTCTACAAACAAATCCTCCAAAACTTCACTTCATCTGATAAGGCAGAGGAAAAAACATAGGTAGCAGCATTTTAGATTTACAGAGATTCTTCTTATTTATTACGTTATGATTAAATTCGACTTGACTTAAAACAATAAGCAAGTATGAGTTCTACCGATTAAATGGACGTTTCCTCTCATATATGCAAAACTCTCTATTTTACAAGTTGCTTTTGGGCATCTGCGATAAATGCTACACAAAATAACGTGGCTAGCAAACCGTCAGCTGGGTGAATCTCACAAAAAAACAGCCAGGTCACATTTCAACCTTAAATCTAATGAGGGGAAAAGTAATAGATTTTTTTATTTAAATCAGCAGTAATTAAAGGCAGTAGAACAGTTACAATGATATATAAATACTTCACAATTTACATATTTTTTGCATTATTACTATAATGAGAAATTGTGAGGATGTGCTTAATTTTAATGTAAATACGAAAAAAAAATACTTTTTTTTTCTTTAATTTTGAGTTAAACATATCACGGATATGTTCCTGATAAGTTGCATGAGATTCAAATCACCCAACCATATTAGGGAAAAAAAAGAAATCAAGGATGAAAGCTTTTCTCCGCCTGGACTGCGTACATTGGAGTGGAATGAGATGTAATTCAAGAGGCAAAAATCTGTTCAAGCTTTACAAAGAGGGCAGGAAATATGTTCTCTTCATTTGAACGTTAATTATAAAACTAAGCAGAGAGTTCAGCCACTCGATTGCTGGCATAACGAGAGCAAAACTACGAGGTTTTGCCATAAATCTACGCAAACACAACAAACATCATTCTCTTGTCACACATTCCTTATGGTTAGCACTTCACAGGAACTTCCACGACAGAGACAATGCATTTCTTCAAGTACTAAATGTGCCTTCAGTCACCACGACTCCCCAAATGACGGAAGATGTGGTTCCTGGAGCGTACCACTTCAGTTTGGGGAGACAGGAGCTGATTACAGGAAGGAGAAGCCAAGAGTTTTGTTTTCGTCATTTCTCTTCGCCATTTTAGGTGTCTAAGTGTCATAAAGGGAAGTACAGTGAGGGGTCTCCCTCTGACTCTATTTCCTGTGTTGCATGTTGCACTTCAACAATTATAAAATGTTCATACATCTATAATGAAAAAAAAAAAATCAAAAATCAAATTTGTTACCCCAAATCAAGAAAAAAGTCATATAAAATCAGTGTTGTGTCCAGGCTGACTGACCTGAACTCTGTGCCGGGTTTTCCTCCAGTCCACTCATGTTATGTGTACTGCCATTCTCTCTGAAAGCCAGCAGAGGAACCTTTCTCTTCTCTTCCTCCACATTTTCCACTTCCTCTCCATCTCCATCTTGACGGGACAGTTTGTTCGCCATGGGAAGCTCTATGACCTCCTCGAAGGCTTCTGTGACGGCGCCATTTTCTCTAAGCTGGGTAGCCACACTGGCAGTGAAGAAAGCGGTCACAGATTACAAGCAGCTTACAAAAGAGTTTCTCTGATTAAACATATTGTTGAATTAACTGCTTCTGTTTGTATTATCATTTGTAAGTACCTTTGGATAAAACAGTCAACTGAATGAATATATATAAACCTTTTTTACAATGTCTCTAAACCAGTTATCTAAAGCTTTTAAAAAGTAAAGTAGGAGTTCCTCCTATCACCAGTAGAGGACAGGAGAGCTCCAGATCATAAACATTAGTGTCAGAGCATTTTCTACATTAAATTAATTTAGTATATAGTAAATTATCCAAAGTGATTTTTAAATAAGGACAAATAAAAGCAATTTCAATGGATGGATGGATGGACAATTTCTATATACCCCAATCATTGTTAACAACATGTATTCTTATTTCACATGAGAAATTTCTTATTTCTCACACTTATTTCCCATTGTCTGTGCCTTAATTTATTTTTATATTGATTAATAATACATTGTTAGTTAACTGTGAGCTTTGTATATGTGCATGAAACAATATTTATAGTGAAAAACACAATACAAATAAATGTGAATTGCACTAAATTGAAAATGGATGGATTGATATATCTTTTTTTTATTAATTAACTTTTATTATTAAATTAAATGCATATGATTTTTATTATTATTATTTTATAAAACTTTTGGACAGAATGTGAAATTATGCAAGTTGGAATCAAACTTTGTTTTTATGAATAATTATGAGAAAAAAACCTCACCTGTGACCTGCTGTGGGCAGTATGGGAGTAACAAAGCTGGGGTCCGAGAGTCCGTTACTGTCACTGCGTACGCTCTCCGAGGTCTCCGGAGCCGGGGGGGCCGACACACTTACCGAGGGACTGCTAGATATTGAAATCGCTAAGAAAGACAAGAGAGAGAGGGATATTAATGATGTCAGATTCATGGCAGACACATGAATCAGAGAGAAACACTGGCACACATGTGAATGTAAAAATCACAATTCACCTGAATCCTGTCCACTCTGCTGGCTGACATCGCCATTTCTCTGTGGGGTGGTTTTCTTCAAAACAGAAAATGTGTTAAACAAGAGAAAAAGCCAACACTTCAAATCAAAGGCAACGATGCAGACAAGGCAGCAGCAATTGCTTGATATCTTACTTGATCAGATCGGCGTGTGCGTTTCATAATTTCCTCAAGGCGCTGTGACAGACAAGAACACAATCAGGTAACTTTAAAATCCTGTAATTATCTTAAAAGTCACTCAATAAATTGAACTTCGCTTACCTTCTTTCTCTCCATTCTCTCAGCCTCCTCTTTCTGGAAGTGTTTCTCTCTCTCCAGACGCAAACGCTCTGCCTCTTCCCTCTGGCGAGCCTCCTCTTCTTCTTTCTGAACAAACAGAGCCATAAAAACAATTTTGGATAAAGGTCACTGACATTTGAAATTAAACATGTAAGCATTATATTTAGCATGCATTAACTTGAGGGCTGCCAAACATAACCTTTTTTTGAGATTAATTAAGTGATTAATATTGTTTAGTGCACATATTACAAAGAAAGTAGCTTTAGAAAGTGCCAATATATTGTTTATTTTATTTCCATACCATTAAACATAAGCCTATCTCTGGCCTTACAGTCTACATTTTAAAAATCAAGTTGACATTAACACATTTAATTTGATATTAAAGCATTCAATTCATACATATAATATGCATTATATATGTATTTTATATAAAAAGGCAAATTATATACATACATACACTACTTTTGTGTTTGTGGTTGGTAAGATTGTTTATTGTTTAAAAGTCTCTTTCGCTCAGCAAGGCTGCATTGATTTAATCAAAAACACGGTAACATCAGTAATGTTATGAAATATTGCAAAATAAAATAACTTTTCTATGTGAATTTATTCCTGTGATCAAAGCTGAATTGTCAGCATCATTACTCCAGTCTTCAGTGTCACATGATCCAAACAGCACATTTATTTAAAATAAAAACATTTCTTACATTATTAAAGCATTTACTGTCACTATTTTTTTTATTTATTATCGGCCTCACATTTTTGAACAGCAGTGTAAATTATTGAAATTAATCATGTCAAAATCAAGTCAATGTTGAATTATCTATTTACAGCACTAATGTTGAAATGTAACCTTAATAAAATACATACTGAGTGTTGTGTTTGGTGTGATTAATGAATGACATTGCGGGTATGTTTGCGTTTGTTTGTCTACCTGTCTCTGCAGACGTTCAGCTTCCTCTCTCTCCCTCTGTGCCTTCTCCTCCTCTAATCGCTTCTCCTCTTCCTCTTGTCTTTTCTTCTCTTCTGCCTGCCGCTGCGCTTCCTCCTCTCTCTTCGCTCGCTCCTCTGCCTTCCTCCGGGCCATCTCCTCCCTGCTGCGCCTGCACGCACAAAGGCACGATGATTTAAAAGTTTCTTTTAAAATAAATGAATGTATAGTGTTTGGTTGTGTTCAATGTACATTTAGACACCACTGTAGATCTTTGCTGAATGAAATGTAACACTTTTTATTTTATTTTTATTTTTTTTACAGATTTTTACCAAATTATTACTTGTTTTGCTTTAACACATCACAGTTATTGTATTATCCTTTAAATCACCAGAAAAACTGCCACAAATACATGATTCCTCTCTTTCTTTATACAATAATGTTGTACAATAGAAAAACTATCTAATTTTCTAATGTACAACATTATTGTATGCCTAATCCTGATTTCAAAGATAGAATCATAACCAGTGACAGAAGAAAATTCAAAAGTGACTCATGTCATGATGTTTTCTGCTACATACAGCTCTGGAAAAAATTAAGAGACAACTGAAAACTCAATGATATGTGGTTTCTTCATTTTTTTCCAGTGCTGTATGTGTGAATGTATGTATATAATGGTAAGTTTTTATTGCTATTTTTATTTTTCATCAAATTAGGTAATATGATCAGGCCTTTTTGCAAATAAGCGTTTTTTTAATGCAAGGCTGTTATGCATAGCTTGGCAACTAGTTTTAGAGTAGCTTTCCCAACAGTGGATATAATAAAGGTGCTCAGGAAAAACTCCCGCACGTACCTTTCAGCCTCTTCCTGCTGTCTCTTCTCCTCCTCTTCTCTTTCTCTCTGTTCTCTGGCTTGTCGTCGTTTCTCAGCAAGCAGTCGAGATGCCTCCTCAGGATCTGTTGTGCCTGCAGAGGGCCGTGCTGTTGGAGAGCTTCCAGAACCTTCTACAAAGAGAAAGAGGCACAGGAAGAGAATAAATGATGAATATATATGATGAATGATGCAAGTTCAATAAAACTTGATGGCTCATTAATGGTTGTGCAGTATTACAGACCAGCAGAAGGCTCTGGTTTAGTTGCAAGAGCCTCTGGTTCAATTTTAGGAGGTTCAACATCCTCTTTTTTGCTCCCCTCTTTTTCTGGGGTAACTCTTGGACTTTCTGACGTCACTCTGTTGGGCCTGAGATTGCCTGGTAATAAGGAGGGGTTACTAGGAGACAGTGGAATTGATGCTGGGGGAGGTGGAGACCTGGGCTTTTTGGGGTTAGGTGTCTTCTGAGAGGGTTTAGCAGTAGAGCCCCTGATGAACAGACCAAAAAAATAACAGATTCAGTGAGTAAAAGGTTTTAGTTTTTTCATCCTGTCCAATAAAACTTGCAGCAAAGTGGAGGTCACAAATATATACACTTACCTAAATTATTATTATGAACACCTGTTCAATTTTTCATTAATGCAATTATCTAATCAACCAATCACATGGCAGTTGCTTCAATGCATTTAGGGGTGTGGTCCTGGTCAAGACAATCTCCTGAACTCCAAACTGTCAGAATGTCAGAATGGGAAAGAAAGGTGATTTAAGCCATTTTGACAATGGCATGGTTGTTGGTGCCAGACGGGCCGGTCTGAGTATTTCATAATCTGCTCAGTTACTGGGATTTTCACGCACAACCATTTCTAGGGTTTACAAAGAATGGTATGAAAAGGGAAAAACATCCAGTATGCGGCAGTCCTGTGGGTGAAAATGCCTTGTTGATGCTCGAGGTCAGAGGAGAATGGGCCGACTGATTCAAGCTGACAGAAGAGCAACTTTGACTGAAATAACCACTCGTTACAACCGAGGTATGCAGCAAAGCATTTATGAAGCCACAACACAAACAACCTTGAGGCGGATGGGCTACAACAGCAGAAGACCCCACCGGGTACCACTCATCTCCACTAAAAATAGGAAAAAGAGGCTACAATTTGCACAAGCTCACCAAAATTAGATAGTTGAAGACTGGAAAAATGTTGCCTGGTCTGATGAGTCTCGATGTCTGTTGAGACATTCAGATGGTAGAATCAGAATTTGGATAAACAGAATGAGAACATCTGCAGGCTGCTGGTGGTGGTGGTGTAATGGTGTGGGGGATGTTTTTTTGGCACACTTTAGGCCCCTTAGTGCAAATTGGGCATCGTTTAAATGCCACAGCCTACCTGAGCATTGTTTCTGACCATGTCCATCCCTTTATGACTACCATGTACCCATCCTCCGATGGCTACTTACAGCAGGATAATGCACCATGTCACAAAGCTTGAATTTTACCCCTTTAAAAGCTTGAATCAAATTGGTTTCTTGAACATGACAATGAGTTCACTGTACTAAAATGGCCCCCACAGTCACCAGATCTCAACCCAATAGAGCATCTTTGGGATGTGGTGGAACGGGAGCTTCGTGACCTGGATGTGCATCCCACAAATCTCCATCAACTGCAAAATGCTATCCTATCAATATGGGCCAACATTTCTAAAGAATGCTTTCAGCAGCTTGTTGAATCAATGCCATGTAGAATTAAGACAGTTCTGAACACAGTATTAGTATGGTGTTCCTAATAATCCTTTTATTAGGTGAGTGTATATGTAAACAAATTGCTAAATGAAAAGTGTTTCATCGATTTTTAATTGATGATTATGAAGTTATTATTTTAGTTGTTAACTTACTAACCCTGATTTTACCTGTTTACCAAACAAAACATTCAAAAACAAAGACATATTTGTGGAAATATTTCCATAAACATTCAGTATAAAAACTCATCTTGGTTATGAAAAATAGACACAAATGACATACTGAATATACTTTTAATCCCCTCAGTCGCGTTTCATCTTAAAAATTGTGCTTGTACCTGTTGGGGGATGGATTGGCGACCCTGCTGCGATGACTGACGGGAGAGGGAGATCTCTTGGGTGTGAACAGGCTCAGACTTGGAGTGGGATATGACAGGTTACTCCATGACTTCCTCACATAGTCCTTATCCTTCCTGTCAATCTATAAACAGAGGAATGAAATACATCGTTCGAGAGAAGTCTAATGTACTTCCATACTACATTATACAAAGATCAACATATTGCAATTGCTCAACCTAAAGTACGCTCTTTCAAGTATAGGGCACTTGGACAAACACACAAAACAAGCACATATGAACACCAATACCATACCAGGATATTCTGGGTGGTCTTTCTGCGAGCGCTGCCGTCCGGAGGGATGAAACCTGCTCTGATTGGTCTCTCAAAATTAAGGCCTGCTTTGTTTGGTCGATCGGTGCTGCGTGACTGGATGGACTTGAAGGACATGGAGCTCATTGGGTGACAGGAGGCTGAGCGAGGACAAACGGGGGTCACTGTACCACGGTCAAGTTTAACCAGCCATGGAGTATTATGAGATAATTAAATCGATCCATTATGGACAAGAGGAGCGACAGGGAGGAAGATGCATAAAAGAAAAAGGTTAAAAAGGGATGAATGAGTGATGAAAAAGTGGAAAGGGAGGAAAAAGAAAGTGCAAATTAGTATCTACAAAGCTCTAGACAGAAATTAGGCAACATTGATCATCACTGATAGGAGGACATTCTGAGAGCATGTTCGGAATGGCATACTACCATACAATTTTTGCAGTATGCATTATGTACAGGTCCTTCTCAAAATTTAGCATATTGTGATAAAGTTCATTATTTTCCATAATATAATGATACAAATTAAACTTTCATATATTTTAGATTCATTGCACACCAACTGAAATATTTCAGGTCTTTTATTGTTTTAATACTGATGATTTTGGCATACAGCTCATGAAAACCCAAAATTCCTATCTCAAACAATTTGCATATTTCATCCGTCCAATAAAAGAAAAGTGTTTTTAATACAAAAAAGGTCAACCTTCAAATAATTATGTTCAGTTATGCACTCAATACTTGGTTGGGAACCCTTTTGCAGAAATGACTGCTTCAATGCGGCGTGGCATGGAGGCGATCAGCCTGTGGCACTGCTGAGGTGTTCTGGAGGCCCAGGATGCTTCGATAGCGGCCTTTAGCTCATCCAGAGTGTTGGGTCTTTCGTCTCTCAACTTTCTCTTCACAATATCCCACAGATTCTCTATGGGGTTCAGGTCAGAAGGGTTGGCAGGCCAATTATGCACAGTAATACCATGGTCAGTAAACCATTTACCAGTGGTTTTGGCACTGTGAGCAGGTGCCAGGTCGTGCTGAAAAAAGAAATCTTCCTTTCCACAAAGCTTTTGAGCAGATGGAAGCATGAAGTGCTCCAAAATCTCCTGATGGCTAGCTGCATTGAGCCTGCCCTTGATAAAACACAGTGGACCAACACCAGCAGCTGACATGGCACCCCAGACCATCACTGACTGTGGGTACTTGACACTGGACTTCAGGCATTTTGGCATTTCCTTCTCCCCAGTCTTCCTCCAGACTCTGGCACCTTGTTTTCCGAATGACATGCAAAATTAGCTTTCATCCGAAAAAAGTACTTTGGACCACTGAGCAACAGTCCAGTGCTTCTTGTCTGTAGCCCAAAAGTGGCTTGACATGGGGAATGCGGCACCTGTCGCCCATTTCCTGCACACGCCTGTGCACGGTGGCTCTGGATGTTTCTACTCCAGACTCAGTCCACTGCTTCCGCAGGTCCCCCAAGGTCTAGAATCGGTCCTTCTCCACAATCTTCCTCAGGGTCCGGTCACCTCTTCTCGTTGTGCAGCGTTTTTTGCCAAACTTTTTCCTTCCCACAGACTTCCCACTGAGGTGCCTTGATACAGCACTCTGGGAACAGCCTATTCGTTCAGAAATGTCTTTCTGTGTCTTACCCTCTCGCTTGAGGGTGCCAATGATGGCCTTCTGGACAGCAGTCAGGTCGGCAGTCTTACCCATGATTGCGGTTTTGAGTAATGAACCAGGCTGGGAGTTTTTAAAAGCCTCAGGAATCTTTTGCAGGTGTTTAGAGTTAATTAGTTGATTCAGATGATTAGGTTAATAGCTCGTTTAGAGAACTTTTTCATGATATGCTAATTTTTTGATATGCTAATTTTTTTTTCATGAGCTGTGTGCCAAAATCATCAGTTTTAAAACAATAAAAGACCTGAAATATGAGAAATCATTGTTGGTGTGCAATGAATCTAAAATATATGAAAGTTTAATTTTTATCATTACATTAGGGAAAATAATGAACTTTATCACAATATGCTAATTTTTGAGAAGGACCTGTATACTGTGCTCAATTTGTACATTTACAGTAATTGCATTTGCCTAAATGTGAACTGAAATTGGAATGAAAATGCAAAATAATACTTTTAATTCCTAAACAAAAACTGGACGCCACTTACTGCATTAAACAAATATTGAGGTTGATGAAATGTGTATTCATACTGCAAAGAATTTCCTCATACTATTACAAAAACAGCAGGCAGTGAAAAGTATAGCACAGTATGTAGTAGGGTAATATTTCATTCTGAATGCAGACAATTCAATTCCTCATGAGTCAAATGATGACGCAGTTGCCTATGTTAGATGCCTTTAATTTAATCAGTTGATAACAGAATCCCCAAACAGAAAAAAACCCAAACACTTAGCAAGAAATAGACACAACACACACACACACACACACACACACACACACTAATTTAAGACAAAGTGGGTAGTAACTGGGCAAAGCTGTTGCAGAGATAACTTGTTTTTTTTGTTTTTTTTTAGGACAGGGGTCTTGCCAGAAACAGCTCTCACAATTCTTCAGTACTCTCATTTCCCTCTTTCTCTGCTCTCTCTATCGTAAATGTGTGTATAAGTCTAAGCTACGCTGAAAATGCATCTTGGCATCTATGAGCTTCTCATAATTTCTAGCTATTCTAACAAATTGCAATAAAAAAAGTTAATTAATAACACTTAAGCTTTTCAGAAGCATAACAGTAAAAAAAAAAAGTAGCATTTCACGCCATTTTCTGACAAGTTTTGGTGAGGTGACAAAAAAAAAAAACTGTCACCTTGTGCTGGGCGGTATGACCAAAAATGTATATCACATTATTTTTCTAAATTATATTGGTTTTGTGGTTTTATGACGGTATTTTTTCCCCTATACTATGCATGTCGGGTGTTAACCATTTTTTCTACTGATTGAGAGAGAAAATATATTGCAGTAGATTGACTAGAATGCCCTATTTTACTGTCATGATGAGTGAATGTTGTAGAAAAATTCCACACTAAAGTTAATACAGAGTTTGCAACCCCTCACAAAATGATGCTGTGGGGAAACAACCAATCAAAAAGACCTGCAACACACTTATTACAGATGCATGAATTTTAAAATATGACACAGAGAGAAGGGCACCTTAAGCATATTAAAAACCTAACCCTATATAACAACAAACTGCCAAAACGAGGAGGAAAACGCAGAAGAGCATTTAAAAGGTCTAAGGATATTTTCAATACATTTAAGAGCACTACAGTCTCTGAACAAACGACACGCGTCAGTTTAACACAGAAAGAATAAAGAAGTTTTAAAGAAGATTAAAGAATTTTTGCCCAATCTTCTTTGAATTGTCAGTCTGTTTATTAACTTGCATCCTTGTCTTTCGTGTAGCAGAATAATCAACGGTGCCATCGCTGTCGTGATCAAACGTAGGCTACAGTTGTATCAGTATCCTTTGCATACATTTAATTTGCAGATGTGATGAAATATGTGCTATTTGTAGTGGTGTCCAAACCCATAGTGGACGTTATTGAGTGCACTTATTCAATCTCACATTGCACTGCAATAAAGAGTGAACAGTTGATGTACAAACAACGGCCGTCCAACTTAACGCACTCGTTTTCATTCACTCCTTCAAGTGAACAATGTAAGTGGATAATGTAGGGAAAAGTGAATGATGCTTCAGAAGGCGATTTCGGATTCAGCCTTGCGATCTCAGCTGTGCTCTCACAACAGTGCATCAGTGAAAAAGAATCCCTCTATAAACAGTGTCACGCTGCAGCGCGTTGTTTAAGCGACATATACCGTTATCACGGTATCATCAAAATTCATATCATAACAAAAATAGATACAGGTATTCGGTATGAACCGTTATACCGCACAGCACTAGTCACACCTCACCAAAACTTCTCAGAGGATGGCTTGAAAGGCAATATTATTATTATTTTTTAAACATCCGAGTTATTGCAATGCTTTTAAAAACCTTTTTTAAGAAACAATTCTACCTCAACACTGGTCAGGTCTGTGACAGAACACTTCACTAGCTAGGGTGTAAAATTGAGACGTGCCACCAGACAAATGCAGGCACTTTTTGTGCAGTGTCGGGTAGGGCTGGGTATTGACACAAATTTCACAACTTGATTCACAAGCTTGCAATTCCGATGCCAGTATTTGGGATATTTATCAAGTACAACACATGACAAATTTTCTCAAGGAAAACAAATGTATTAACATCTCGGTTACGTATGTAACCCTCGTTAATGACAGACTGAACGTTCGGGCTGCACTGGAGCGACCTCACCCCCTTGCGGTAATTATGTTTTTGAATTTGTAATAAAATGGATGCAATTTGAAATCTGAGAATTTGTTTCATATGTTTGGTAACAAAGCACAAAGATTATTGTGATTTATTGGATGGGATGTGCGCTTAAATTTTGAAATCCTGAAAACGGACTATAGGAATCGTATCGGTTCGTAAAAATGAGAATTGATTAAAATCGAGAAATCTATATATTTTTTTACCCAGCCCTAGTGTCAGTTAATTTTTAAAAACCAACATGGCAGAAAAAAAGTAAGATGTCTCTCAGCTTAGCATTTAACAAGAATTTAAAGCAACAGCATATGCATAAATCAATTTCAGGTTTGTTATTTTATACATTTGAATTGGGGATAAAAGATTGCTGGTTAAATTGACAAAAAAATATTTTTACCATCCTATCTATGACCCAAAAAAAGAAAAGTATATTAGATTGTTTTATGCTGTGCATGTGTTCATGTTCTACCTGCTTCTCCAGACAAAGACATGGCACTGCGACTCCTGGCCAGGTAGGAGTGTGTTGGTGTCTGCAGTCGACTGATCACAGTATTCTCCCACGGTGTTAGAGGCATGCGACGCACACCTGGACGAGGACACAAATGCACATTTTCACTCATATGCTATCAATGTAAGTAAGAAAATAGTTGTTGTCCAGGAACAAATTAGAGCACTTGACACAGATGAATCCCATCACATGCATGCATGCATTCATAACTTCATATGCCCACAATATGTTACCCATTTGCATCATCTGCTGGTGATAGTGAATCATGCAGGTTTTATGTAAAGTGAGACAAACCAATCAAGGAAAAACAGTTAGTTACCCTAAACATAACCACTATTTGAAAGACAACATGAAAATGCAAACACAACCCATGTAATGTCTAAACAAAATAATATTTGAGGGAGGGACTTTTACCCTTCATGATTTGACTGGATTAAGCAAAGTCTGTTCTGAAATTAATATTATTTTGACCACCCTACATTAAGAGAGAAAAACTGATTTTTTTTAAAAACATGCATTGATTAATTGTGCACATTAAGACATCTATTAAAGTAAATAAATGTGTTTTGTTTTCATGTTGTCTTTAAAAAAAAAAAAGGTGGCCAACTGCTGTAGGAAAAACATGCACAGGCTAAAATATCAAAACGATATTATAGACAAATGACAGTGAAGCCCTCAAATAAAGCATGCAGCAATGCAGACAGGGTAGAACTTCTCCCCCACTATTGATATAGCAAAATAAATATCTGCAAATGTATAAACCATTTAAAACTTAAGCAAACTTTAACATGCAATATTTGTAAATACTGGAAGAGACTGCATGACTCAGGGCTCAAGACTGAAAATGACAAATTACAGAATTGCATGAATATAGACTTGCTGTTATTTTGTGTTAAGAATAAATGCGATAGCGCAACAGTTGGGTTCTGGAAGTAAAAAATCATTTTCTCCATATGGAAATAGATTTATCTATAAAAAAATACTTCCAGAACACTGAAAAACTTTGACACATCACTTCTCCAAAAGTTAGTGTACTGTGAAGAAGCAATAAGCATGTATTTTAAAGAAATTGAACATATATTTAATTAAAGTCACCTATCAAATACAAAGGTTTAGTAATTTGCCGCTAAATACATTTTATTTTTACCTGTTCATTCATTCTTTTTACTGCATTTATGATCAGTTTATTTACAGTCTGAAGCCCTGGGTAGCACAGGTTTGAACTCAGTAGGAGAGCAGAAAAGACTTCTGGATTTCTAAAATCCACCTGCTGGTTTGTCCCGAGGAATCTTCTCTCTGCATATTTGGGATTTAGATAGTGTTTTTTTTAACAAGCAAGATGACGAGAGCGATGTCTGCTTCTGTAAGGCTTGGATGGTACAGCACACAAAGACACATACACACAAAAACATCAAATATGGGTAAATTCAAAAAGGCGACCCTTGGTAAATTATTAATCTAAAAAGAGACAAGTCTTTTTGCTGTCATTGAGCAAAGTCTTGAAGAGATGGTGTGCGTGTTTACCTCTATCTGGCGAATTCAGCAAGGTGGCTGAGGAAGATGACAGGCGTTTGGAAATGACTGGATCGGTGTGTTTGGACAGATTCATAGTGGAGACTGACCTTCTGTCTGCATCTGCAAACACACAGACACAAAATGCAACATGAGATGCAAAATTTAAAGGCATAATTAAGAAAAATACATTGAAGAAAGGACTAAAAAAAGATGGGGAAGAGGGCATAAGAGGCTTTACTGAGACCTTTTCTACGGTGTATGCTTGCAGCAGCAAACAGATGCAATTTTTTGTTAAAAGTTAGTTCTGAGGGAAAGTGCTTAGCTATGTGTACTAAAGACTACTGGGGATGACAGCACCTTTGTCTGCTTAATGCTCTCCAATGGCTCAAAGCTAACAGGAAAGAAAACTAATCATTTATAGGTGATGCTACAAGTTCTAGCTAACGGTGCTAGTCGGCTGCTCTACACTGACGGTCATATTCACATGTAGAGCAAAACTGCTGCTGACGCGTCAAACTGAAAAAACCATGATAGTGCTCCAGCCCAGCTAGATCCAATGGAAAGAGAGCAGAATCATCAAAACCTGAGAGAGAGACAGAGAAGCAGTGAAAGGAAGAGGGAAGGAGAGAGAGATACAGAACCATACAGAGAGAGTGAGAGAGAGATAATGATGGAGCAGAAAATAAAGGAAACAAGGGAATGTGAAGTGAGCTCATGGCTCTGAGTCAGCAAATGTGAGCAGAGAATAAAGAAATGTGCTCTACTGCAAACATAAACCTATTCAATTTATATTTAAACAATTACTTAAAAAGGCAGTAATATTAGCTTGAAATCCTGAAAACCAGGCAAAAGTGAGGTTGTATTAGAAATGCACACTTAAAGCTACACTGTGTAACTTTTTTAGTTTATTCTTAGCTAAAATCACTTAGTTCTTTCAAAAATATATGTGCTCATTAATGTATATTTACTTCTTTCAAGTAATAATGCATTCTCGTAATTTTATAATATACCATTGAAAATACATACGTGTTGAGGGTTCGGATGGCGGTCGCCATGTTGCCCCTCCATCTTGAAAGTACATTTGCCAAAGAGGGACATACCCGTAAATTCAAGCTTCGCTTTTCGCGTTTTTACACTCGATGGCACTGTGTCGAATGTGAAGAGGGGGATTGCTTGAGGCTGCTATATGATGATGGAGGATCACTCTTAAGCCCCTTTCACACTGCACGTCGGACCCGCAATATTCCCGGAACATTGCCGGGTCGCCTTCTGTGAGAAAGCAACCACGTCCCGGAACTGATTACCGAATTCGACCTGGGTCGGGGACCTAGTAACATTGCGGGATATGTATCAAAGTCGCCAAGGAAGCGGAAAAGAGAATTAAGACGGCAACGCAACAGGCAAATCAACAAGACAAAAGTAAATATTGGAGTGGCCTTTCCAAGATAAAGAGCTCATGAGGAGCTACGATTTTAAAAAGAACGCCGACGTTGCCTGCTTTCTTCTCGACAGGTAATATTAATTCAGCCTATTTGTGTATATTGGAAGTTTTATTGTTGCTTGGCTAATTATATCATGGTGTGCTGTGCATAACACTAGAACGACATCTAGGATAGTTTTCCTCGCGTCAATGATAAAAAAGTATTTTTTACCTTGCATTGCATTATAATTTGTTTGCCTTACGCTAGTGGTGTTGTACAATATACAGAATAACGATAGCACTGATAAAAGTTACTTTACTAAGATTAGCTTGCATTCGTCTGGGAACCTGATAGCTGATGTTAGCAATGAACTGGTTAAAATTAACGAAAACGTAAAACTATTATTCATTTTACATAGATTAATTTGATCATAGATCATTTGGTAAATTAAATAACTGCAAATTATAATAGTTTTTAAAAATTACCTCATCACTTGAGCTGAAGCAACACTCGCCGAAGAGGTCGAACTGGAAGCCATGACTAAATCGGCCACCGTAGGAGTTGAAACGAAATCGAAATTGAGAGGAGCATAAACTATTATTCACTGGATGGTCATATACCTTTTCACCACTAGATGGGGGAAAATATCACACAGTGTAGCTTTAATCAAATTATTGAATTTATCTAACTGAAATCAAAATAAAAAACTGAAGTGTTAAAGTATCCCTGCAGTTTTCCAGCAAAATAATATTACTTTCATAACTAGTTTATAACTTTCTCTCTTTCACTTTCTTATCTTACAATGTTATATCTTGTTAAGATTTTTTTTTTTTTTGTATTTTACTATTGCTAAGCACCAGTACACGCAAAAAAACCCACAAAAAAAACACATGGTCTTTGGCAATAAAAATGAATCTGAAAATGTTGTTCTCCAAATTTTGCAGGCAAGGCTTGGATTTTTTTTTCTTTTCTTTTTTTTGAGAAAGAGTAGCTTGCAGGTGGAGATGTTGCCACCACAGTGTTTAAATTGGCCTCAAAACATTCCCAATATTTGAATTGTATATGATATTTTTCTCCAGTTTCATTGTCATTCAGACATAAGTTGGAAGTACAATCAAGATGAAGATGTTGAAGATGTTTCCAACCCTCTGCACATAAGACAGCATCATTTGAGGCGTCCCGAGGATGTGTAGGTTTTCCAGAATCTCTTTATATAGTATTATCACATTAATAATTCTGTGCACGTGTGTTTACCGCTGTTGTGTGAGGTGCTAACAGAGAGCGTTCCACCCCAACTCCAGCGGTTTGACTTCGGTCTTGCTCTCTGACTCCTCTCCATCGTCCTCCTGATAACCGCCTCATACCGCACCTGAAACACACACCAGGACAGTTCCTTTCCAGAGAGCATTTTATTGGGAAAACACACCCTTTTTTTATTCTGGTTTTCAATCATTTATCCTGCAGTCTATATTAATGGGATCTTTTTGCAAGTTGTATGGTTTGCCTTTATTATTTCCTTTAGTATTACAATAATAAGGAAATTGTCTCTGAACACCTTCAAAGTGATGACAATATAATGGTTCTCAACCATTATTAAGGGGGGTCTAATGCCATTTCATGCATTCAGATTTTGCACAGTTAAAGAGTTGGATTCTCATGCTAAACATGGGTAAAAACATTTTTTTTAAATGAGCCGATGGATGACAGTATTTATGTGCCAAATGCACTCCTTTAGGATGTAAAGTTTTTTTTCAAGCATAGCCCTGTATGAAGTCATAAAGGGTGGAATTGCTCGTATGGGGCACTTCTCTCGGATGTGTGTTTGGACATCAACCAGAGCGAGAGCACGTCCGTCAACAAGCTTCATTCGGTTACGGAAGCCGTTGGCAGCGCTGTCATTTTGTTTTTAGACTACAAAATCAACAATGTCACTAAGAAGTGTGTTTTTATTGTTATGAAAGGATAACCGTGTTCAGCTTCTCAAATAACCCAGCATTAAGGGAACAGTTGATGCCGTTTTGTTTTTACATAGCAGTTCTGCGTGTTTTTTTCCCCAGTCACGAGTTGAAACTGCATCAAATGTGTGTTTTCTTTGGCAATCGGCGTATAAATGCATATAACGTAAACAACACAAATGTGATTGATATAGTTAATCGAAAGTTATCCAGGGATAATGGTGTGAATGTGTGTGTGTGTGTGTGTGTGTGTGTGTGTGTGTGTGTGTGTGTCTCTCTCTTTAGCTCCGCCCACTGCACGCCTCCACAGGCTCAACTGTTTTTGGAAAGAATTGGTACAGCGTATCTATCTTTTATAAACATGATAAAACTAAAGATTCCTTTGAGATATGACAGATGCAATACTACTCTATAGGTTCTTATAACACAAAACTTTTTGTGTTATGAACCCTTTAACATAATCTTAACAATAGCATATTTTTATTACCACAGAAGTACCAGAGGTATATATCAGTTTAGATACTGTAAGAAGGCCTTCAAATATAGTCATGGGAAAACGAGGAATCAAAACTGTCAAGAACCACTGATGTGATTTACTTTAATAATGACTGATGAGAAATATAAAGAGGAATAATAAAAAGGGAGTGAATATATACAAATAGCTGAATAAATTCAACTGTTCCTGATGTTCTCACCTTCTCCTCCTCCAGTTTCTGCCGTCGTTTCTCCTCCACAGCTGCTCGTCTCCTCTCCTCCTTCACCCGTTGCTCTTCCATTCTTTTCCTGCGCTCCTCCAGCTGTCTCTCATGAAACTGTCGAGCTCTCTCCTCTCTCTCCAACCACTTCGAACCCCGTGCAGCTGCGCGCACACACACACAGACATAAAAAGACACACACACAATGAATTCCCTTTTCCAAGTCAAGGATTTTTTTCTGGCCTTATAACATAAATCCATGCCAGCTATAAATTCAGAAAGAATTTTGAATACAGTGATTCGTACTTCAACTCTAACACAACTTTTATGATGTAACTTTTGGAGGTCTAGAAATCACAACTTTTCCATTACTACTGAAAATTTCCATGACTACTGGAACACTGAAAGAAGAGGATAGATATTATTCCTAAATAGGGGGACTGTCCACCAAATATGTTCTGTTCCTTAATCCCAAAATGAAAGAGGGATCCTTGACAATGTGAGTTCAACCAGTCATAATCAAGATTTGCAAAGAGACGGTTATTGAAGGACAGGGCAGCAACTACATTGGACCTCAAAACATGGAAGAATTGTTACTAATTTCATAGAGATTGGCAGATTATAACAAGTATTTAAAGGGATAGGTCACCCAGAAATCTGTCATCATTTACTCATATTGCTCCAAACTAGACTTGCTGCGGTGGTATCAATAATTAATATAAATATAATTGAATTACACTGCATGCATAGTGTTTACTGTATGCATTAAATATAGATTTAATTCATAGTTTAAAAATGAATGGCATAGCAGTTATTTTCAAATACTCCTCGCTGCAGACTGTAGCGCGGTGACGTCACGAATATTGCGTCACGAATGTGTTAGCGCGCATGCGCAAAGTGACGTTTCGTCGGTATTTAATACGCATGCGCGCCGATGATGTCACTTTTGTGTATTCGCGCATGCGCGTACATTCATTTTCAACTTCAATCACCTGAGGATGATGTTAGCGTTCGCTCGAAAGGTATGGATTCCATGGCAGTAAGTCAATAAGCAGTGTATTTATGTTGTTTTTAACAATTGTGTGTTTGAGTTAACAGCTTTTAATTGTTAGGGATGCCATATAGAGTCATAAATGTTTAATTTATTAATGTTTATCATGTGTGCCTCTAAACAAATTAATGCTTTGAAGATGTCTTAAAATAGAGCAGAAAGACTTAAATTAATGAAGTCATGTCATTTATTGTTGCATGCATTGCAAAAATAAAATAAAAATCCAAATTTTTGTCTTGTTTTTCCAAATAGATATTTAAACATCTTTAAACAGAGATGCATTTACATGGAATGCAAATGTAAATTGGAGTCTCAAAAGAATTAATAAAATTATGGGAATTTATGTTGAAAACAAATCAAATATCTGTCTGTCTGCCTGCATGTCATGCCAGTCTGTAATGTGTCTGTCTGTCTGCATGTCATGCCAGTCTGTAATGTGTCTGTCTGTCTGTCTGTCTGTCTGTCTGTCTGTCTGTGTCTGCATGTCATGCCAATCTGTAATGTGTCTGTCTGTCTGTCTGTCTGTCTGTCTGTCTGTCTGTCTGTCTGCATGTCATGCCAATCTGTAATGTGTCTGTCTGTCTGTCTGTCTGCCTGCATGTCATGCCAGTCTGTAATGTGTCTGTCTGCCTGCATGTCATGCCAGTCTGTAATGTGTCTGTCTGCCTGCATGTCATTCCAGTCTGTAATGTGTCTGTCTGCCTGCATGTCATGCCAGTCTGTAATATGTCTGTCTGTCTGCATGTCATGCCAGTCTGTAATGTGTCTGTCTGCCTGCATGTCATGCAAGTCTGTAATGTGTGTGTCTGCCTGCATGTCATGCCAGTCTGTAATGTGTCTGTCTGTAATGTTTGTCTTGCCAAAAAAAAAAAAAAAAAAATTATATATATATATATATCAGTTTGTAAACTACTTTGAACTAATGAATCTTCAAACTTCATAGCTATTGAAACTATTTCAAACTTTCAGGCTAGGCTTTTTCAATCTAAAGTTTGTCTTGAGAATTTTTTTATCTTGTTTTTATTCTTAATAAAATAAGTCTCTTAGGTACTTTACAGACAAAGCTAATAACACTCAAGCATATCTTTGTCTAACTTCTTCCAATAATGCATTTTAAAATATTGTCCTGGTATGACCCTGTACCATGTTAATGCCGTTCTTCAAAATGATTCAACATTGTTTGTTCTATATTTTATCTAAATTAGGTGTCTAGAACTGGTGTGCATTTTCCACAGAACACAGACAAGAGTTTGGGGTGCCCTGCTCATTGACACTGTGCTTGCTCTGCACTATCGAAGGACTGCCCACCCGGGTCTGCTCCTGATGGCGGATGGGGAGACCTGTGGTGATTTCATCCAGATAACGAGGATGAGGGCTATTGCTCGGGTTGAATGTTTGTATATGTGTGTATGATAATCTGTATGTGTACATAATTCTGTAATTATAATGATAAAAGCGATGTCTGCTTTGCTTTGAAATAAAAGAAAGTTGTCACTCTTATGAGTTATAATATGGGATATAGACACTGAAAATGTACTGTATGTAATCAGTTTAACATCAAACTACTTTATTGGCATAAATGTTTTACATGCCGTATTGTCAAAGCAACAGAAACTGTCCAAAAAATATAATACACAAAAATAAAGAAGAACAATGTAGGCTACAACATAATGTGAAAATAACACATTTATACCATCTGTCATTATTTTATACAATTAATGATCTATGTACATTATGTTACTAAGGGTGGTTATTTATTTATTTAGTGATATTACTTATTTTATTTATGGTCTTAGCGTAATTAGTTTATACGTTTGTAATGCATGGGGCATGTAATTCTTGCAAGTTTCTTTGTGTGTTTGCTGTATTGAATTGGGAATTCAAATTAACAATTTTTGTGAGGCTAAAGATGAATTTCCACCTGCGTGGACAATAAAGAGTTGTATTTTAAACTACACTTAGTTTAAATAAAATACACAGCCATTACAGAGTATACTCTGTAATTCTTTATAATTATATTGTTTTACCTCAGATGGCATGGTCAAAACCAAGGATATGTGTACTCCGTTTTGCTGTTTTTTATTATTACTTTAGCGTTTTTAACATTTTATTAACCTATTAAGTCAAGTTTTCTCATGCATTTTAAAGACGTGGGACGTCAAACAAGAAATCAAAACATGTGACATCACCGCATAACGCAAATAGTACACACATGCGCTGTCACCACGTTATTGCGCATGCGTTTTAAAGATATGCGATACGTAATATTCGTGACGTATATTCGTGACGTCAGCGCGCTACAGTCTGCAGCGAGGGGTATCTCGTTATTTTTAGGTTCCTGTCACTAAACCAATATGATAAAACGCATCTGATTTCTTTCTCAAGTTTATCTCAACTGAGTTTATAACCCACTATATACAAGAATACTTGTCGAGACTTGTTTTGAGGTCATTTTGTTCAAGTGCCATTTGAATGGTGCCTTTGTTGGAAAAAGTTCGTACGTTGAGTTTACGCACAGAAAACAACGCACGATTGCGAATTTGGCCTCTTCTTGCATTCGATTGAGTGTTTTAAATTGGCAAGATTTGCAAACGTGCAAACAATAAACTTTCACTATAAAATGATTAAATGCAGTTATGTAAATCACACGTGTTCTGAACTGTGGGGCCTGGTTCATATGGATCACGGCTCAACTATTACCCCTTTTCCACCAGAATGAACCGAGTGCTAGTTCAGTTTGGCTTTCCACATGTAAGACAGCCACCGCAGAGCTAGGTCTTACGTCACTGTATACGTCTCATCTTTCTCGCTAGCGTTTTAGCAATGCTAGCGAGGCAGCGGGAAACACAAACACACCAGGCTTGTTCGAGATGCATCGGCGCTGCGCAGACTGATCCGTGTATGATATCAAAATACCGCGTGAGCGATTCAAAAGCATAAGGAGTCGTTGGCGCTCGCTCTACTTTAATGTCATACGCAATCAGTCTGCACAGCGCGCGCCGATGCATCTCGAACAAGCCTTCCCTCAGTGGCTCATGGCTTTATGATCCTACATCAGCATTAAAACGCCGCAAATCCAACGCATTCGTGCAGCTCTCCATGATTTGTATAGACGGAGATTACAATCCAGCAGCTGTTAGCTTGATTAGCTGCTATTGAAAAAATGGCGGTCACAGGTTTGTGTTCATCTTGTTGATCACGGTAACGCCGCCCCCAGCCGGTGACGCAAGCGGTTCTTACTTCTAGCCCAGCAATGTTTTGGTGTTACTTAAGAACCACTTTTCCTGGCTCGGAGCTGGTGCTTTGGCTGTGGAAACACAAAGAACCGATTTGAAACTAGGCTCTGGCTCCGATTTAGCACCAGCACTGCCTTGGTGGAAAAGGGGTATATGATCCATTGCACCCCTAACACAGAGTACCCGTGATCGCAAATCTGAGAGGTTTTGGTCCCTCCATTGAATGTCTGGGTAACCAAAAAGTTCATAAAGACATTGTAAAATGATTCCATATGAATCAAGTGATTTAATCCAAGTCTTGTGTTTTCCCCAAGGAGCACATGTGCTTGTTGAAAAATGTTGGATCACAAATTAAAACTTTAGGGGTGCAATGGAAATGTATCAAATAATGTTATTCTCCTTAATAAAGAGATACAATGAGGCATTTACAATCAAAATAATTTCATTTATCAAAATTACAAAAAGTACAGATTAATGTGCCAACACTCATAAAATCTAAATACTGAACAATATGTGTTAATATTATAATGTGTTTAGTCTTTCCTTTCTGTGACAGATCAGCCCAGAAATAATCTACAAGCGTTTACATTGAATTAAATGGCAGATAAAGTTTATTTTGTAACCAATAATATATGCACTCTAGGCACTACCATCAACAACATATTACAATATAATATCATATAAACACCACCAAGTCTATTCAGTATTTGATTACAAACTGCTCGGAAACTGAGCCTGTAGAATAAGCTGTAACACAATTTCTGTTTTTTTCATCCCCAAATTTAAGAAATCTAGAAAAATGTGTCATAAAATTAAATATCAAAATATTGATTTTTGTTTTTTTAAAGCTAAATACAATTCCCAGACAAATCACAAATGTGAGTAAAAAGCTCATTCTGTCGAGCATTTACATATGCTAAACACAGAAGCTTGTGCATACATCACACGCTAGAACAGCAGCCATATCACCCTGTAGCCCAAGACTGGTTTCCCACTGAAGCTAAGCAGGGCTGAGCCTGGTCAGTACCTGGATGGGAGACCAACTGGGAAAACCAGGTAGCTGCAGGTAGAGGTGTTAGTGAGGCCAGCAGGGGGTGCTCACCCTGTGGTCTGTGTGGGTCCTAACACCCCAGTATAGTGATGGGGACACTATACTGACAAAAGAGCACCGTCTTTCGGATGAGACATTAAACCGAGGTCCCGACTCACTGTGGTCGTTAAAAATCCCAGGACGTCCTTTGGAAAAAGAGTAGGGGTTTAACCCCGGCATCCTGGCCAAATTTGCCCATTGGCCTCTGTCCTTCATGGCCTCCTAATCATCCCCCTCTCCTGATTGGCTTCATCACTCGGTCTCCTCTCCACCAATCAGCTGGTGTGTGGTGAGCGTTCTGGCGCAATATGGCTGCCGTCGCATCATCTTGGTGGTGGTTGAGGAGATTCCCCCCTTCAATGTAAAGCGCTTCGAGTACCTTGAAAAGCGCTATATAAATCGAACACATAGAACAAACTTCACTGGTTTTTGTGCATCATGCAAACACGTAAGCGTCCATGTTCACCATATGCGATGTGATCTACGTATGTGTGCCAGTGTAAATAAAAGCCTAAATTAACTTCAATCATATGGATTTATTTTATGATGACCTTTTTTGATCTTAGTTTTGGTTGCCAGGACTTTCAATGGAAGGACAGAAATTTCTCAGGTTTCTTTCAAAATATCTACATTTAAGTTTCAAAGATTAACCAAAGTCTTATTTTGGAATAACAAGACAGTGAGTAAATCATGACGGAAAGTTAAATTTTTGGGTGAACTATCCTTTTAAACTTAAAGTTGCAAAAAAAAATAATGGCAGTTTAATGCTAAAAGCTATGACAGAAGGTGGAAGAGAACAAATAATAAAAAATGGCAGATAACAATAAGATAGCAGATAGTCAACATTGTGGATTATCAATTTAATTTGCAACCAAGCACTCCAGTAATCTAAAGCAAGCCAAATTAATCCACCAATCTCTCCCTGGCCTCTGTCTTGGCCTCTTACCCCTTACATAAAAACTGGGTGTCCTGGTAACCACCTTGCCAAGAGTTTACATAACAACTGGACCTCGCCACAGCAACCTGCCCCTTCAAGTCAGTCATGCAGTCACAAACAGAGGAGAACAGACACAAGAAAGATGGGTAAAAAAAAAATAAAGTAACGATCAGGGAAAAGTGCAAAAAGTGTAACCCTGGGTTTTACATGGTGAGGGAGGTTTAATTTGACAAACTCACATGTGATGACACATTCAAACAACTCACAGGAACAACAAGAACAACAGGTGAACATCTAACTTTGCTTTTACACTGAACTGATCATCCATTACAACTCTCACTAAAGGGTTAGTTCACTCCCCTAAAAATTGTGTCATTAATTACTCACCCTTATGTCGTTCCAAACCCGTAAGACTTTCATTCATCTTCAGTAAACAAATGAAGATATTTTTTATGAAATCTGAGAGCATTCTGTACTCTCTAATGACTATCTCCAGTTCATAACATAATAAATGTAGGCTTTTATTCACATATAAACATTGATCAGTGAACATAAACAAAAGCTCAACCAAACCTGCTTGACATCTCTTAACAACACGAGAATGAACCTCATTGGTTCTTGCTGAAGCTCAAACTTGATGCGTAACACAAAAATGAATCTCATTGGTTCTTGCTGAAGCTCAAACGTGATGCGTAACACGAGAATGAACCTCATTGGTTCTTGCTGAAGCTCAAACGTGATGCGTAACACGAAAATGAACCTCATTGGTTCTTGCTGAAGCTCAAACGTGATGCGTAACACGAAAATGAACCTCATTGGTTCTTGTTGAAGCTCAAACGTGCTGCAAAACACGAGAATGAACCTCATTGGTTCTTGCTGAAGCTCAAACGTGATGCGTAACACGAGAATGAACCTCATTGGTTCTTGCTGAAGCTCAAACGTGATGTGTAACATGGAAATTAACCTCATTGGTTCTTGCTGAAGCTCAAACGTGATGTGTAACATGAGAATGAACCGCATTGGTTCTAGCTGAAGCTCAAACGTGATGTGTAACATGGAAATTAACCTCATTGGTTCTAGCTGAAGCTCAAACGTGATGTGTAACACGAGAATGAACCGCATTGGTTCTAGCTGAAGCTCAAACGTGATGTGTAACACGAGAATGAACCTCATTGGTTCTAGCTGAAGCTCAAACGTGATGCGTAACACGAGAATGAACCTCATTGGTTCTTGCTGAAGCTCAAACGTGATGTGTAACATGGAAATTAACCTCATTGGTTCTTGCTGAAGCTCAAACGTGATGTGTAACATGAGAATGAACCGCATTGGTTCTAGCTGAAGCTCAAACGTGATGTGTAACACGAAAATGAACCTCATTGGTTCTTGCTGAAGCTCAAACGTGATGCGTAACACGAGAATGAACCTCATTGGTTCTTACTGAAGCTCAAACGTGCTGTGTAACAAGAGAATGAACCTCATTGGTTCTTGCTGAAGCTCAAACGTGATGCGTAACACGAGAATGAACCTCACTGGTTCTTGTTGAAGCTCAAACGTGCTGCGTAACACGAGAATGAACCGCATTGGTTCTTGCTGAAGCTCAAACGTGATGCGTAACACGAGAATGAACCTCATTGGTTCTTGTTGAAGCTCAAACGTGCTGCAAAACACGAGAATGAACCTCATTGGTTCTTGCTGAAGCTCAAACGTGATGCGTAACACGAGAATGAACCTCATTGGTTCTTGCTGAAGCTCAAACGTGATGCGTAAACACGAGAATGAACCTCATTGGTTCTTGCTGAAGCTCAAACGTGATGCGTAACACGAGAATGAACCTCATTGGTTCTTGCTGAAGCTCAAACGTGTTGTGTAACATGAGAATGAACCGCATTGGTTCTTGCTGAAGCTCAAACGTGATGCGTAACACGAGAATGAACCTCATTGGTTCTTACTGAAGCTCAAACGTGCTGCGTAACACGAGAATGAACCTCATTGGTTCTTGCTGAAGCTCAAACGTGATGCGTAACACGAGAATGAACCGCATTGGTTCTAGCTGAAGCTCAAACGTGATGCGTAACACGAGAATGAACCGCATTGGTTCTTGCTGAAGCTCAAACGTGATGCGTAACACGAGAATGAACCGCATTGGTTCTTGCTGAAGCTCAAACGTGATGCGTAACACGAGAATGAACCTCATTGGTTTTCACATGCCAAGTGACCATGCTTGAGCTTCCATTTACCACAACTGATGTGTGCGTTAATGAATGTTTATATATGAAGAAAAGCCTAAATTAAATCTGTTCATCATAAAGCAATCATGTTTCTTCAGAAAATCTAGACTAAACTGCTCAATTCAAATGAATTAGTTGTACGATCTCTTTATGAACTTTTTGAAGCATCAAAGTGTGGTAGTTGCATTTTTGTAATCAAAAATATCTTAATTTGTGTCTTACAGGTTTGAAATAGTAAACCACTACAACTCTTAACACTATGAAATCAAAACTGACCCTATTTACATCTTAATCCGCTCTTAAGTCAAGTCAGCATTCCCACATTTCAGTCACGTACTGTGAATGAAGACAAACCATGAAGAAAGCACTACTTATTTATAATGTTTATGAGATGACAGTCTTGCATAACTAAATAAAATTTCCCATCATTCTCTGATGTAGCACAATAATGATTTTAAAAAAAACAAAGCATGAATAACACCAAACATGCATACTTGGTCCTTCGTTTTGCACCACTAACGCCGCATTCACACGGGGCGTAGGCGTTAACGCTTCCCATTTACTTTGAATGGGTGACATCATCCGTTGCCGAACTGAATTGTGGGTTCCGTCGCGGCGCTTCACTCGCGTTGCAAGCGGCAAAAGTTGAAGATTTCTCAACGTTTCAAGCACCAGCGCAGTCGTCATCCAATCAGATCGGCGTATGCAAATATCCTACAGCAGACTCTAGCCAATTGCGTTCATTACTGCTCCGTGAACCATCCAGACGCAGCTCCCGGACCACTATGTGATATTCTTCCCGCTGTCGGCACTTTTTCAGGATATAATGTACTTAACAGCTTCGTGCACCTGTGCAGTGCACTGACAACAACTACACGGGCAATCCCACTCACGCATACAACCAAATCGGCATCCATTTCATCTCACATACCCCTTTTCCACCAGAATGAACCGTGTGCTAGTTCAGAGCCCGTGCTAGTGTCAGTTCTAAGTTGGTTCGACTTGAGAGCCTTTATGAACCGGTTTGGCTTTCCACATGTAAGAGAGCCACCGCAGAGCTAGGTCTTACGTCACTGTATACGTCTCATCTTTCTCGCTAGCGTTTTAGCAATGCTAGCGAGGCAGCGGGAAATACAAACACACCAGGCTTGTTCGAGATGCATCGTCGCTGCGCAGACCGATCCATGTATGATATCAAAATACCGCGTGAGCGATTCAAAAGCATAAGGAGTCGTTGGCACTCGCTCTACTTTGATGTCAAACGCAATCAGTCTGCACAGCGCGCGCCGATGCATCTCGAACAAGCCTTCCCTCAGTGGCTCATGGCTTTATGATCCTACATCAGCATTAAAACGCCGCAAATCCAACGCATTCGTGCAGCTCTCCATGAATTGTATAGATGGAGATTACAATCCAGCAGCTGTTAGCTTGATTAGCTGCTATTGAAAAAATGGCGGTCACAGGTTTGTGTTTATCTTGTTGATCACGGTAACGCCGCCCCCAGCCGGTGACGCAAGCGGTTCTTACTTCTAGCCCAGCAATGTTTTGGTGTTACTTAAGAACCACTTTTCCTGGCTCGGAGCTGGTGCTTTGGCTGTGGAAACACAAAGAACTGATTTGAAACTAGGCTCTGGCTCCGATTTAGCACCAGCACTGCCTTGGTGGAAAAGGGGTAACAGACTAGCTGTCATAAAAAGGCGCTTTTTTGTGTTGTGTTTTGGTCCAAGCGGCAAGTTAATGTGATTGACGCCTATGGAAAGTCCCCACAATTCACAAAAACACAACTCTGTGTGTGTGTGTGTGTGTGTGTGTGTGTGTGTGTGTGTGTGTGTGTGTGTGTGTGTGTGTGTGTGTGTGTGTGTGTGTGTGTGTTACCATTCTGCTTCTCCAGCTCCTCCCTCCGTTCACGGGCGAGTCTCTGCCTTTCATCGATCTTCTGCATGAGAGGCTCTGCAAACACACGCACACAAATGTTGGATGAGCTCTGGCAGTAAAGCTGGGAGATGTTTGCATAATATACAGCTAAGAGTAGTGCGCATGCTGTGTGTCTGACCTGGTCTGGTAACGATGTGTATCTCTGTAGGGCTGGGAACGGTGTAGGTGTACTGTCCAGAGGCAGATGAGTCCGGTCGACCCCATGACGACTTTTCATCTGATCTGAGAAGGTAGTCAGAGCCTGAATGACACAGACGGAGACAAGAGGGAAAAACCCGAGCTGTTTATTCATCACTATATCTCAGACTGGAGAAGAGAAAGTGAAAATACAAACCGTGTCATTTCTTTTTAAAACATCTCGAGATTTCGCTATCAATCGTATTGGTGGTCTGGTCTTAAGACAACATATAATTTACAAAGAGGATATAATGGGAATTAATAATTTATTAATATAAAATATTAAAATAATAATTATATATTTTAAATAAATAATCATAAATATTTTATTAATATCATTTGCTTAAATTCTTGATATGCAAATTGTAACTAAGGAAATATTTTTAAAACTTTAACAAACCGTAAACATACTTTGGTATCAAAGTTATCATGACCACCATAAAGAGTATTTTTATACAGTTTGTAAGGTTTTACATAGACAAACACTAGTCGATTTTTTTCTTTTTTTATTTGCAGTGATATACACAAAACATTGTATTAAAGAAGTTTCAAAAAGCAAACGTGTGCTCTACTCTTCATCATATTGATGTACTTAAGGACCTGAAATCTTTCCCCCTCAAACACTTTTAGGACGTGACTGTAAAGAGGTTTATGACCTCACAGATCTCAGCCTGGGCGTTAAAAAACAGATGTCAAATAGGCTTGTGAATCAATGGGTAAACATATAAAATGTATGGCTTGAGAAGGTTTAAGACTGTACAGACAGACTGTATTTGTTGTGTCACTATAATCAGGTGTCCACATCTGCAAGCATCCTGTGATGAGTGACAGATACTGAAGCAAACAGCACAGTGTCAGAATCAGCAATCTGGTTAAACAGTTATTGATTCTTGCACTAAAACCAATCAGTCTCCTGCTGTGTGCGGAATCTCGCACACCAATCAACAGTTACGTTTCATTTTTATACATAATGCTTATAAAACGTATACAGAAATTGCAGATGAGGTCAGGCGTCTTATTTCAGAATAATATCCCAAATAAAGATGTAGCAAATGAGATACAACAAAGCTAGCAATGAGATTCAAAGTCAAAAAAAAGGAAAAGGAAACCTTCTACCATCCTTTACATGACATCACTCACAGGCTAGCATGTATTATTGCTCCCACAAATACTGATCTTTAAAGAGTGCTACCCATAATTCCACTGTGGGGGAGGAAGGGATAAATAAGCTATGGGCAGATGGCGAGTCTAGACGAGAAGGGAATAGATAAAGGACAAAACGATAACAACAAGCAAAGTCAAGAGTCAATGCCTTTTAGCAAAAGTCATTGACGACTTGCAACAAAAACAAAACACCCCATTCTTCGCGATAAAATATTAGTTTCATGATGTGGAAAACAAACGGAATTTCACAATCCAATTACAAAAAAATGGAATTTACTATGGAATGTCACAGAGTTAATTTTTGATGAACAAAATCAAAAGTAGGGCCGTACAAATCGAATCGCAGTTTGGAAAAGCGTGAATATTAAACCAGTAAAAAGCTATTTAAATATAAATGTTCAGCGTGTCTCTCAGAGCAGCGGTGGAGATGATGAATTCAGAGTTCACTTCATTAACATTTCACAATTTTATTTGATAAATGAAAGTGACTTTTGTCAAATACACACAGGAACATTAAGTCTTCACTACAACTAGGGTTGTGACTAGGGCTGGGCGATATGGAGCAAAAAATATATCTCGATATACGATATATATCTCGATATCTTTACAGGAAAAATAACCCACTAAAAACTACAGCAAAAACAAATATGCCAAATATCATAAAGTCATAATATTTTTATTGAAGTGCAAAGAGGTAGTCAGTTCATGTAGGAACAAAGTTCTTTTGACATAAAAGACATTTACATTAAAAACATTACACCGCATCTAAACCGGACGCGGCGGCTAAAAGCAGTCCACACTGGACGTGACAAAACGGCCGCTGCAAAGCATTTCTCATTTGTGTCAGCACGTCATAAATAGAACAAGGCATCAATCGCTCGCGACGCATCAAGAGATTCACTGATTATAAGCGGTTCTATTGTCTTATGGAAAATATACACTCTCTTCCAAAACCTAGTGAGCTACCTACAGAGACAGCATTTTAAGACATCGTAGGCACACTCCTGATGAAAAGAATGCCCCTAGAGCACTACAAATCAGTGAATAATTCCTTGACAGTTTGACAGATGCTGTCGGTACAGACACCTGATTATGTGTCAGAACCAAGCGTGCCACACGAGTCCTGAAAAGTAAAGCCAGAGCACCTCGATCGCTATTGAGTTGAGTGAGTTTTTTGATGCTATAAAAACAGGGGTGTGACATTATGATCAACAGCTGTGATTGACAGCTTCTCTGAGCAAAGTAACCACTGAGGAACCAACAGACATTTTTCGGGAACTTTGGGAGGGGATTGGAGCTTTAACTTTAATTTCTAAATTTCCATAATTGTTTATTTGACAAAAAGTTGTTATGTGCGAGTGTGAGCGGGACCTTGATATCGTGGCTCCACTTTGCGCTCATTAATGCGCAGACTCTGGCTCCAAGTTCAGCGCAATATTTGGACACTAGCGGCTTCATTTACTTCAACAGAAGAAAGTCAATGTTTTTTTTACAGTCTATGGTTAGAACAAAGCTATTGTGATATTATTCAATCTATTTCTGTGTGCGATCCCAGAGGAGATGGAACTGAAACGGCCGTCACTTGCTCTAGATTCCAGGACAATGTTGCTCCTGATTTATCCCAGGCCAAACTCCGTCTGACCTAATTTACCCTCCTACCAAACATACAGGATATCACCTTTCTGAGATAAACAATGGGCAAGGTCTCAAATGATTACTGAGGGTAATTTCTGAAATTATTATATTCCATTAAAAGGGACATTGATGAAATTCTTCATGTTTATATTTCGGTCAGTCAGAATAACCTCAGTTTCCACCAGCCCTGAACAGACACAGACACACAGACACACAGACACACAGACACACAGACACACAGACACACAGACACACAGACACACACACAGACAGACACACACACAGACACACACACAGACACACACACACACACACACACAGACACAGTACTACAGTAACACAATCTAATCTAAAGTTGTCAGTTCTCTACTGAGACTTAAAACGCAGAAAGCACATTTATAAATCCCTAAGAGAATGTAAAACCTAAAAAAATGAGTATGTGTGTGTGTGTGCGTCTAGCTGTGGCTCATTACTTGACGGTGAGGGAGACTCAGTGGCGTTTAACCCAGAAATTACCCGACAGTGAATCACAAGCCCAAGCGATCGGATACAGACACATTGTGCTGTGCTACTCTCAATGCAAGTTTGTACGCACATAAACCTGCAAAAGACAATCCAAACACATATGCTACAATCACTGCACCTCAAATGGTTTGATCTTTGTTAAATGTCTCTTAACGGAAGCTAAATGTGGTTGAAATATATATGCACCATCTAAACAAACCTCAGGCTATTGTGGGGGTGAGACTTTAACATGACACCGTGGGGTGTGTTTGTGTGAACACCTGATTATGCTTTTTTTGTGGCTTGCTAATAAAGGCTTTTCATTTGAGCCATAGCATTTACTCAAATGCCCAAGGGTTGCAAAAACAATCAAATCTCAGAATAAAGTCAATGTTAACTAGTATATACATTCTTTTCAGATGACAAAAGATAGGTCTATGTATATCAAATCTTTTCTCTCAAGATTCGACATAAAATGCATAAACGGGGCCCCTTCTAGCAGGTTTTGGACACTTTCCTTTTTGAATTTTCTCTTCATTCCTGCACAGAACATAAAATGGTACCAGCTCATGAACCTTTGGTCTGAGGCCCATGCCTGATTAGCTTACTAATCTGTGTCCTGAATGCCGGGCTGAACAGGCTGGTTAAGTATATAGTGACGGCAGAACAGAATAAACAGGAAGAGTATACAGACACCAACCACCCACAGCAGCAAACAGCATTAATGAAATCAAGATCTTAAACTAGTTACACAAACTTCTGAACAATTGTTTAGCCAACAAATACACAGAATGCTAATGATAAGCAGGGCTCAAGATGTGACGGCTTACAGGCTTTAAGGGGTGGTATATTTATATAACCTAATATAAACAAAAGAGCAAAAATCTCTAATAAGACACTTTATATATGTTAATGCTATATATATATAACTGTTTATGTTCACTAACATGGACACAAAGGTATGTGTATTTAACTGTATTCAAGCCCAATTAGTTAATTTCTCACACACATTAAGAGCAGTAGCTTTATGTCACGCATGTCTCAGACAGCACTGAGAAATATACTGAAATTAGTTGTCTTTTGCTGCTAATTGTGCTTAAACCATTTAAAAACACTTGTTTTTAAAATCGCAGTGCTAATGATAAGCTTTTGGTGACCGCGCAGCACTGCAACATCACATGAGCATAAGCGCGATAAAAACGATAGTCTAAAATCTCTACCGGTTAATCATGTCTACCAGTATATCACCCACCCCTAGTGTGCGGACAAGTAGACTACTATGTAGAAGGAGGATTTAAGGAAATGTTCTCCCTTTGGGCTCTGATAACCAAATAAGAACAAACAGAGTGATATGCAAACTAAAACACAAATACAGGAACACATGCGGTGTGATGCTCTAGAAGTGGTCTTATTTTCTACTCCAGTCAAGGTTGTTCATCTTGGCTCTGCTGTGAATGGTTTCCATGCCAGTGTGGGCAGTGAAGCAGAACTGCTGGAGTCAGAGTGAAGCTGAGGTCCGAAGACAAAGCATCAGATAAATACTATGTAAATCAGGAGCCTGTTTTTGTTACACAAGATAATACATGAAGGGAGGAAGATAAAACTAACTAGACAATTGTGTATGTGCTGCAAAATAACATGGACAACATCCCAATTTGCACACAAATAATATCTGAGATTAGGATTAATGCGTCACAAATAACAGCATGCTGAAAGTAGCATTGCAAAGGAATATAGTGTCCAGGAGTGTCAGTTTTCCCAGGTGTAGATGATACAACTTTAAAGGTGCCCTAGAATGAGATGAAACAATATGTTAAATTGTTCTCTGATATATACATAGAGGGTATGCGGCTTATTTACGGACAAAAAATGTCCAGATACAGTTTTACAGGGCCATTTACAACCCTAGAAATTGTCCTTAGGATGTAATGCGCCTTTTTGCCTTATTTGGAAGGGTCATGAATATTAATGTTGAGTAGGGCTGCAGCTATCGATTCTTTTTGTATTCGACTGATTCATCGATTAATCAGATAATTATTACTTTTTTCTTTATCAAAGAGCAATGCTAAATATATAAGTGAAAATAATATAATAAGACAGGTATCTTAAAATTAACATCTAATTTGTTTTATTGCTGAAATTGCATAAATGAATAACTGTGAAACTAAACAAATTTAATGCATACAATTGATATAAAAATCTATTTAAAATTACTTTAAAAAGGTAAACATAGTTCAATCTAAAACTAAACCTACAACCAATAAACCACAATAATAGTAATATAATTAACAGTAATGCCTAAACATTGTATTTATTTTGTGCAAATTAACTTTCAAGTTTCAGCTTCAGCTCAGGCATGACATAAGCCTTTACTGTCTTCTGGAGGCTTTGTGGCTTTTGAAAAAAGCTAAAAATATTGGATAGGAAGGAAACTATAAGAACGAGAGTAGAGATGCGTGGATCAGCTCTAACGTCACCGAATCAGCTGTTAAAAACAAACCACCCACACCCAATCGTCACAAATTCAAATCATCAGTGTTAAGCATATTATCGTCACGTATTAGCTACACTGAAGTAGGTTGCTTTAAAAAACAAAAATGACAAAAATTGGCGAAATTACATTTCTTAACCTAAACCAGGGTTGACAATAGGCTACATCACATGGAGGAGTAGCCACTGGAGTGTGAGCAAACGCGAGAGATGCGTTTGTATTCAGTTCAGACAAAGTACATCACACATACAGATGTACATTTTGAGCTAATCATTCATCATTGTAACACAGCTTGTTTTATTAAGTTAGTAGCTTTAAATATGATTAAAATGTGATATTTAAATTACACAAATCAATGAAAGCACGCAGCTTTGAAAGCACGAGCGCTGCGCGTCTCACACACACACACACACACACACACACACACACACACGTTACAGCATGTTCTGATGTTTGTTGCGTCTAGCGTTGAGAACATTTTAATGGTGTATATAGAAGATATTATCAAGTATATATAAAGTCTCATTTATCACACACACACACTGTTCTGTTTCGAGTTGCTCGGATCTCCTCAGCTGACGCACGAACTGCCGCAAATTAAACTTAAATGTTCAGCGTTGCATCCTGAAGCCCACACAGTTGTCTTCATTTAAAAATAGCGAGACTAAGTTGTATTACCAGTGCTGATGCCACTCTCTCGCATTGCGGTCTTTGATCTTGACATGATCTGAAAACTAAAGTTTAGAATGACACATATTCATTGCGTTTTACCACGAAATAGAGTTCCATTTATTAAAATGAAAAACGCATTAATGATTTCGCTCATCCATCCGAAATTTTTGGGATGTTTACCTACCTGAACCACAGATATAACTGCAATCCGTGCATTCTCTAAGTCCTTCCTTACACAAAAAAATTCTGCAACATCCGTGTGTAGTCAAATAGACTAAACAAAGCGTTGAGGCAAATGATTTTGCCTCGAGGTTTATTTGAATTCGATTAACTCAAGTTATCTGATGAATCGTTTCAGCCCTAATGTTGAGCTCTGCTCTGATTGGCTTATTTCAAAAGCTTATACAAGTTCAGTGAAGCGGCTCGTAAGTCCTGACAGAACACAGACTGACTGAATAACACTAGGCAGAACATCTCAAATTGAGAATGCTGAAATGCAGCTAACTTGTTTATTGGTGTTTTCAGAGATTATTTTTTAAACTTCATTTTAGACTCGTCTTTTTTCGTCAACGATATTGCATGTCTATATAATGTTAGTCACAATGAAGGCTACGCAGTGACTGTGATGTACTCTGAAATACAAGCATGCAAAAACATACTTCAGTTCTCAAAAATATAAATATGTCAAATGGATCAAGTGAGCGATCTGTAAGCAACTAAACTAACATAGTATGACATATGTATATATCTAAGGTTGTATTTTGTATACAAAATAATATTAACCTTTGTCATTAGACACTCTATTTAGTTTTGTATGGTACTTGAAGTGTCCTGTTGTTACTGTGCTAGCATCTTGCGTCATCTAGACAATGATTCTGTCTCTCTTAGAAACTTTCAATTGAATCAGAAAATGTTTAGCGAATCAATAAGTGGATAAATCACTTCTTACTGCTTGCAGGAATATAGTTGGAATTACCCCTTTCTTCAGTTTTAGACGCTGAGCGAAGCTTGCTTGATATTGTCCCAGGTTAGAAAAACTGTCCGCGGTTAAATGTGCCAAGCAAACAAATGATTTTGAATTAAATTGTTGTGGTATCCGATTATAATAAACATCAACCATGACTGTTGACATTTTTTATCTCGGGGAAGGGTATGAAAAGTCCTCACATCCCCTGCACAGCCTGGAACATGACATTTGTGTCCATGACCTGCCGTTTTCGCTATCCTCGCATGACGCTTGTTTACCTGCAGAACTCCCGATGATTCGGCTGCGCAGTTCTGCCTGACGTTGAACTGATGTGCTGATATGCAAGTGTTAGGGGCGTCCATATTAAATGATTACCAGCGATTGTGTCACAGTTGGTGTTATGTTGAGATTCGGCTATTTTTCCGCGATGTTTTTCATGCAAGAGATTTACATAAGAAGGAGTAGGCAATGGTGTTTGATAGGGCTGTCATTTTTTAAAAGAATCTAATCTAAAAGAATCTAATTCGAACGGATATCAAATATCAAGCAATATATTCGAATATCTACGCCCACACACACACACACAAACAAAAAAACGGACCCCGCCATAACAGAGATTCAATCACAAATGCATTAACAGTCTGACAGTCATAAACAGGACTCAGGCCACAGCCTGTGTGGAAAAATAAATTGTTAACTTAATGTTTGAAACAGCAGGTTATTAACTTAATCGATATGAAGAGCCACTATACAATCGTCACAGCTTTCAGTTTGTCTACCGCATCAGATATCGACGCCGTCCTCTCCAGCAGCTGGAATTTGTTTACGGATTCCATAGCAACTCTCAACGGCCACCAGGACTTATACGGTTTTATAAAAGCTATTTATGTGTTGTAAAGTGTAATAATCATCTCACATCAGAAAAAATTAATTCTAATGTCAGGCGCAGCTGAAGTAGTTGTTTGCTTACATAGGTAGGTTTAGGACAGTGTCATTATGCCAACATTATTTTCACAACTTCTTACGAAATAAAAAGTTTTAAAAAATTTACTTTCATCTCGTCAACATGCTTGGTGCATGTGAGCGCGGCATTTTCATTCAGATTGGACTTTTAAACCGATTACAGAGCTCCATATAAACGCACCCGACTGTAAAAAATTGCGCTACATGGCACTTTAAAAACCGAATAGTTTATTTATAGTTCGATTCCGGATATTTCCATCATTTTCGAATGCATATTCGAATATCGAATAAAAAGTGACAGCCCTAGTGTAGGTCACAGTATGTGATGTCCATGTACTGAACTCTTATTATTTCACTATGGCAAGGTTAATTAAATGTTTCATTCTAAGGCACCTTTAAGGGCAAAGGTCAGAGTTGAGCTGACCTTGAGTTCAATTGTTTGTGAGCAGACACTGAAATCAAATGCGGCCAATAACACGTCCCCACCACTACTAGTCAGCACGTTTTTAATCCAGGTAAATGGAAAAATGTCTTCATGTGGCACAATCCCGTTTACAAACACAACACAGAATCCAGCAGGACAGGGGCACCTTCTGTTTGATTAATGTGACAAACTAACACAACTAAACACAGTATTAGTATCCCATACATTGATTTATTTGTGGCGGCATGCTAGAATATAAACATTGCCACAAATAGATTTCAGTGCTTTCCATTCATTAACTGGACTAGTGGCCCGAAAATATATATTTAAACTTCTCATAATAACATAAAAGCTCTTTAAATGTTGTGTTTTGCGCCATTGCTGTCAAACAAACTAAAAGCGTGATAAGGCTTTGTGTCCTTATCAAGAGACTGCCTGTTTGCTCTGCACAAAGAGAACTCTTTTTGCAAAGAGAACTTTGTGTGCACTTTGCTCACGCGATCAGCACACCGGTTCACAGTGAATGAATGCAGTGAATACCATCTGTGCATACAGCATAAGTGTATTTGGGAATGTAGTTGACACCAGTTATGCATTATTTTCACATTTACATATTTGGAGATTACACTAGATTTGTAATGAGATTGTTTTCCATCAAAATAAAAGCTTGACTGCAATTTCAGGGCTCCAGACTGCAGGATTTTGCAATGTTTTTTTCCTGCTGATGCGGCATAATTTAGCTTGAGGTCACACCTGTTGCCACCATCACAGTGCCCAAATGATAAGAGCAGCCATTTCTGTTACAAATGAGAAACATCAATCGGCAAACGAAACGAAAGCGGAACAGAACTACGCTACTCGTTTGAGCTCAAATAATAATAGTGTGAGCTCATACACGGCCGATCTCGATCATGCGACACAGTTACTACACAGTGCAGGAAGATCCAGTAAAAAAAACACTTAAATTTGCCACAGAATTAACAGATTTATTGGAAAGCGTTCAGCGCAGAATTCTCTGTTATTAACTATATCTGATCAAACAGCGCTGACATGGAAACCAGGAGAAACATTGTGCCATGAACCAAGTTCTGCTCCATTGGGCACGCACTGTCATTCATTGACATGCATAGACAAAACACGTGCTGCTCACGCTCCACTGGCACTTGCTGCAACATTCAAATCTGTGTTATACGTGCTGCTGCTGATCCAGAGAGAGCAGCTGCCATGTAAACATACAGTATGAAGCAGCTTCACAAACAGTCTTTTCAACCACACATTATCGTAATTGATGCGTTAGTGTTTTTTTAACATTTAAATAACAGGAGATAAAGTTTACTGGGATAAAAGATGACCGTTTTCTACGGTAATGACCGAAATAAGAGTAAGTGTTTAAAACTTCATTGAATCATTAATTTTTACAGATTTATTCACAAATGCAGATTTTTCTAATAACAAAGCAAATCCCTTTATGAAGAAGACAATTATTCAATTTGTTTAATAATTGCTTTAAAATATATATATTTTAAAAAAGAACATGTTGGCAGAACCTCTAGTTTGCATCTTATTTTGTTAAGTTGTCTAATGTGTTTTTCTTCATTATCGCCATTTTAAACCCCCCAAAAATATCATGATTTTCAATTTATTCATAATCATGCAGCTCTACAATACACTAACTTTTTCTTTGTTCAATCTGCGCACTAAATATGGATTGGAGCCTTTTAATTTTAAACTCAAACTGTATTAGATTGATGAATTTAATTTTAAAAACATATTTTCTTATGGGGGGCATGCGCTGGGAACGATTCCCCTAGAGGGACAGAGGTCCACCCACCACCACAGTTTCACAAAATCCTGTGGGAAACACTAAATACTGCTTCATTTAGTGTTATGAAGCTCAACCTGAAAGACGTCTGTTGACCTCCATGACATACACGACCAAAGAATCCATTTGATTCTTTAGGACAGGAGTTTTTCAAAGAGTACCTCAAGGTTTAAGGGGTCCCACAGAAAACTTAAATACATTTTTTATCCATTTTTAAATGCAATTTAACAGCGAGAAATAACCAAAAATATGTATATTCTAAGTGAAAAGCATTATAGAAATGTCTTTCAGAAATTCTATTGTGAAATAAAATTATCTGAAAATAATTTCCACAATTACAAATAATAGCCAATTATTTAATTTTAGAAACAACATGTTCACACTTTACTATTTGGGTCTATATGTATAAATATAGCCTTTATATTTTAGTAAGGGTTTCCCTGGCAATGGGGATCATCATATTTGAGGGATCTTGGCATGAAAAAGCTTAAAAACCCATCCTCTAGGAAACGCTGCGGCTGAACTGCTCATCACTGACCTCTCTTACCTTGAATTTCACTCATAGTATTGGAGACTTCTGTAAAACCCCATGCAAAACTCATCTACACTGCCATGGAAGCAATCCTTATCCAATACGTGAGACCCAACCTCAGGGACACACAAAGTCCAAAGGACGTTACATCCATCACAGGCTGACGATAATGTGTGTGCTGATTTATTGACAAATAAAAGAGAGGGAATATGTGATGGAGACGTGGATAAAAAAAAAACTGGACTTTCACCCCACCCCTTCAATCTGAGACTGATTGAGAGGAGACTGTAGATCCCCCTCTTTGAGCGTGTAAATGTGAGATTATAAATCACAATTGTGTGTGATTGCTGTGTGTGCAGTGCAGAAATGGCAGATTAAAGAGAGAGAGAGAGAGAGAGAGAGAGAGAGAGAGAGAGAGAGAGAGAGAGAGAGAGAGAGAGAGAGAGATCGACGATTAGTGTGCAATTCTCCACATGGCACCAGTGTGTGTGTGTGTGTGTGTGTGTGTGTGTGTGTGTGTGTGTGTGTGTGTGTGTGTGTGTGTGTGTGTTGGGGTGGGAAGGCTCAGAGATCTGAGCAGCTTAGCAGTGGCTAATGCTAAGCTTACAGAGAGAGGAAGAGAGCAGAGGAGCCTTACCCTAACCAAACTAGCACAAATCAATTCACACTACGTTCTTCCAGGGCGTGTATGACAACATTAGCAGGAATTTACATCACAAAACATTCAGGGCTCTCTGTTATGACTCATCAAAACAATGTAAAATGACAGAAACAAGTCAATTTGAGTATAGTCTACAAGTAGACCCATCTATTTGTCAATACCCTTGATTTTTACATTTGAACACTGCTCTTTTTCTCTCGGCGATCCAAGTGATCAATGACCAGCTTAGACTCATTTAGTGCACTGTCTAGATTTACTGCCCTTCCTCCCCTGCTAAAACAACAGGGTGCTCGTTTATCCAGTGAGCACTTTGGGAATTGAACAAGAGAGAAACTGCAGCATACTAACACAGAATAACCGCACAGAATAAGGCTATGATAGTCAGCATTCAGTATTTGTGGTTGACAACTGCATACTAACAAGCATGATTCTTGAAATTTCCAGTTACAGCTAACAGAAGTGGCTCAAATACTGATATCCTTTTTCAATTATTAGAAAGTGCTGCACCATTATTATTATCTTTTGTAAATTTTATTTAAGCATATTTTTTGTATACATAAATGTGCACATAATACAAACTAAAAAGGCAGACAATCAGACAATTAAGGCACAAAAAGAACAAAACACAGAAAAATCAAAACAAAAACAAACAAAAAAATACAGCCAACACTTACACATTATATAGAAGGAAAAGGTATAATTATACACATCAATTGATTTACCAGATTTCCCAAAAAGTCCACTCACACAGAGAGAATCAAGGAGGCCTGATCCAGAGGGGAGTGGCAAAGTCTCAGATTATATAGACTCAGACTCTGTATAACCATATAACCATTAGGAGTGGGAAAATCACCAGAGGCTCCATGATTCTATATCACAATACTTAAGCCAGATATAAAATTGCTGCAACTTTAAAAAATTGTAATATGCTGAGTATTTCAAAAACATATTGATATGGCCATTATGAATGGCCGAGCGCATTTTACTTTCACTTTCGAATTAGTCGGGGAAGGCAATTGCTTGAATGTTGGGTTCGTTGTTATTCTTAATGAAAAACACAACAACAAAACAGTACAAACTCACTAAATAGGCACTTTTACATTTCACATTGAAACCATATCTTCCACCGTATCACAAATTCTGCACAAATTCTGAGATTTCAATTTAACCAATGATCCCTAACTCCCCAGTTCCTAGGAAGGCTGAACAAAGTATACCTACAATCCGGATGAAAATAACAGCGTTTAGTCGGCATTGCAAAATGGCCTCGCCCCCCTTATTTAATATTCTCAGAGAAGGGTTTATGTAAATATTGTGGCTGCTGATGTCAGCAAGTCAGGAGGAAAAGCCTGTAGTTCCCTACCGGCCGTTTGCTGTGTTGCTTTAAACTTTGAACGTTGTAACTTTGCAGATGTTGTTTATGCTCAAACAGCAACATTACACACTAGCTAAAGTTAGAAAAGTGTAATCGTGTTTTACCACCCCTTTAAGGGAGTTTGTCATTATACTGTTTTGTTGTTGTGTTCATTAAGAATAATAGGCTAATGAACCCACAATTCAAGCAACCCGCCCCCGAATTGGCAAACTGAAAGTAAACTGCACACGGCTGCATTCGTTCACGGCTGTGACGGTGAGAGAAAATGTTCTCACCGTCATATCCCTAACGTGTAAAAAGGCTAATACATTTTGATTCTATTATTCTATTTCCCAAAATGTCAAACCAACGCAGCTTAACCCAAAATGCAAGCTCAGGCATGTGCTTCTTTCACATCAGCTCATGCTGTCGTGTGCTCTAGACAGAGGATACTCCACTGCAGGGAATACTATGATGCAAATATATTTATTAAGTATAGTTTGGGATCCTATTCAACTGTTCAAAAAACTGCTAGGCTAAAAAATAAGTAGGGATGCACCAAATGTTCGGCAACCGAAATTAGTAAAAAGGCCGAATAATTTTTGCTGAACAATGACGTTTTTAATGACGCGATCAAAAAGTAACCCACGTAGAGTGAGAGGCACGTGCTTTATGCAGCAAACATGTCAGCTGTGTGGAAGCACTGTTTAGTGCTGCATCTCATGTCATCGATGAGAAGAGGAACCGACTTTCATGTGAGAAAGCAGAGAAGCTACTTTTCATAAAGAAGAACCTGCCACTTTTCCTGAAGAAGTAGGCTAAGTAGGCTTATGTCTAGGACAGTTATTTATTTGTTGTGGGTTCATCCACATTTTTTGCACTATTCAATGCACATTTGTTGTTGTAGACATTCAGAGTTACATTCTTTCAGCAGTCAGTTATAGGCCTAACAAAAGCTATTCAAGAAGGGGGGCTTCAAAGATGGCCAAATAAAATAAATAATTAGTAAAATAAAAAATATATTTTTAAGTTATGTTGTGCTTAGTTTGTATAATATCTGCTGGAATGTTAAAAAAAATGTTTAGTGTTAAATAAATATTTTGAAATTGTATTTTTGTTATTTGATTTATTTCTCTGAAAAGCAACCCAAAATAGTAAAAAGCAAATATTTACTATTTAATTATTGTAATGGTAAAAAAATTGCCAAATAAATGGAAAAAATGCAAAACACCGCATTCGGTATTCGACCTTCGGCCAAGCATTACATTATTATTCAGTTTCGGCTTTGGCCAAGAATTTCATTTCGGTGCATCCCTAAAAATAAGTGTAAAAAATGATATATATATTATATTATATATATATATATATATATATATATATATATATATATATATATATATTTTTTTTTTTTTTTTTTATGTGTATATTTCGCCAGATTTTATAGTATCAACATAAGTGGATGAGAACCATATTGAGGGGAAAAAATTATATTTGATCCCCAAATTTGAAACTCATCGAATGAATATATTCACGATAACTGGCGCAGTCTGCTTTATTAGCGTTTTTCCCGTTCGCTCTGCTTCAGCTTAAATGTGTTTGTTCTGTATATTTTTGTTTAGACTAGGAAATATGAACATTTTTAGGCCAAGGCCAATTTTTTGGGATGCACTTGGCCGAAAACCGAAATGTATAATACGTATTATAAACATATAACTATTCATTTCCTAATTTAAATTACTTTATTTGTACAAGTGAATTATTAATAGACTTTTGAATTAAAAGTAGAATTTTAAAAAATACAAGCCAATAAAATAAAATATTCACTTTTATTTAAACACACCAAAAATCGACAGTCAAGTAAATGAATACAATTTTATAATTCCATGGCTTTCTGTTACATTTACTATACATTGTAATAGTTTTACTAGGTTTAAATATTTGTAAGTGTATATATTCTAAAAATATCAATTTATACTCATCCTTATCTAGTAAATCACAAAGAACTGAAAAACTCATGTTGCCTTCAAATATTATTGTGTACAATGGGGGGCCTTGGAGACAAAAGGTTATAGAGCAGCAGAAGCAGAGGCTGTTCATGGCATTAGCTCCAGTGAGGCAGAAGTGTTTTGAGTTCTAAAGGATTTTTGTCCCAGCTGAGCCACACTGTACAGTCTTGTGACCCAAATCTGAGCATGTGAAAAGTCAAAGTGGGAGTCATGCCTCATAGGTTGAAGAGCTAACTTCCACAGGCATTGGTTTAATGTGAGGTGGTAACTATCATTAGAAAGCTTACATAAGTGATTCTTCTATGAAAGAGATCTGTCATTCAGATCTAGAATTGTAAATATTGAACACCAGCATTAATCTACATTTCTGATTTATTTATATGACTTTCAGTTTGAATAGCAAGGACCTTTACGTGGCGCTTTATATGTCAGCTAATAGAGCTGCACTGCTGTTTACATTCCACCTACTGGTGGTCATGTGACCCACCCACAGCCTAGGACATCCTGTCCAACTTGACAGTCATCTGCCACTGTCGTAGCGACAATGGGTGGGGCAAAACAGTCACACCCAACAAAAGAGAGAGCAAAAATCTTTTCCTGCTCAGTCGAAGTGGTGCTGAAACACTAGACAGATGGCTCTTCAGTGTAATCAATATGATGTTGACGATGCTCACCATAGACTGACATCATTTGCTGTATTCTGTATGCACAAAACTGAAAATGATACTCATGTATGTGCACAGATACTAGCAGAAATCATCTTACAACAAGGATACTCACACATTTAAAAACATAACTAACTAAACAAGAACTGGGCATATGGCATATTTGATTTCAGCTTCATCACTTGTTCAAAACTCAGTGAATTGTCTGAAATAAAAGTTATGCCTGCTGCAATTTACATTTAAATACTGATAGGCTTCACTAGCTTACGTGTAACTAGATGTGCATACTGTCCAGTGGGTCACGCAGCTTTTGCCACACAGATTTTGATATTTGGACTCAATAAAACCAGTGGTGTGTCAAACAACTAAGCTGATGGGTAATGGGTGCAGATGCAAGGTAACCCATATTAGTATTTCTGAAATAATCAACTAATATTTCTCTAGCACGTTGGTTGTTGAATCTATGCCTATAGAGAAGAAAGCCCTTTCTAGTCCCTGCCCAGCACGATCTGTGTCACAGCATTAGTCCGGTTGTTTGATGAGAGAGTTTATTAAACACTTTAAGAATCAGTCCAGCAGCAGAGGAACGTTATTCTGGTTTAAACACCGAAAGCGGCACAGGTTAATGTTTGGTTGACCAATCAGCAGAAAGGGGCCTTTCACGAAAACCCACATGTGGAAATCGAATATTCAAGCCTTTTATCCATTTTCTATCCCTAAACCTAAAAACATAAAATTAAGCCGAATTCTCGTTTTTTAATTTAAAAAAATAAAAAAATAAAATTGAATAAATGAGCCGTTTTCTCATTTTTCAACTTGATATTAAATCGAAAAACGAATGGACGCTAAAGTACACGGACCTGCCAATGTTTCAATCTACTCCCATCAAATTCGAAATATATTTTTTTATGGACGTACAGGACATCCCCACGCCAGGTTGGCCTGATGTCGCGTTCGCCATGCAGTCTGGATGAAGATATGAAGCAGTGACTGTGCAGGGAACTGTGTTGTCAGAGTTTAATGATTTGGAGAAGAGAAAACTTCAGAATAATGTCAGAGTTCATTCATGAAGATGTGTGAACAACATACGGTATCCATTTATGGCTGAGCACGTGCACACTTTGGTCATACTGTGATTAAAGTGTTTACATGCCTGTTTATTGCGAAAATTAATGTTTAAAATCGGCGTAAGCCAAATTAAATTGAAAAGTTAAATGCGAAGCTTAAAGGCATACTTCACTGCTTTTTCATAATAAACTATGTTATTCCCTTAAAGGGTTACTTCAGCGATTAGCATATGGCTTTGTATCAGTAGAAACCCTGGAGAATATTCAAATTATTGTGCTTTCCCCTCTCATATCTCCCTGAGACGAGAGATTTATGCATTTTATTTCTGGAAAAATTCCTCCTATGATGCAAAATTACGATTTTTGCATCATAGGAGGAATGTTTGCCCAGAGGCTAAAGACTACAGCCAGCAGAGGGAGCCATTTCCGCATGTTTTGAATCCGGCATTGGGGGATGGGAGATAACACTCAGCTTGCAGGGAGAGCTCAGCTTGTAAACAGGATCATTTAAACGGAGCTATGGTGAGCAATGTAAGTCTTTTAACTTCTCAAATTCATTTCTATGAAAGTTAAGCTTGCAAAGGCATGAACTGAAACGCGCCAGACTGAACTTGCGTTGTGAATGTATGCCGCGAGTGTAGTCGCGATTACCTCAGCTCTCCTGCAGTTAGTGCTCAGTGCTGTGATACTCGCGCGGTGACTCACTCATTATATTGAACAGACACGTTCAGTTTTTAATTGTAGTGTCTCTAACTCAGTCACAGTAATGAAGTTGTTGGCGTTGGGAATGGCCTCACAGGGCAGCGAAGCATTCTGGGAATTGTAGTCTTTCATCCCCATGGGAGAAAAATACATTTTCTGTCTTTTCTCAGTCTAGAAGACACCAAATTCAAAAATAATTTCACATTTCTACTGCATTGATGACCCAGTTTAAATACAGATTCATCTTCCCAGCGCTGAAGTACCCCTTTAACTAAAACGAGTTGATACATACCTCTCTCGTCTCAGTATGTGCACTTAATCTCTCTGACGCGCGGTGACGATCTGATAGCATTTAGCTTAGCCCACTAAGCCCAGTTCCTTCACTATGGTACCAAACAGAGATCAAGTTAGAAGCGACCAAACACCTCCACGTTTTCCCTATTTAAATACAGTTACACAAACAGTTGAACGATCAAGTATAATGACATAAAATGTCACGTGGCGTTTATCTAAGTGGATTAAAAAGGAGAACTATAATGTATGGCGGATTAGCACTTCTGAGAGTACTTCGACTCGGCGCAGTAAAAAGTCACAGCTGAAAAATTCTCCCTCACATCTCCCCCTCCCCCCTATTGACAGAAATGAGAGTGGGAGGGGGAGATGTGAGGGAGAATTTCTTTAGCTGTGACTTTTTACTGCGCCGAGTCGAAGTACTCTTAGAAGTGCTATTAAGTGCACGCACTGAGACGAGAGAGGTATGTATCAACTCGTTTAAGTTAAGGGAATAACATAGTTTAATATGGAGAATCTGTGAAGTATCCCTTTAAATGGCATTAGTTTGATCGAAGTATTACATGAGGTCAAGTTTAATCGCAATATTGCCAAAATCCCATTATAATCTCATTATGAGGGTGCATGTAAACACACTGAATGTTTTTTTATAAGTTAATGAACTAACATGAATGATCACGGTATAATTAATATATTAATATTTATAATTATATATTTATTTATTTAATTAATTTAATAAGTGCAATACATTTTCAAGGTTTAGCACTGCCACTGGGTTTGTCTTTTGTAATTCATTTCAGCACTAGATTACTTGGAGTATCGAGTTTGTTTTCATTCAGTATCTGTTGCCATTTGAACCAAGTCATAGTTATCAGTAAAATCCACTAATCAGTCTACCTCTATTCTTGAAACCTTGTGAGCTGCCCAACTAGATTGCCTTTTTAAGCTTCAGAACTATGATGTCCAAAAACGCTGCCTAGGCTGGTAGCTCACACAAGTTGACACACAGCCATAGACTAAAATAAGTGCCAATGCTGACAGAGACACACAAACCTAAAAGAAATGCCATCAGATGGCATTGGCAACGGAGTATTAAGGCCACACTTTTATTACACACATGAATCAGGACTCTAAATGAGGATGTCCTAAATTCTCAAGAGATTTTCAACTGTACACACTTTGGTTATTATCTAGACTAAAATGTATAGAGACTTAATGTATATATTTTAGATTATACGTTTCGAAGCATTTCTCAAGCATGCCCCTGAAGGAGCCCCAGCAATACACATATTGACTCCCTATTCAAAACACATCTGATTCAACTCAGCTCATTAGATGAAACTCCAGGAGCTGAAATGGGTGTGTCAGGAAGAGGAGACATTTTAAATGTCCAGTGTTCGGGTCCTTCAGGACCAGGGACAGGGTTGAGAAACTCCTTAAGATGATTTAGATGATGTAAGTTTAGAAGATATATTCCATGTAGTCTTTCAAAATGTACTAATATAATGTATTATAATAATAGGTTTAATCAAGTAATAAGTATAATAAAATATAATCAATATTCACACATCTTTAACCCTGCACTACTATGCTATTTTCTGATCATATTAACCAGCTCAACGTCAAAAACACAACAACTAAAACAACAACAAAAGCTGATATCAAAACGTGCACACAAACCCTCTTTATAGGCCAAGTATTAGCTTAGCACCACTGAGAGCAAAACCCCAGAGACTTAAATCAGCTTTTTTAATCTTTCCAGTCCTGTCCTCCCACATACCTCCTCCTTTCCTGCGTCTCTTGCGACTACGCTGTCCCTCCTCTTCCTCAGCGATGGTGGAGAGAGACGGGATAGCTGACCTGCAGGCCCCCCTCCTCATCCTGAGGGGGGCCGGCATTCTCCCCTCTTCTCCTCTGTCTCTCTCTCTCTCTCAGTGCCCAGTTCTGCTAACAGCTAACACCACACACATCTCCTCTTAATGTTTTCATATGATACAGCATGCAGTAGGAAGAGTGACAGACACAGTAAGAGCTGGAAAATGCAGGAAGATTGAAGGGAGAGAGGGAGAGACGAGCAAAAACTCCTTCCAGTCCAGCCCAGCTTTACTGACGCTCCTGTAATCCACAGAAACGGCCAGCTCTCTTCCTCCTTAAGCCTGAGAGACACGGCTGCTCTAGTTGCTGATGCTGCCACTGTCTCTCTACAGGTCTGTCTTACTCCCTCTCTCTCTCTCTCTCTCTCTCTCAGGCCCTTATCGAGAAAGTACCACACTGACAAATGCACTGAAACACTGCCTCTCTCTCTCTCTCTCTCTCTCACACACACACACACACACACACACACACACACACACACACACACACACACACACACACACACACACACACACACACACACACTCCTCTGTTTCCTACTGAAATATTCAGTATGAAGACCAGCAAGGTGAGCCAGCAGATTAACGGACACCATGACAGCTAGGGCACACAGAAAAGTAAGGGTACTCCGATCAGGATTTTTGGGTGCAAAATGAATTACTGAAAAAAAAACTGAAATAAATAATAGGCAAAATATTCTTAACACCAATGTATTTTAAGTATATCAAATATTAAGAGATGAGAAGGTATCATGAATTGGCAACTCATTATTTATTGGAAAGACATATGTGCAACATAGCCTTTCCATTCCTTCTTAGGGGTGACTAGGTTAGCAAATATTCAAGTAAAAAAATAATTTGAACATCAACAGGAAATAATCAAATGTAAAACACTACACTGTCTTCACTGTATAAATTGGGGCGGCAGTGGGGCGGCAGTGGCTCAGTGGTTCATGTAGGTTGTCTACAAACCGAAAGGTTGGTGGTTCGATCCCCGGTTCCACCTAACCAAGTGTCGAAGTGTCCATGAGCAAGACACCTAACCCCAGCTGCTCCCGACGAGCTGGATGGCGCCTTGCATGGCTGACATCGCCGTCGGTGTATGAATGGGTGAATGTGAGGCAAAAATGTAAAGCGCTTTGGATAAAAGCGCTATATAAATGCAGTCCAGTCCAAATTAAATATCAGGGCTCGACAATAAGGACTGCCTGATGGCCAGGGGCCAGCGTGAAAGACACTCAGGCCAGTTGACAGAACGGTCACTTGCCCGCTCGGGCCAGAGCTACACCTTAACTGAGGTTGTATCTACATAGAGGGTATATGGCTTATTTAAGGGCAAAAATTGTCCAGATACAGTTTTACAGGTCAATTTACAACCCTAGAAATTGTCCTTAGGATGTAAATGTTTTGCCTCATTTTGAAGGGTCATGAATATTAATGTAGAGCTCTGCTCTGATTGGCTTATTTCAGCAGCTCACACAAGGAGAGCGAGCGAGCGAGCGAGAGAGATAGAGAGCGAGAGAGAGCGAGAGAGAGCGAGAGAGAGCGAGAGAGAGCGAGAGAGAGCGAGAGAGAGCGAGAGAGAGCGAGAGAGAGCGAGAGAGAGCGAGAGAGAGCGAGAGAGAGCGAGAGAGAGCGAGAGAGAGCGAGTAAAATGAAAACTTTTCATTTTGCAAAACTTTTCATTTTCCAAAACTTTTGGCAGTAAAATTTTGCCAATATGCTACTAATGTGACCGCATCTTTAGCAGTGAGAAGTGGTGTGTTTTACATTGTAGTTTAAACACTAGATGCGGCTCACATACGCTCTCAAACAAATGATGCTCAAACTAGGGATGGGTCGGGATGATCGCCTAGTCATCTAACAGTGTTTGAACATCAAAAGAGCTGCGAGTTTGCTCAAATTGATTGTGATGAGTCAAAAGGATTGGGTACGACAACATCCTTCCATTGTGTTGTATTTGCCGGCTGCATACAAAACCAAACAGTCCAATTCACAAACAAATGACTAACAAGCCAGTTCTTCTAATGAATTGCAAAAGTTGTTTTTTTTAATCAGTCTAAAAAATACTGAATCCATGATAAAGGTTATTGCCTGTGCCCCACTCTTTACTGCCAGTGGATAAGGGTGTGTTTATGAACGATAGTCAGTTTACAGCCAACAGGTGAATGCCACGTAAAGATCAACCTATGACCTACTACAAACTGAAAGCATCATATACAGTACAGGCCAAAAGTTTGGACACAATGACATTATTATTTGTAATGTTTTTGAAAGAAGTTCTGCTCATCAAGCCTGCTTTTATTTGATCAAAAATAAAAAGTATATTGTGATATATTATTACAATTTAAAATATTTGGTTTTCAATTTATTATACTTTAAATTATCATTTATTTCTGTGATCAAAGCTGAATTTTCAGGATGGTTCCTCCAGTCTTCAGTGATCATGATCCTTCAGAAATCATTCTAATATTCTGATTTATTATGAGTGTTGGAAACAGTTCTGCAGCCTAATATATTTGATGAATAAAAGGTTCAAAAGAAGTGCATTTATTCAAAAATAAAAACATACTTTCAAATAATATAAATTTCCTTTACTATCAATTTTTATCAATTTAACACATCTGTGCTGAATCAAATTATTGGTTTATTTTTTTTAAAAGAAGAATGAAAAGACTGACCCCAAATTACTGACCAGTAGTGTATTTATTTTTATTTTTTTTTGCTTTTTACTCATCAAAGTATTATAAAAATGTATCACAGGTTATGAAAAAATATTAAGCAGCAGAACTGTTTCCAACTTTGAAAATGAATCCTCATATTAGAATGATTTCTGAAGGATCATGTGACTGGAGGAATGATGCTGAAATTCAGCTTTGCATCACAGAAATAAATGATCATTTAAAGGTATAATAAAGTATAATAAATTGAAAACCTTATTTAAATTGGAATAATATATCACAATATTATTATTTTTTTCTGTATTTTTGATCAAATGAATGCAGGCTTGATGAGCAGAAGAAACTTTTTTTCGAAAACAAATAGTAATGTGTCCAAACTTTTGGCCTGTACTATGACTCTCACACACAAACACAAAACTGCTATGCAGAAATGACAGTTATTATCTGATCCTTTTTTACACACATTTAGCAGTGCACAGTCAACTACAACCACTAATAACCAAATAATGATTGCAAATGTAAATCATCCTTCTACTTCAATCCACTATACTATTATAAAGGCTATTATAAGTCAATTGTATGCGCAATTATTCCCACATATTCTAAGCAACTGATGTGTGATATATTAACATATCTACCTATACAGGAGACACTTAACATGCACTGTTGCATAATCTTCAAGACATGTTGCATGAATAAACCAATAGCCAATAAATGTATGTGTACTGAATCCATAAAAATGCAAAAGCAAACAGATTCGTGTAATAATTACCATCCATTTTTACTGGCAAACATTAATTACAGTATTCAAATGCTTAAAATGAGGTTCAAGGGCTAGTTTAAAAATTATCCGTAGTTGAACTGCATGGGCATGACAGATTGGGGGCTAGGTTTACTAACAGTGCAAATTAGCGTGAGAGCACAATCCCATAAAAGCACAGATGGGAGTGGAAAGTTCTGCGCATAATCTACTGACGACAAACAAATTAAAGCACAGACGCAGCTGGATCATTTCCATAATGACCAACGCAAACTACCTGTTTGCACCTGGTTTAAGGTGTCCTTTTTTGGGGTGGTAAATAATGGTGCAAACACCAGTAAATTTACAAGCACAAATCGTAGTAAATCACCTTGCGTGATCTATTTAAATACTCTCCTCCCATAAATGTCACGTCTGAAAGGGAAACTCCTACAAATGCATGCAATAGGTAAGCCGTAAAAATAACCGTCCACGCATCCTATAATTGACCCTCAAGCCATCCTAGGTGAATATGACTTTTTTTCTTTCAGCCAAACACAATCGGAGGCATATTAAATAATATCCGACATTAGCCTGACAAGCCAGACCCACATCAAGATTCTGGATGGTCTGGAAACTCACCGTTGGCAGGGCTCAATCCGAGGGGCGGGATAAACGGTTGTCTTTCAAACTCCCTCTGCACACAATTGGATAGCGCTACAAGAAACGTAAAGCAGCGCTAGATGATAAATTAAACTTTTACCGCATTCAGTCGGCAAAACTCAAAACACATCTTCCCTGGCGGAAGACCGCCGTTCGCCAGCTTCTGTTTACAAGTAGCATGCAAGCGCAACTCGGCCGTCATTATGTTAAGCCCCGCCCAACAACTCTTTACATGATGTGAATTCATCACAAAAGTATCGATACGGCTCCGGGGGGTTAATAAAAGCCTTCTGAAGCGGAGATGCATTTTTTTAAAAAGAAAAATGTCCATATTTTTAACTTTATGAACTATAATCAATGGCTTCCGGTAGGGCTGTGCAATATATCAAAATATCGCAATATACATATCGCAAAGGCATGCAATATCTGAATGATTTTAATAGGCTATACTTCAACATTGTGAAAAGTGTCCGTTTTAGGTCAAAGCATAAAGCAGAGAATAGACTGGACACACGACTGTTACTTATGGGACTTGCTTGATGTTAAAAAGAGTTATTAAATGCAATAATTTGCGAAAAACAATAACTTGCAGTCTCAGGCTGTCTGACACACACACACCAAATTGTGAACGACACTGCTGGTCAGGTTCAAAAGTTGTAGCGATGCTTTCTTTTCCCAGAAAGAATGTGAAACACAAATGGTTTAATTCTCAGTTTTTAAATATTTTTGTTAATATAATTTTAACTAATAACACTAATAGCAATATTGTATCAAATATCACATTATTTAACATGATATTGCATATTTCATTTTTCTTCAATATCACACAGCCCTAGCTTCCGGTAACTGACAATGTTCAATTTCATTAATTATTGTTGATTAGAATTTTAGATTTCATCAATTATGTTTTTCTTGTTTAGTTGTCATCTAGTTCTGTCCGAAGAGTGACCTCTAACTCGATACATGACACACTGAGAAACGCAAAAGCACTGTCCTCTCATCTAAACTTACGCTACATCCTACGTTATGCGCCGGGACAGAAGTGACTCTTCCGCTGGATAATAATATTTACCTTTGTGCTTACTTTTGTGATGATGGATGTACTTTCTTGGGGGGGGGGGGGGTTCAAAATCCCATTATAAAGCTTGGAAGAGTCAGGATATTTTTTTATATGAATCCGATTTTGTTTGGCTTAAAGAAGAAAGTCATGTACACCCAGGATGTTATGGGAGAGAGAATTTTCTTTTTTAGTTGAACTTAATGGCACAATATGTAGTTTTTTACTGCCAGAGGTCCCCTATTTAAAACAGTGGCGTAGCTTGATTGTTGTCATCTTCACCTCGCAGCCACTGAAAAATAATCGGGATGGGACTCGGGCAGAAATCATGTTCATGGATGGGATTATTAACATTGCTGTAGTATGAAGCAGAGCAGGACCACAGTGCTGTGGGAACTGAACGAGACCACTAAAACAATTTCTTATGAGAATATTATATTAATTTAATTTAATTAATTAATATTCTTCTTCTTTGGAGCAAGTCTATGTGGGCTAATGTGAGTACGAAGTCAACAAAATATAACACTGTTCTAGTGGGGGGGGATTTAATTTTTTATATATCAATCTAAAAATCTTACATATTGTGCCTTTAATGCTATTATTGATCAGCAAAGCAAGTATGGTTATGAGCTGATGTTGATCATCTGAAAATAACCAAATATCTTTACCACATTGATCTATAAAACAAAACACATTATCATGCACCTACAGTACTCTATCATTAAATCTCTGTCTTTCTTTCCCTCATCTCATAACACAGAAGGCACAGGAATCTGATCTTTGCCCCTCCAGCCCCAAGAAAGACAGTAACCTTACACTTTAACCAGAAACACTGTTGTTGTCTGTGCCTAAAATCCAACCCACAGGAGAGAGAAAAATCTATAGGTAGAGTTCAAAACCACAAAGGGACAGTAATGTGTGTTATTCGACAGAATTATAGGTAGGGTTAATGGACAAATGTTTGCCTGACCAAAAATATCAGTCTGACTTTAGTCATTGTAATCTAATATGGTTTACTGACTAAATGCAGACACAAAACTAGTCAAAAACAAACCTGTCATATCAAACCAGTAACATTTTATATTATTTTTACTTTCCATTTCTACAAAATACTCATTTTTCAAAATTGTAACTCTTAACTCATTTCTATTTTCAAACTGTGAAATGGGTTCGGACATTTTAGTCACCAGGATTAAGACGAATAAGACCATTTAAAAGTAGATAATATAAGAGGGGTATGAAGATGACGTGGGCAAGGTAATCTACAATTACAGACAACGTGATTCACTCAACAAATCGCATTAAGACAGGATGATAAAATCTGACTTTTAAGAGCTGATTTCGCGTACAATCTGACTGTAGGCTACAAACACAAACACACAAGTAAAAAACAACAAATAAAACTTATCAACAGTCGCATCAGATGTGTACGCGTAAACACTCGCTCGCGCGCACGTACGTAACAGGTGCTCCTCTCAAAACTGTTTCAACTGCATTTAAACTTATTAAACAGGGCCCGTGTCACACAAAAACATAGCCCACTGGTGTTTTCTTCACGAAAGCTGGTGTAAACACCCGCTGGCAGTGCTTTGGCTCAGCGTTTAGGCTGATTTACTGATTTAATCCCTTTCCTCTGACCGGCTCGCTCTGCTTCTGAGGTAAAACAAGTGTGTTATTTCGTGACAAGTTCAACCGACCAGCTTTAAGCATAGGCGAGGGGTTGGTACATTCGTTTGGAAGCGGGATAGTACTTTAGGACAAACTTTAAACTAAATAAATAAACTCTCACCTTGGCTGGAGCTCTGACAGACGTCGCTTCCATCCCGCTCCGCCATTTCACCGACGTCACATGAGAGGATTAGAGAGCGCGCTTAGTACAAAAGCGGCGGTCACGCGCCTCTAGCGGACAGGTGCAGAATAACAGCTCGTGTCCGACTGCAAGAGCTCCTTACTAATGTTCAATTTCATTAATTATTGTTGATTAGAATTTTAGTTTTCATCAATTATGTTTGTCTTGTTTAGTTGTCATTTTTAATTTATTTGAATTTTAAATTATTTATATTTTTTCTTTTGTATTGTATAAAATGTGTTTAATAGGCCTACTTTAATATAATAATTGCTTTTTTTTTTTTACAATTATTCAAATTTATATTTATAATATTATAATTGTTATTTGTGTATTATTTATTTAGGCTACTATAATAAATATAACTAATATTTTTATTTAAAAAAATATAAATATATTTTATATTGTATATTTATATTATAAATATATTTAATTATAATACTTTATAATTCAACTTAATATATTACAATTATAATCATATTTTGTAATTGTATACTTTAATTATAATATTTTAATATTTTCTACAATTATGCCACCGTTTGTTTGTATTATAGTTGTTATTTTTTTATCTAGGCTACTATACTATATATATAACTAATATTTTAATAAACCATTTCAATATCTATAAATATATTTTAATTTTAATATTTTATATTTAAGTATTTAAATATTTATAATATTATATTTATTTATTTATTTAGGCTACTATAATAAATATAACTAATATTTTTATAAAACATTTTAATATATATTTAATTTAATTTAAATGGTTAACTTAATATATTATGATTATAATAATATTTTATAATTATAATTATATTCTTCAATTATAATATTTTCTACAATTATTCCATCATTTAAATTTATTATATTATAATTGTTAATATAACTAATATTTTTATAAAATATTTTAATATATATATATATATATATATATATATATATATATATATATATATATATATATATATATATATATATATATATATATATATATATTTAAATTTTAATATTTTATATTATAAATATATTTAATTATAATATTTAATGATTTAACTTAATATATTATAATTATAATAATATTTTATAATTATTTTGTGAACAATTATTTGTACTAAGTAAATATTTTATAATTATAATTATATACTTTAAATATATTTTCTACAATTATTCCTCCGTTTATATTTATTATATTATAATTGATATTTATTTAGGCTAAATATATATAATATTTTAATTATAATATTTTATATTAACATATTTTAATAGTATAATTACAATATTTTTTTAATTATTAACATTAATTATAATATTTTCCACAATTATTCTGCGGTTTATTTTTAATACATAATAATTGTTATTTATTAATTTATTTAGGCTACTATAATGGATTTTATATTTTAATAAAACATTTTAATATCTATAAATATACTAAATATATTTTTAATTAAGACACTTAGCATGCACTTACGTGAATGTGTTGCCATCTAGGGGTACCTTCATGTTATTTGTTGATTAATACAATTCTGATTTCCTTAGATAACAGGGTGATCTTTTGAGAAATTTGAGATATATAGGCTAAGTCTTTTTATATGTGCTCTTCAATTTGTAAATACTACTTTATCCCATTGTTTTAGGATTTTTTACATTGTAAAGCTGGCCTTTTGAGTAGTCTACACACTGTATCCTTGAATGACCTAACCTACAAGTTCATGTGTTTTTCATGTAATATTATGACATATCCAGAGGGTGGCACCAATTTACAGTACACTTTCACAACTTCAAAACATGTAAAGGGTATGGGTATGGGTGTGACATATTTTGATATATCTCTGTTGCATAAAAATATATAAAAAATACTTCAAAGTATTGTTCTGCTCAGCTTAACACAGAATGTACAAAACAGAACAATAAGCCGTGTATTTTTGGATTGGATGATTTAATATTGAATATCCCCGGATAACCTCTAATCCACGCACCCCAAACTTTATGTCTACCAATCCATCATCCTGGCTGCTTACACACATCAGGCATCCCACATGGTTATTGGGAAGCCGTAGATAAATGAGAACATGAAGGTACTAAATCTCTCCCTCAGTCTCTCGTGTTCTCTTTCTAGAGCAGCACTGCTGTTTTGGGAATGGGCCATCTCATTAGTGAGAGTTTCATTACGTTACATAAGCCCTGAACACTTTCTCTCCTCCTCAGTGTCCTCAGCTCCGACCTCAGCTCCCCTCCAACATACAAGTATACAAACATCTGCATCAACATAACAGACATATAACACAGACAGCTCTTTCTCTGAGTTAGGTGACAATATGCATTTGATTTCTGTCCACCAGGTTTAACAGGAATCGCGTGTGTGTGACACGTTTTACCTGTTTTCCTTTGTTTTACTTATACTCCACCTGCATGTGTATTCTGCAGTGTCATATTTTGTATCATATTGTATTGAGCTTTACTGTAATGAAGTACATTGGCCTCCATATAAATAATTATGAAGCAAAATAGCAAACCAATAGCAAACTTATTTTAAAGAATGAAAATGTAATTTTCATCCTCAAAAAAAAAACGAACTCAGTGTACTGCATATTACATTGTAATGTTCTGTATTTTACTGTGTTGTATTGACAGATAGATAGATAGATAGATAGATAGATAGATAGATAGATAGATAGATAGATAGATAGATAGATAGATAGATAGATAGATAGATAGATAGATAGATAGATAGATAGATAGATAGATAGATAGATAGATAGATAGATAGATAGATAGATAGATAGATAGATAGATATAAGGACAGACAGACAGATAGATAGATAGATAGATAGATAGATAGATAGATAGATAGATAGATAGATAGATAGATAGATAGATAGATAGATAGATAGATAGATAGATAGATAGATAGATAGATAGATAGACAGATAGATAGATAGATAGATAGATAGATAGATAGATATAAGGACAGACAGACAGATAGATAGATAGATAGATAGATAGATAGATAGATAGATAGATAGATAGATAGATAGATAGATAGATAGATAGATAGATAGATAGATAGATAGATAGATAGATAGATAGATATAAGGCCAGACAGATAGATAGATAGATAGATAGATAGATAGATAGATAGATAGATAGATAGATAGATAGATAGATAGATAGATAGATAGATAGATAGATAGATAGATAGATAGATAGATAGATAGATAGATAGATATAAGGACAGACAGACAGATAGACAGATAGATAGATAGATAGATAGATAGATAGATAGATAGATAGATAGATAGATAGATAGATAGATAGATAGATAGATAGATAGATAGATAGATAGATAGACAGATAGATAGATAGATAGATAGATAGATATAAGGACAGACAGACAGATAGATAGATAGATAGATAGATAGATAGATAGATAGATAGATAGATAGATAGATAGATAGATAGATAGATAGATAGATAGATAGATAGATAAGGACAGACAGACAGACAGACAGATATAGATAGATAGATAGATAGATAGATAGATAGATAGATAGATAGATAGATAGATAGATAGATAGATAGATAGATAGATAGATAGATAGATAGATAGAAGGACAGACATACAGATAGATAGATAGATAGATAGATAGATAGATAGATAGATAGATAGATAGATAGATAGATAGATAGATAGATAGATAGATAGATAGATAGATAGATATAAGGACAGACAGACCGACAGACAGACAGACAGACAGACAGACAGACAGACAGACAGACAGACAGACAGATAGATAGATAGATAGATAGATAGATAGATAGATAGATAGATAGATAGATAGATAGATAGATAGATAGATAGATAGATAGAAGGACAGACAGACAGACAGACAGACAGACAGATAGATAGATAGATAGATAGATAGATAGATAGATAGATAGATAGATAGATAGATAGATAGATAGATAGATAGATAGATAGATAGATAGATAGATAGATAGATAGATAGAGACAGACCATGGTACATGTCAAAGTATCCAATCAGTGCAGAGGTTTCATCGTTTCACCAATACTGTGCGCGTTCTGGCACTCACAGCGTTAACGCGAGCGCGCACATTGGCTTGACATTCCCCTCCCACGCGCCGGGCGTCCTTTAAATGCTCGCGCTGCGCTTTAAATAGCAGGTGTGAGAAACAGTGTCCCTGCATACACCCCTCAGACACCATCATCTCCATCGCCATCGCCATCACAGACGCAATGTCCACCGCCAGCGCCGAGACGACCGCAGAGCTGCCCCCGGCTGCGGCCAGAGTGTTCTTTCAGCCCGGCGTGGGTTGCGCCGGTGCCGGACCGATGCAAAGGGATGACCCGGTGCAGAAAAAGCAGGGCAAAGTGACGGTGAAGTACGACAGAAAGGAGCTGCGGAAGAGACTCATCCTGGAAGAATGGATCATTGAGCAGCTGAGCGAACTTTACGACTGTGAGGTAATATCATTTGGATTTATTAATAATTAGAATTTGATTTAATTATATTTTAGTTTAGTTTATTGTGAATATATTTTAGGATATTTTTTGTATTTTTTTTATTTTGTATGTTTCTAAATGAAAATACTATTTTGTAATTCAGATTGTATATTCACACTATTATTATTAAATAGTAACAAATTAAAATTATAATATAATATAGCATAATATAGCCTATATTGAATAATATGTTATTCATTTTGATTAGCATTTATGCAGTTCATCTTACAGTAAGCTACTTTGCCTTTTTATGTTATTTTTTTTACTGTGTTTTATAATAGTTTACATGTTGTGTGAATGTAACCCTTTCGGAACACAACAGCAGTCGATATTTATAATTTCCACCAACATATCACTTATCATCCAGGCAACACGATTGGTTATTTTCAGTTTTTGCTGGACAGTTCATATATTACTGGCTGAGTCTTCTTGGAATAACCTGCGGTTAAATGTCTTGATCAAGGGCACAGTGGCGATACCTGAATCAGCTCTTGTGGGGTTCTGACCTAAAGGTCACACACCAAGATTTTTAGTCTCAAAGCTACAGCACATCGCCCCCTTGGGTTTATAGGTTGATAAATTATGGTCGCCTGTGTGTGTGACCTACATTTGGCTTCTTTAAAGCAGCAATATAAGGAATCTGTAAAGCGTAGCATCCTTTAGCATCGGTCCTCATTTCAAGATGACAAAATGTCATTCTGCTGACCTCTGTGAGGTGTCTTATTGCTCTTATCCTCTTTTGTTCTCTCTATCTGTCTCCCCCTGTGTTTCTGTTCTGCGGCAGCTTGCTTTTTTTCCTGCTGATGCTGTGTTGGCCCCAGAGAGACAAGAAAGAGAGAAACAGCTTGACTTGTGAGGCAGAATAACGTTGATCTCGTTAAAATGGTTCTGTGGGTCTTCCAACCTCTTGAAAAATAAGGAAATTGATAAATAAGCACTTATTCTTGAGTACTTGAGCAAAACAGGCCACACACCTGAGAAAAGTTCTTATTTAAATTATATACTATGGATTCATTCAATTTTAATAATTCTAATTAAGTGCTCTCAAGTCGATTAATCACATCTAACATCAATGTGTGTATTTATGTGTGTAAGTTTGTGTATGTGTTTGTGTATGTATGTATGTATGTATGTGTGTATGTGTATGTATGTGATCGTGTATGTATGTATGTATGTATGTATGTATGTGATCGTGTATGTATGTATGTGATCGTGTATGTATGTATGTATGTATGTATGTGATCGTGTATGTATGTATGTGTGTATGTGATCGTGTATGTATGTATGTATGTATGTGATCGTGTATGTATGTATGTATGTATGTGATCGTGTATGTATGTATGTGATCGTGTATGTATGTATGTATGTGTATGTGATCGTGTATGTATGTATGTGTGTGTGTGTATGTATGTGTATGTGATCGTGTATGTATGTATGTGTGTGTATGTGATCGTGTATGTATGTATGTGTGTGTGTGTGTATGTATGTGTATGTGATCGTGTATGTATGTATGTGTGTGTATGTGATCGTGTATGTATGTATGTGTGTGTATGTATGTGATCGTGTATGTATGTATGTATGTATGTATGTATGTATGTATGTATGTGTATGTGATCGTGTATGTATGTATGTGTGTGTATGTATGTGATCGTGTATGTATGTATGTATGTATGTATGTATGTGTATGTGATCGTGTATGTATGTATGTATGTATGTGTATGTGATCGTGTATGTATGTATGTATGTATGTATGTGTATGTGATCGTGTATGTATGTATGTATGTATGTGATCGTGTATGTATGTATGTATGTATGTATGTATGTGATCGTGTATGTATGTATGTATGTATGTATGTATGTATGTATGTATGTGATCGTGTATGTATGTATGTATGTATGTGATCGTGTATGTATGTATGTGATCGTGTATGTATGTATGTATGTGTATGTGATCGTGTATGTATGTATGTGTGTGTATGTGATCGTGTATGTATGTATGTGTGTGTGTGTATGTATGTGTATGTGATCGTGTATGTATGTATGTGTGTGTATGTGATCGTGTATGTATGTATGTGTGTGTATGTATGTGTATGTGATCGTGTATGTATGTATGTATGTATGTATGTATGTATGTATGTATGTATGTGTATGTGATCGTGTATGTATGTATGTGTGTGTATGTATGTGATCGTGTATGTATGTATGTATGTATGTATGTATGTATGTATGTATGTGTATGTGATCGTGTATGTATGTATGTATGTATGTATGTGATCGTGTATGTATGTATGTATGTATGTGATCGTGTATGTATGTATGTATGTATGTATGTGATCGTGTATGTATGTATGTATGTATGTATGTATGTATGTATGTATGTATGTATGTGTATGTGATCGTGTATGTATGTATGTGTGTGTATGTATGTGATCGTGTATGTATGTATGTATGTATGTATGTGTATGTGATCGTGTATGTATGTATGTGTGTGTATGTATGTGTATGTGATCGTGTATGTATGTATGTATGTATGTATGTGATCGTGTATGTGATCGTGTATGTATGTATGTGTGTATGTATGTGATCGTGTATGTATGTATGTATGTATGTATGTATGTATGTATGTATGTGATCGTGTATGTATGTATGTGTGTGTATGTGATCGTGTATGTATGTATGTATGTGTATGTGATCGTGTATGTATGTGTGTGTGTGTATGTATGTATGTGTGTGTATGTATGTATGTGTATGTGATCGTGTATGTATGTATGTATGTATGTATGTGTATGTGATCGTGTATGTATGTATGTATGTATGTATGTGATCATGTATGTATGTATGTGTGTGTATGTATGTGTATGTGATCGTGTATGTATGTATGTGTGTGTATGTGATCGTGTATGTATGTATGTGTGTGTATGCATGTGTATGTGATCATGTATGTATGTATGTATGTGATCGTGTATGTATGTATGTGATCGTGTATGTATGTGTGTGTATGTGATCGTGTATGTATGTATGTATGTGTATGTGATCGTGTATGTATGTATGTATGTGTATGTGATCGTGTATGTATGTATGTATGTATGTATGTATGTATGTATGTATGTGTATGTGATCGTGTATGTATGTATGTATGTATGTATGTGATCGTGTATGTATGTATGTATGTATGTATGTATGTATGTGATCGTGTATGTATGTATGTATGTGTATGTGATCGTGTATGTATGTATGTATGTATGTATGTATGTGTATGTGATCGTGTATGTATGTATGTATGTATGTATGTGATCGTGTATGTATGTATGTATGTATGTATGTATGTATGTATGTGTATGTGATCGTGTATGTATGTATGTATGTATGTGTATGTGATCTTGTATGTATGTATGTATGTGTATGTGATCTTGTATGTATGTATGTATGTGTATGTGATCTTGTATGTATGTATGTATGTGTATGTGATCTTGTATGTATGTATGTATGTGTATGTGATCTTGTATGTATGTGTATGTGATCGTGTATGTATGTATGTATGTATGTATGTATGTATGTATGTATGTGTATGTATGTATGTGTATGTGATCGTGTATGTATGTATGTATGTATGTATGTATGTGTGTATGTGTATGTGACCGTGTATGTATGTGTATGTATGTATGTGTGCATATGTCCTTTTTTTACTGTATTTTATAATAATTTACCTTTTGGATATATATTTATGTATGTAAGTGTAATATATATATACATACACAAACACATACATTATATATGTACATAAACACACACAAACAAAATTGTGTTACAATATTGTTGTGATTTAATCGATTTGACAGCACTAATTATAATTAAATACAACATATACGTAACATATTTTTAGATATCCACCATTTAATTCAAGATTGTGTTTCTCTTAACACTATCAGATACAAAAATAGCCCCAAATAATTGTAATATTTGTATTGGATGTGTTTTCCATTTTTTAAAACAAACCCTTCCATTTCTGTATTAAATGGGTTTAGTGTCTATTTTAATATATAAAACAGAGATATGATCTGAGGACAGTTGATCTGCGAACAGTTGGTTTTAGGGTAGTGATTATAGGCTTATTGTAATGCCATGTTGTTGTTTTTCTGCATGTATCTTCTTTAAAGTGAGCATATGGTAAATTAACCTTTAATACGGTCTCTCTAGACTTTAAACGCAATCCCAGCAGCATCTTGTGAGTCTTCAGAGTCGAACATCATGTGCATCATGTGTTGAAAATAGAGAGGAGGATGTTGTTGGTTTCCAGTTGAGTTATATCTTGATATTATACATGACATTTGTGGCAAACACAGCATTTTATTTGTGCCGTTAATCATAACATCAAATAGGACTCTGTCTACAAGATCAGTCATCTAATTAGATTAAGCATGCGAGCTAATAAAGAAGTGTTTACTCAGGTGTATTTTAACGGCCTGTCACATTTACACTATAAACAAGAGAAGGATGTCACACATTGCCAGGACCCGTTCACAGCTCAATGTCTGGCCACCCATTAACAGCAGGTTACGATGAAGGCAAGAGACTGCATGTAAACAAAAGAATTAACTATAGCGCGTGTCAGCTGCACTGATAAAATCTTCAGCTGTGCTTTTAGAGCTTTATTGGTAACACTTTACATTAAGGTTCCCTTTGTAAAGGTCTTATAAAGGTGTTTGTTAATGACTAAATGCATTGTAAATCGTTGATAAGCTGCATGAATAAAAAGGGTGACTTTAGCGCAATGCCTGCCAAAAAGTGAGCCATTTTTAACTCACATGTTATAAAATACTTAATAATAAATGTATTTATTCACACTTATTTAACTCTATACCAGATTCCTGATTCCTGAAGTGAACAGCTGTACAGATTTCCACTTTACATTAAGGTTCACTTTCACCAGTTATAAATGTTTGTAACACATTCATGAATGGATCGCAAGTGTCCACAAAGGTTCACAATTAACTAATATTGGGCTTTGAATATTCATTATTAATATCAAGTTATCATTGTTCTCTTGTGTTTTTTCAAAATAAAGTTTGATATTTTAATCTTTACCAAAAAGAAACCAGTTTTTATGCTCTGAGCTTTTTGTGGATTATCATGGGTGAGACAGTAACTTCAGGTAAGGAACATTTTAGGAAAAGTGGCAGTCATGAGATATTAATGAGAAAACCACAAATACAACACCCTAAAGTCTCACCATGATAGTCTATTTTTGTTGCATCATGAAAAAGATCAGGAATCTGGTATTATAGGTTAAATCGGTGTGAATAAATACATTTATTAAAGCTACACTGTGTAACTTTTTTAGTTTATTCTTAGCTAAAAACACTTAGTTCTTTCAAAAATATATGTGCTCATTAATGTCTATTTACTTCTTTCAAGTAATAAAGTATTCTCGTAAGTTTATAATATGCCATTGAAAATACATACGGGTGAGGGGTTCGAATGCCGGTCGCCATGTTGCCCCTCCATTTTGATAGTACAGTAGCCAAAGAGGGACATACCCATAAATTCAAGCTTCGCCTTTCGCGTTTTAAAACTCGATGGCACAGTGTCGAAGTGAAGAGGGGGATTGCCATGTTAATCTTGGACTAAATCGGCCACCGTAGGAGTTAAAACGAAATCAGAATTGAGAGGAACAGAAACTAATATTCACTGGATGGTCATATACCTGTACACCGCTAGATGGGGGCAAATATCACACAGTGTAGCTTTAAGTATTTATAACATGCGAGTTAAAAATGGCTCACTATTTGGCAGGCATTGCGTTAGTCACCTTTTTTATTCATGCAGTTAATACTGCTTATCAATGATTTATAATGCATTTGTAAATGAGTTATTGGTCATTAACAAACACCTTTATGAACACTTTACAAAGGTAACCTTATTGTAAAGTGTTACTACTTTATTAAAAGACTAATAGTGAGTAGTGAGATAGTTGCATTTGTCTTATAGCAGGGTTGTAGTCATCATGAAATCAATTGACAATTCTTATCTGTGCACATCATTTTTTAAATGTTTAATCAAAATAACTTCCATTTCTGGTTTGAGAAACCATTTCAATTGGACATAACGTCACTATTTCCATTTAGTGTTAACTTCGTTTCTTAGCAGCTTTTAACATCTTTTTTGGAACTCTTTTTATATTCACTCGCAGCATGTTTGCTTGCTTGATATTACTTAAATATATCTCTCACAATGCTAAATGAGTTAAAATCACAATATGTCATTGTTTGAATAAGTGGTCACTTATTCAAAACAAAGGCGTAGTTTGATGACGCCTTCACAGAGCTTTTATTCGGCCGCAGATGAGCGCTCCCGCTTCTTCCGCTCATGCGTATGTGGGGTATTTAATCATTTTAGATACATTTGAGTGTGTTGAAAGTTGTTATAATGCTACTCTTTGTACAAACATGGTATTCGCGGTAAATCGAGAAAATGAGATTTAAATAATAAGACTAACTGTGTTGAGCTGTATAACAATGATTCATTTTCTGGCGATGAATGTCTCCAAACAGGTGCTCACCTGTCTAATAAAACACACATTATATTAAAGTGTTTGTTTCCAAGGCTTCTACAAAATAAAACTGGAAAGCGAGGGTAACGCGGGTATGATGGTATTGATAGGCGATGCACGGTCCGTGTCCTGGTTAAAACTGCTTATTTCTTATTGGGATAATACAAGTACACAAGTCAACAAACTATATAACACTGTTCTAGTGGTTTCTGGATATTTTAACTTTAAGGGAAAGTGTTTGGCAGGTTTAGCTGATTGGATTTGCGTGCAACTCACTAACAACATCTCTATTGTGCAATATGGCCGTAAGGGTTAAGATGGTAACACCTTAGACAGACCTATTTAAGGAAGAGTAGGTCAGCATGGGATTACTTGCTGACAGTGATGGTTTTCTATACCTCGAAGTTTGAGAGAATTATTAACCAAACCCCGAGGCCTGAAACATATCCTCTGCTAAATGAATGCACATGTATCAGTTTTGTAAATGCTTCTAGCAACGCAGACTTGATTGAATGTGTTGTTGCATTCCTGAGTATGTCAAAATACAATTCATGATGCAATGCCAGCAATTTTCATCATCTGTTCAGCCAAACCTCTTCAGCTGTGAGAGGAACTGTAGCATCATGTATTCGCGTAAACTGTCTTCTAGAGTCATTGTTCTACTTTAATAGCAGCAGGCATGCGCTCCATGTTGCTACTTGGTTAATAGCTACCTATATGAACAATGACATTTGTTTTAATAGTGCAACCATTTGAAGGCTGCTCTGAGTCCAATCCAAGAATGCTTTAAGCATTTACAGTGCTTGAAATGCATTGACCAAATATCTGAGCCTTAGATTATCTTAAACTGCCGCAGCGTCTGATCTCTCGCTTTATAGCATTACTTGACTATGAGTCACAGCTGAACTCTGACCCCAACCGATCAGAATGAGTGACAGCTCAGCGTGGATTAGATGAATTTGGTGGTCATACAGTGAGTGAATGTATCCAACAGAGTGAAAGTTAGAGAAAAGGATGAGCAAGAAAATATGGTGGAACGTTATCAGGATATTTTGAGGTTAATTTCTGTGACTTCTGGGAGAAGAGGATTGGGGAAAGGAATTAGAGCATAAATTAGAACGGAAGATGAGAGAAAACTAATGGAAAGGCAGAGAAGGAATGACAAATTAGAAAAGGATACGGACACGTTTAGTGGATGATAAAACAAAGGAAAAACAGGCAATTTCAGGGTTTAAAAGTATACCATTTTGAACTGGGAATTGAATCAATTTCTGCCTCAAGTAAAACAGCATTTCATCGCATGCACACACAAACACCCCTCTGAGAAAGAAACACTAAAAGTGTGTGTGTGATCCTGGTCATGTTATGGGGACAAAATGTCCCCACTGGGATGGCAATACCGGGAATCCTTGTCCTTGTGGGGTCATTTTTTGTTCCCCTTGAGGAAAAATGCTTTTAAATCATAGTAAGTCCTCAATTTTTGAGAAGTTTTCTGTGATAGGTAGGTTTAGGCGTAGGGTTAGTGTGTGTGTGTGTGTGTGTGTGTGTGTGGGGGGGGGGGGGTATACAGTTTATACAGTATAAACAATCATTAGGTCTATGGACACAACGTGTGTGTGTGTACTTGTATAACACTCTTTGAGGCCCGGTTTGAGTTTTAGACCAACGAAGTTAGGACAAAGACAGTAAAGTGAGGACATTTTGACTGGTCCTCACTTTTCGAGACCCATTTAAAGGCTTGTTTGAGGGCTAAGATTTTAGGGATAAGGTTCAACTGTAAAAAATATTTTTCATGATTTTTAATAACTTTTTTTTCTTTTGTCAAACCAATTTACATAATGAATGTAGTTCAGATAACATAGTATTTTGAGTTTCTATTTATTAAACCAATCTCCATTGTACTAAAAGCAACCAGGTAACTTACTTTTCTGAGTTAAACCAACAATATATTTACAGGCTATAATGAGGTTAAGGGTAGGTTTAGGATAAAGGTTCAGGGAGCTGCGTCAATGAATGCCCTCGCAAAGATAGATGTACTGTGTGTGCGTTCATTTCTACATCATGATCTCTGCATTCTCAGCACCTCATTTGTGCTTACAAGAACAAATGTAGGACGTTTCTTGTTGCAATTTGCATGTGTGTCAGAGCTCTGATGGGCTTTGTCTTAGTAAAACAGGTCCATCTGGAGTTCATTAGCGTACTGAACACAAAGATGAGGTGGTATACGTGCAAGCTAATGATGGAGTCCTCTGTCTAACTGAGTCCTCAAATCAATGACGGTCACAAACCGCTGCCCAAGCTGTTTTCTGCGGAGGATTCTGTCTATTTTGGGCACAGTGCAGCAGTTTGCAAGCATGCAGATTCTCTCTGTGTGATCAAGGATGAATAGTGCAGTGATGGGATGTAAAAGCCAATTCAGTAACACTGCTGTACAAAATGCTAATCCTATGGTTAGTGCTCAAAAAACACGCGTTTTAATTTTTTTATGGCTGATTTTTAAAGTTGAATCCCATTCACACCGAGGACAATAATAATTATAAAGATGTCGCTTTAAAATTTGTCCTAAATGTAAATGAATAGCAGAGTACACCACAAACTTAACAACAACAGAGAATGATAGTTGGAATCACTTCCACAATGATTTTTTTTCCAGCCAATAAAAACGTAGACAGCCAATCCTGCTTTAAAAAGCTTTAGCATTTAAAGTGACAGGCGACAAAACAGCAGTGTAAGCTTTGAATAAACAGAACGACATTGTTCGTTGATGTGGACACTAATATAGTTATTGTTATAGTTATCGTTCTTGGTGTAAATGGGCCTTTAACCCCAATATTTGGTTAAATCTTTGCAACAACATTAGTAATATTTCAACTATGACATCAATTATACCTAGATTATATACTTGCTTAAAATTTTAATACATCTTTTACATAATACATAAAAAAGTTTTAGTATACCTTGTAATAAATCAAACTAATTGGTGGTGAATTGATAGCCCATTACATTTTTTATTGTTTAGACCGCGTTATAGTCTGTTTTGGTGTTGAATGTTACAAAAAATACATAGACAGTTAAAGAATTAAATATTTATCGCGACGAAAGCACAAATTTAAGCAGAATTTGATTTTTTTCCTATATAATGAGACATGAATATTGCAAAAAAAGTAAATAAAAATTTAATTAAATAAAAATGTAAATAGTGCAATCTATCAAATATTGTGACTAAATAAAGTCTCCTGTTAATAATATCAGTTATGGAGACACACACTAACACAGCATTCAAATGGGACCGTTTTCTGAGAATGGTTTTTGCAGGCACTCTCGTATACTGACACACAACCCGGCATACGAAGCCGCGAGATGTGTCCTCTACATGCAGCTCAGTGGGGTTCTGCTAATATGCCTCTGTCTGCAAAAGATACCCACAACCCCCCTCTCCGCTGTCTTTCTCTCCAGCGAGGGGGAAGGGGTTTGTCTTTGATGTTCAGCGCTTCAGGGCTCTGTCTGTCTGATATCATGGCCACAGCATTTCATTTCACTTTGACTGTTTGTATTGATTCAGCGTGCTTGTGTTTTGTATTAGAGACGATGCTCTCGGCATTTGTTTGTTTATCTTGTATTTTAATCTCCACCTGACCTTGTAGCAGCAGCATTGTGCCCTTTTGAAACAAAGATCATTTTAAATGCAAATTATAAGATTATTTGTGATGTCAATAATCAGGAATCAAATTATGTAATTATGTAAGAAACATTTTTTTTGTCTTTTATAAATTGATTATATTATAATATATTAATTATATTCTGCCTGACCAAAAAAATAATTAGCTGTTTGGATTTAACTAGGCAAATGCCTAAGGCCCTGTCCACACGAACACGGGTATTTTCAAAACCGCAGCTTTTTCTACGCGGTTTGGCTGTTCGTCCACACGCAAACGCTGGATCCGGTTACTAAAACCGGACTTTTTTGAAAACTCCGGCCAGGGTGAAGATTTTTAGAAACTCCGGTTACAGCGTTGTCGTGTAGATGGTGAAACCGGAGATTTCGGTTTTTTAAATTGAAGTGCGCACCGTTCTCTCCTTTGTTTGACGTCAGATTTTCCACATATCCTTTTGATTTACGTGAGTCGATTCTATGCGGTGGACTCCACTAACAGCGCTTATCACATGTATATCCTACAGATGTTCAGTTATTTCAATGTATTGCAGAACAAAGGCGCCAGAATGCAATAATACAAAATAGTAAAGCAAGTGTGTGAAGCTATTACAGTCCACTTCGGCCCTGCACCTGTGTATACAGTTACCTGTCACTGAGTCCAAAGTAAAGGAACTTGTAGAAGGGTTTCACTTGAGCCCATGGCATCCCTCAGTCAGTGCAATGTGCATCGGTGCAGTGAATGGGACCCATGTGGAAATCAGGCAGCCAATCATAGCGTAGTTTTGCGTTCTCATGTGGACAGATTTTTTTTTAAAACCGTGCTTGTGTGGACGCGATTGTTTTTTAAAACGGAGGAGGAAAAACTCCGGTAATAAAAATACCCGTGTACGTGTGGACTAGGCCTAAGAGTCAACGAGTCTATTTATATAATTTCTCCATGCTTCAGTGTCACACGATCTTTCAGAAATCATTCTAATATACTGAAGGATCATGTGGCACTGAAGACTGGAGTAATGATGCTGAAAAGTCAGCTTTGCATCACAAAGTTTTTAATATGTATCTATTTTAAATATTACATTTTTAAAATACACTATATTGCCAAAAGTTTTCGGTTGTCTGCCTTTACATGCACATGAACTTTATTTTCATCTCATTCTTAATCTGTAGGATTTAATACGAGTCAGCCCACCCTTTTCAGCTATAACAGCTTCAACTCTTCTAGGAAGACTTTCCACAAGGTTTAGGAGTGTGTTTATGGGGATTTTAGACCATTCTTCTTGAAGCGCATTTGTGAGGTCAGGCACTTATGTTGGATGAGAAGGCCTGACTCGCAGTCTCTGCTCTAATTCACCCCAAAGGTGATCTTGGGTTGAGGTCAGGACTCCACACCAAACTTGTCCAGAGAAGCGTGATTGGTCACAGCACGTCTCCAGTGCTCTAGAGTCCAGTGGCGGCGTGCTTTACACGGCATCTCACGATTTGCATTGCACTTGGTAATGTAAGGCTTGGATGCAGCTGCTCGGCCATGGAAACCCATTCCATGAAGCGCTCTACACAATGATCTTGAGCTAATCTGAAGGCCACATGAAGTTTGGAGGTCTGTAGCTATTGACTCTGCAGAAAGTTGGTGACTTCTGCGCACTGTGACCCTCAGCATGCGCTGACCCCGCTCTGTGATTTTACGTGGCCTATCACTTCGTGGCTGAGTTGTTTTTGTTCCCAATTGCTTCCACATTGTTATAATACCACTAACAGATGATCGTGGAATATTTAGTCACAGAAATTTCACAAATGGACTTATTGCACAGGTGTCAACCTATCACGGTTCCACGCTTGAGTTCACGGAGCTCCTGAGAGCGACCTATTCTTTCACAAATGTTTGTAGAAGCGTCTGCATGACTAGTGCTTGATTTTATACACCTGTGGCCATTGAAGTGATGGGAACACCTGAAATTAATGATTTGGAGCGGTGTCAATTTTGGCAGTATAGTATATATTCAAACAGAAAAAGAAGGCTTTTAATATTTCACAATATTACTATTTTAATGCATTTTCCTTCAAATAAATGCAACTTTGGTGAGTAGAAAAGGCTCCTTTAAAAAAAAAAATCTTTATCCCAAACAACATTTTTTTAAACTTTTGATTACAAAAATGCATGATGCAAGTTAATTTAAAAAATGTTGCTTTATTAAAAGCTATAAACTAGGTCAAAGTTTAAAATCTAGTCCCCTTACTAATCAAAAACTGGACTAGACAAACATATTGCATTTGTATATAATGAATTAGTTGTTTTTTTTGTCTTTGATCGTGTCTTATCCTACCACTAACACTAAAACCACAAATGCTGCTGATGCCCCTTTTTAAAAATGGGTTTATGTCCCTCCTGCCTTTTAGAGAGCACTCTTATCATCTTTATTCTGCCTGAATACTGAAACCGAAAGACCACGATCATAAATCATCCACAACACACAGAATATGCATGCACATGGTATTTTACGAGCACATATGTGCGCGGTACAGTACAATCTGCTTGTTTATGTTGGTGTGCAAATCATGTTGTGTGTGTGGGAGTTTGTGTGTGATTTCTGAGCATCGCTGTCGGCATTTCTGTGTACATTTCGCACTTGCCTGCAAGACCTCTCTCATGCTAACGGCTGTTTGCTATTCTGATAGAAATCCTCAGTGATCTGACCTGTCTGCTCCGAGAGGGAGAGAGATTGCTTTGCTTCCCTCGGCTTTGTGTTTGCAGATGAGACACCAGTCGACTGTGGAATCAGGCACGGTGCACAAATAGGTCAAGTGAAGGTGTCTGTGCTGGTTCTGCAGACTGGAAGAACTCATTCTGCTCTCTCTGGCCTGACAGCGCACACATTCATTACCCAGAATGCACCTGCAGGGCTTTTCATTCACAATAGACATATGCAAGCATATTTGCACAGCTGGAATGAAAAATGCTTTATACTGTAGTAGCCTAGCCTGACAAGCCAGACCCACATCAAGATGTTTGGTCTGGAAACTCACCATTGACAGCTCAATCCGAGGGGCGGGGTAAACGGTTGTCTTTCAAACTCCCTCTGCACGCGATAGGATAGCGCTACAAACAACCAGAGCAACGAAGGTGAAACAGAGCTTGTTGATAGATTAAACATTCGCCGTATCCGGTCAGCAGAAGTCAGAACACATCTTCCCTTTTTAAGAATGACTTCAGTGCCGCTCTTTGTTCTTTTCTCAGAGAAAAGCTTAACTCCAAGTCTTCCAGAGTCGTGGTCAAAGCTGATTCGAAAGACCGCCGTTCGCCAGTTTCTGTGTTTACTAAAAGCACGCAAACACAACTCGGCCATCGTCATTATGGCCCCGCCCACTGACTCTATACACGATGTGATTGGCCCGGCAAGAGTTAGGGGAATACAGCTCACAAGGGTATTGAGAGTTGCTAAACGACACTCGTGGGCAGATTAAATTTGCTGCCACTAGGGTGCGTCTAGATTTCTAGGCTAGCAGTGGCCATTAATGATTGTTCAAAGCAATTCTGAAAAGGACAAGAAGTCTTGTCAATATGAAAGATATCAACTGTAATATGAAAGACAAATAAATACATTTCAATAGGTAATAAATAATAATTTTCAATAAATAATTCAATGTTACAGATCAGTGTTATCCTAAATATATATTTAATCAAAAATATTTTAAAAAATCATATATATAATTTATAGTGAAGTGTGAGAAGCAGGAAAAATGGGCAAGCGTAAGAATTTAAGCGAGTTTGACAAGGGCCAAATTGCGATGGCTAGACGACTGGGTCAGAGCATCTCCAAAACTGCAGCTCTTGTTCCAGCAGGGGTGTTCCTGGTCCAGTGGTCAGTATCTATTAAAAATGGTCAAAGGAAGGAACAGCGGTAAACTGGTGACAGGCTCATGGGCGGCCATGGCTCATTAATGCACGTGGGGAGCATTAGCATTAACTTCTTGAGCAACAGTATATTGTCTGTTTGATCGGACCACGGGCCAGCCTTCGCTCCCCACGTGGATCATTTAATTATTTTTATTTCATTTGGTTGGTTGGTTGGAAGAAAATGGGAGTAGTTGCCAAGGTAGTTAATGTGGTTTTATCATGTTGTGAGTAGACTGGGTGATTTTAAAGTGGTTTCTTACTGTGTCTTTCTACTTGGTGAATCAGTTTGACTATAACTAATGAAATGGTTGTTTGAGTTGGCTGATGGCATCTGTGTCAGGATCTTGATTGATGTCGGGATCAGTCTGTGATTGATTGGCCATGTCTTGGCGGCTAGCTTGACTGATCTGCTGATGGTTTAGCTTGTTTGAGGCTGGCATTTTTACCCCCTTTCTACAATACGTGAATGAACACACACTAACAAAAGGTCTAAAATAACAGTCTTTGTAATGGTGAATGTGTAAACGCATGATGTATGAGCTAATCTGACCGCAGCTAGGCGACTGATTGGATCATTATTTTAACAAACAGCTCTAATAAGAAGCCATGGTGGTGCTCTTTGAAAACTGATTTGTCAAAGTCTTCATTTATCGTGCATATGTCAGTGTGTCTGTTTTTGCAGATTTATAGTGTTAATATTGATCAGCATCCATTTGTATTTGTCTTACAAAATGTAAAAGTGGGTCACAATCTTTCTGCAAATGTCAGGTAGATTTACATTAAGTCTATGCAGAAGTTGAGAAAAAACATTTGCAATAATACTCATATTTTTTTTTTTTGTGATAATCTCACTTTAAAATGTATACAAGCCATTTTAAATGCATCATTGTCAGATTCCTCTCAGTATGAACTATATAGTAAATTTTCCTTTCAACCACCAACGCTTTCTTAACCCACACACACAGAGACTCATCCTTATTAACTCTGCAGACCAGCACTAATAATTTTGACCTGATTCTCACTAAATCTTTTTCTTGCACTCTCCTATATTCACTCACCGGCCACTTTATTAGGTACACCTTGCTAGAACCAAGTTGGACCCATTTTGCCTTCAGAGCTGCTTAAATTTTTCGCGGCACAGATTCAACAAGATCTGGAAACATTATTCCAAGATTTTGGTCCATATTGACATGAGAGCATCACACAGTTGCTGTAGATTTGTCGGCTGCACATCCCGAATCTCTTGTTCCAGCACATCCCAAACCTGCTCTACTGGATTGAGATATGGTGACTGTGGAGACCATTTAAGTTTAGTGAACTCATCGTCATGTTCAAGAAACTTTGAGACTTTGAGACATGCCATGTTATCCTACTGGAAGTAGACATCAGAAGATGATACACTGTGGTCATAAAGAGATGGACATGGTCAGCAACAATACTCGGGTAGACGGTGTCGTTTAAATGATGCTCAATTGGTAATAAGTTTGCAAGAAAACATCCCACACACCATTACACCTAGCCTGACAAGCCAGACCCATATCAAGATGTTTGGTCTGGAAACTCACCATTGACAGGGCTCAATCTGAGGGGCGGAATAAACCGTTGTCTTACAAACTCCCTCTGCATGCAATAGGACAAGGCTACAACCAACCAAAGCAACGAAGGTGAAGCGGAGCTAGTTGAAGCTAGTAAACATGTGAAGATTAAACTTTTGCTGTATCCGGTCAGCAAAACTCCGAATACATCTTCAGTTTTAAAAAGAATGACTTCAGTGCTGTTCTTTGTTCTTTTCTCAGAGAAAAGCTTAACTCCAAGTCTTCCAGAGTAGCGGCCAGAGCCGAATCGAAAGGCCGCCGTTCGCCAGCTTCTGTGTTTACTAGTAGCACGCAAGCGCAACTCTGCCATCATGTTAAGCCCCGCCCACCGACTCTATACACAATGTGATTGGCCTGACCAGAGTTTGGTTTTAACAGCTCAGACGTGTATTGAGAGTGTCTAGACGACACTCGCGGCATATTCGATTTGCTGCTGCTAGGGTGCGTCTAGATTTCTAGGCTACATTACACCATCAGCCTGGACCATTGATATAAGGCAGGGTGAATCCATACTTCCATGTTGTTTATGCCAAATTCTGACCCGATCATCTAAATGTCACAGCAGAAATCGAGGCTTATCAGAGCAGGCAACGTTTTTCCAATCTTCTGTTGTCTAGTTCTTATGAAACCGTATGAATTGTAGCATCAGTTTGCTGTTGTTATCTGACAGGAGTGGCACCGGTGTGTCTTCATCTGCTTCAAGGATGGATGTGTTGTGTGTTCAGAGACGCTTTTCCGCAGACCTCAGTTCCGTTGTAACGAGTACTTATTTGAGTTACTGTTGTCTTTCTATCAGCTGAACCAGTCTGGCCGTTCTCCTCTGACCTCTGGCATCAACAAGGCATTATCACTCACAAAACTAACGCTCACTGGATATTTAAACTGGATACTCTGTAACCCTAGAGATGGCTGTGCGTGAAAATCCCAATAGATCAGCAGTTTCTGAAATACTCAGATCAGCTGGTCTGGCACCAGTAAAAACCACTTAAATCACCTTTCTTCTCCATTCTGATGCTCAGTTTGAACTTCAGCAGGTCATCTTGACCATGTCTTCATGCCTAAGCTAATTTGTACATGTCTAAATCCTAATGTTGCTGTCATGTGATTGGCTGATTAGATATTTATGTTAAGAAGCAGATGAACTGTATCTAATAAAGTGGCCGGTGAGCATGTGTACATGCATGCATGACAATTGTTGTATATAGTAAACATATTTTTCAAAATACTTAAAAATAATGCATTGGTGTGATGCTTTTTGTGTAAATCACTTCCATTGTACTAACGTGTTGTGTATGAAATCATACATCATGCAAAAAAAACATTCATGCACATTTGATCAAGTGGAGTAAATCTGGACAGTAAATCCTTGATTTGTCCTTGGATCTGTCAAGCAAATGCAGAATTAGCTGTAACACTCACTGACAGAAATGACAAATGTGGTTTTATATTGATGATGTGCATTATTCCGTCGCTCTCATTTACCGAAACAAGCCAAAGCGATTGCCACATGGAAAATCGCTCCCCGTCTTCCGCTCACCTTTAAACAGGGGAGTGTATTTATAGACCTTATCTCATCATGTCTGTGTGGTTCTGTCTGTCATCACAGTGGCACAGCGTCCTGCTTAATGACCCTTCAGATTAACCTCAGCGTGTGACTGGAGTGTTTCCTGATGTTCTCGCTTCAAAAATGGCCCTGATGAACATATAATTCAGAATTTCTTGGCTGCTGATTTTATCTAGACCACATCCATCCAATCTGTAAAAATTTCTGGAAGAAGGACAAAATTAATTACTTGGAGGTTTCTTGGTGGTTTCATTAAAGTGTCAGATGTTTGCAGATGTTTCTGTAAAACTATAAAAACAGGCACATATTTGATCTAATCTGTGATTTCTCTTTGTGGGATGTGCTCCACTAATGTCACCTACTGTGTGTGTGATCTGTTTGTACAGGAAGAGGAAATGCCAGAGGTGGAGATAGACATTGATGATCTCCTGGAGGTGAACAGTGAAGATGAGAGAACTGTAAAACTGCAGGTAAACTCCTGTTTGTAAAAGAATGCATTATCCTATGAGGGCACGCTAACATGACAACAATACTCTAAAAACTGAAAGGTTTTTCCAATGTCGTCAAAATAAAAACAGTGTATTATGCTGCCGGGCCAGTAGACCTACATGTTGCTTTGTTCACGTTATCGTAGTTTACACAGAGACGATAATGGTATAGTTTACAAAAGATAGCATTTTCAGGCCCCCAAAACACTGTTGTCGTATAAATAAATGGTCAAATTGCATAATAAGTTTTCTCGACCCTTAAACACAGAATTTAGAGTTTGACAAAACATTGTAAATGAATGCAAACTCTTCTAGCTATATATGCTCATTTTCATTATGTTCTCAAATCTATCAGAATGCAAATCATTATACAATGTACATTTCACATTCTGCTGAAAGGGGCGTTCAAATAATCCAGTTAAATTAGTTCAAATTTGTTTGAGATGCCATATTATGCCTTTTTACAGTCTTGATTTAGTTTTTTGGGCACAACTAGAAAAGGTTGTCATTCTTGATTCAAAAAATGTACATTTCTTTTTTTAAACACATTTTGCACTGTTGCAGCACCTATCATCCCAGTCTGTCAGTAATGCTCTGGGTGCGTTTCCCAAAAGCATTGTTAAAGGGTTAGTTCACCTAAAAATTAAATTTCTTTCATTAATGACTGACCCTAATGTCGTTCCACACCCGTAAGACCTCCGTTCATCTTCAGAACACAGTTTAAGATATTTTAGATTTAGTCTGAGGGCTTTCTGTCCTTTGAATGGAAGTGAATGCCCACTTGCTGTCCATGTCCAGAAGGTAATGAAAACTTAATCAAAGTAGTCTATATATGACATCAGTTGGTTAGTTAGACTCTTTTGAAGCGTCGACAATACATTTTGGTCCAAAAATAACAAATACGACTTTTTTTCAGCATTGTCTTCTCTTCCGTGTTCCTAAAATAAAGAATCAAACGGTCATGATTCATGATTCGAAACGCGTGTAAAACTGGCAAACTGCTGAAATCACGTGACATTGGCTATACGAATCACGAATCAATCTGCTGATTCGCGACCGTTTGATTCTTTATTTGAGGTTTGAAAACAAACGCAGGAGAGAAGACAATGCTGAATAAAGTTGTATTTTTTGTTATTTTTGGACCCAAATGTATTGTCGACGCTTCAAAAGAGTCTAACTAACCAACTGATGTAACATATGGACTACTCTGATGATGTTTTTATTCCCTTCTGGACGTGGACAGCAAGCGGGCATACACTTACATTCAAAGGACAAAGCCCTCGGACTAAATCTAAAATATCTTAAACTGTGTTCCGAGGATGAACGGAGGTCTTGCGGGTGTGGAACGACATTGGGGTGAGTCATTAATGAAAGAAATTTAATTCTGGGGTGAAATAACCCTTTAACTATAGTTACAAGTTCTTTTTGAATTGTGTTTGTGGCGATGGAACTTGCGGCCATAGTTGGCTTTAGGAAAAACAGCCCTGTTTAGTTCCTGTCTCAATGAAGTCCCTCCTTCTGAAAAGCGCTGCACTGCTCTGTGCTCTGATTGGTCAGCTGGATCAGGGTGTTGTGATTGGTCAACTGCTTTAAGTGTGTTTGGGGAAAAGCCCCTTACCATAACCATGAGTTTCAACACACTACTAACCAACTCAACCAGGCCCTGCCCCTTTATTTTGAGTATGCCTTAGGCAGGAATCCTTTAAATGTGGAATATTGTGGCGTGCTCGTTCCTGGAAGAAAGCTCAAGCATTTTAGGGAGTTTAGAAACAATGATACTGTTATAGAGTAACTCCCTTTGGAGGGAGTTTGTATCTTAAACAAGGTCCACTTTAAAGTATGTTCATGTAATATCTGAATAATAACATCTCCTTTATTGACACAGACATTAAAAAAAAACTATAGCACCCCCTTGAGAGTGAAAACACGTGCCCTATATGCCTGAGCCAAAAATTAATATCATGTGCATGTATTTGTCTATTTTAAGTCTGTAAATGCTTAGGTTTCTGAAGACATTGATGTGCCTCAGTCGGATAATATCCTCTGTTTTTTGTCCCTCAGGAATCACTGTCAGACTGCTACAAACCCACTGATGTAAGTCATAACCTAAAATACAGGCCACCAACATCCAGCTCTGTTCCAAAACCCAGTGAGCTCCCTACATAGACAGCATTTAAGGCATTATAAGTGCACTCACAAAGCTTCAAAGGCTTTTTAGGAGATATAAATAATAGGATATAATAATATATATAAAGGATACATGCAATGCTGCCTTTTTTGGAAGAAAAATCTAAACCGTTTTTATTAGGCATTTTGATTAAGATGCCGCCTAAGAAAGAAGGTTGCCAGTGAGTGTTTGAAACAGAGCTGTATGCTTCCATATACTTGCTAACATCTGTATGTTGTCTTTTAATTCATGCTGTAAGAGTCACTCCAAGTACACAAACACACACACACACACACACACACACACACACACACACACACACACACACACACACACACACACACACACACACACACACACACACACAGCTTCAAGCCATACTAGTGGATTCACATGAGTGTGCACTGACCTGAAAACATGTGTGCTCAAATAATCCATCTAACACTATGAAAATCATAATGTATAAGACAGCAGGCACAATAACCCACTGACCCGCACACACAGATACAGATGCCTTTAGTCTAGAATAAACACCCATATTTACACCCATGATTTTCCATAGACGTAATGATTTTTTTACGGTACAAACTGTATATTCTCTCCCTTAATACTAAACCTACCCATCACACAAAACTTTCTGCATTCATACATTTCCAAAAAAACAAACAACAAAGGTCTGATATACAAGCCGTTTTCCTAATGGGGACCAAAAAATGCCCCCACACAGACAAAGATTTCAGATATTGCCATCTTTGTGGGGGACATTTTGTTCTCATATTGTAGAGTTTACATGGACACACACACAGAAACACACACACGTCTGGTTCACTATCTTTGTCGGGAATCTCCAAAGACTGATTGAGACAAAGATCATTTTTATACTGAACAAACTATATATTCTGTCCCCTTACTCTAACTACCCCGAATCCTGCCCATCACACAAATTATAAATTATAATTTAGTGTTTTCCTCACAAAAAAAATGTCCCCACCAGGACAAGGATTTCAGATATTGCCATCTTTGTGGGGGACATTTTGTCCATAGGGTTTATGAGGACATGGACACACACAGAGCACACACACACACAAATCTAATCACAGACCCTTAAACTATCATGCATGCTTGTTTGATTGTGTGTGTGTGCACTGTCCAAACCAAGCACATAGTCTGTGAATCAAAGACCTTGCAGCCTTGTTGCTGACCTACAGCCACGGGCTTTACACAGTGAATGAATGATGCGGAAACATGAGCAGACGAGGCTGGAAGAATCTTACCACATTCAGTCTGTCTCACTCTCTCTGTCTTTCTCTCCACACCAGGACTTTGTGCGTGAACTCCTCGGCAGGATAAGAGGAATGAGAAAACTCAGCGCTCCGCAGAAGAAAAGCTTTTAAGTGCTCGAAAATGCCAACGACAATCCAGCTACCAGGACTACAGGTCCCACAATCCATCACTCAGTCTAGAGTCAACATACAGTCCTCAAGGACTCCATATCCCAGGATTCCTTTCTGGCTTTCCTTTCTCATTTTCCAAGGACCCATATATACACCTAAGTTATTTCACATAAATCACACAATAAATCCAAGAGTGTAAAGAGACGCAATCTAAAGCTCTCAAACAATCCCAGCAGCCGATCGGGACAGCCTGATGTTCCTGCCCTCAACCTCTCAATGGGTCCCAGCACATTATTACACTGTTTGGTGCAGTATTACAGCTTTTTGTGTGAAACCACAAATGACTACAAAGCTATCTCATATAACCTACACTGTAAAAAAAAAAAGTCCGTAAAAATAGGGCACAATGTACTGTATAAATATGAAGGAATTTTCTGTATTGTTTTTTTTACAGGTGCTTTACCTGTATTTTGAATTGCACATTGCATTAGTTTGTGTTTTAAGGGTTAACGGAAATTTCTGTAAAATTACTGGATAATGTACTGGCATAAAATTACCAGTACATTTTCCGTTTTTATTTTTTACAGTGTATTATGTTTTATATATTTTTTTCTTTTAAAGCAACATGGTTAAAGTCACAACCATTATTCTTATTTTTTATAAGTAACAGACTTTTTAACACCTGTTGGCCTTTTCTGCTGATCTCAGATTAGTTTTTTTGTTATTGTCCAATCACTGTCCTGTAGTGATGGCCAATAATTACCAATATCTGTCCAGTTAAATTGACTTTCATAATTTTGCAAACCGTATAAACATTCTCATTCTAGATATTAAGTCTTGCATACTGAAAAATGTATCAATTACATTAATTAATGCTTGAAACAAGAACAAATATCTTAACTTTATTCAAAGGGAAATCTTTTTTTTTTTTCTCACCTCATTGGAAGATATTTGTTCTTGTTTAAGCAACAAAAAAAACACTTAATTTTGACATATTTTTCAGACAACAAGACATTTTACTTTGCTTCTCAAGTAAATGCATCTTGATTAAAGAATGTTTAGATATTGTACTGGAAAATAAGACAAAAATCATTTTTTGAACTAATTGTGTAATGTCATATAATTGGCCAGAATACATATCAGTCTGTCATATTACCATCATAATTGTTTTTCGATAGCGATAATCTTTCAAGAACTGTTTTTGAAAGACCTGTGGCTAAAATAACTACTTTCATAAAGTGCAAAGTGAAAAGTTCAAAGTTTTTGGGTGGGATGTGCTGCCAGAAATAATGAAATAAGGCTACATTCGGAAATAAATACTAGTGTACTATTTAATATGCGGTGCACCCTGAATACCCTGTAGATGGAGGGTCGAGTGCATTGCATTTTGCAATAGTATTCTTATTTATACACTGCATATTTTGGCATTCATGCAATGTAGCATACATGCGTATACTGCTGACTGTAGTATTAGCTGACTGTAGTATTCTAGTATGCTATTGCGAACATAGCCTGAGATTTGAATGCTTCTAAAAGACAAAAGGGCTGTGTGACATTTGATCTTCTCAGCAGACATACTGTGATGATGGTTAGTGTTCATCTAATGATAGCTCGATAAGGTATCTAGTTTGACTCGAAATCACGGCTTTTATCTCCTTATCCTCATACGATTTCACGCGGAGGTTGCCAAAGAATATACTGTAAAATGGCTGATTATTAGCATATTATAAAGTGCTATTGGTTGTAAATTGATACATTTGTTTGGCTATAACGAACATTTAATCTTCATGTCGATCGGTGTCATACTCATGGATCAAAATTTGTGTTTGATGGTGTTAAGTTGTATAAAAGAATCCAGGGGAAAAACTATGGTGCTGTTTAAACTTTGAACCCTCTACAGCGTGGATGGATGATGCGTTTTGCAGGCCGAGAGAGAAAGGGCGAAAATAAATAGAGATTCGCTCTTGCTCTGATACTCTGGAAGACTCTTCTATTTTTATGATATCGCAGTCTCTGTCGGCCTGCATCTAGTATCATTGTGGATTTTGAAGCGTTTGCGTGTTTTCAAGTATGCTTCGACCCTTCTCTCTGAGAAGAACATTCAGGGTTTAGGCTGATCTCTTGATTTTAGTTTGTTCTAAAAATGTATTTGAAAGCTTTATTTATGCATGTTTTATTAGCATGATAGGAACATTTTGGATTGCTTATTAAAGCGATGATTTGTCTTTTTATACATTATTACAAGTATTACTCTTATAAATATTAAATTCACTTTTTATTCATTTTTAAATGACTGTATATCTGCGTTTTGGGTGTTTTGAATTGTTTTTCGTTTTTTAAATATATGTAAAGTGTGGTCTTTTGTGCTGTTCTACAATAAAGGCAAAATGTCTGAACTGTTATAATACACATTCTACAGTGTTGCTTCATTTTATTCACACAAATCCCACAATATCATACTACAAGCAGGCCTATTTGTGTAGATGTGCATTGTGAAAAACATGCGTTCTTTAGGCTGTCACCATCTCTTAGCTCTGTATCTGTAATCATGCTTGAAGAAAAAATTGGTCTCTATTTGCACTTTGAATATTAAAGTACTTTGATTATGGTTATTGTTTGGACTTAAAATCTATGATCAATTAGTGGGAAGGAGTTCAGTAAGGGAAACAAAAGAAGCTCATGTGCAGTTCTAAGGTCTGAAGAGACAATCATACAGGAAAGAATACAGTACTGTTGTCTTTTACTGTATATGATAATTCATACTCAGAAAGTAGAAATGAAAGGACGTTCATTACAAGATGATTAGTTAAAACATTTCAAATGCACCTGCAAACAATTTTGAATTTCAAGTCATTTATTTCATCATTTTGGATTTTTTAAAAATACTATGTAAAATTCTCGTCTTGTTCTCGTGAACCCCATCTCGTGAGATAAGTGTCTCATCACACCCCTACAAAATTGTTGTAAACCTTTATGAGTTTCTTTGTTCTGTTAAACACAAAAGAAGATATTTTGAAGAATGTTGTTAACCAAACGGTTTCTGGTCCCCATTGCCTTCCATAGTATTTTTTTCATTTGGAAGTCAGTGGGGATCAGCAATATCTTATTTTGCATCAAACAGAACAAAGAAACTAGCCTAGAAATCTAGACGCAACCTAGCGGCAGCAAATCTAATCTACCCATGAGTGTCGTCTAGCAACTCTCAATGCCCTTCTGAGCTGTAAACGCTAAACTCTTGTTGGGCCAATCACATCGTGTGTAGAGTCTGTGGGCGGGGCCATAATGACGACGGCCGAGTTGTATTTGCGTGCTTCTAGTAAACACAGAAACTGGCGAACGGCGGCGGTCTTTCGAATCATCTTTGACAGCGACTCTGGAAGACTTGGAGTTAAGCTTTTCTCTGAGAAAAGAACGGCACTGAAGTCATTCTTAAAAAGGGAAGATGTGTTTGGAGTTTAGCCGACCGGATACAGTGAATGTTTAATCTATCAACAAGCTCTGTTTCACCTTCGTTGCTCTGGTTGGTGTAGTGCTATCCTATCGCGTGCAGAGGGAGTTTGAAAGACAACCGTTTATCCCGCCCCTCGGATTGAGTCCTGTCAATAGTGAGTTTCCAGACCAAACATCTTGATGTGGGTCTGGGTTGTCAGGCTACAAATAAACTAATTTAGGTTTAAAACAACATGAGGGTGAGTAAATGATGACGGAATTTTCATTTTTGGGTGAACTATCCCTTTAAAGAGCACAGATACATTCCAAACACAAGAACTGTGAAACCGCTTTATGGCAACGCTTCCCCTTTAAATGTCCTGACCCACTTTCTGCAGGCGCGTTCACGAGGGGCATAATTGAGACTGGGAGGCACATGTGAGGAGAATGTCTAATGACAGGCGCGCGCTCTGGCTCTGCGCCCTCCAGATGTGCAACACAATCCATTCAAATGCCATTTAGCTCAATCACCAATCTAGACTGAAAGGGTATCAGGATTTCTCTGCAAGTAAATGAGCCATTAGGTCTAATTTGATTGTCATCAGTGCTGTTGTCGACCATTATAGCATCATGTTGTTAAGATTGTGATGTGGGCTGACTGAGGTATAGCCCAGTTTAACTCTCTTCAGCTAATGTATTCTGTAAAAGCACTGGTCAGCATGCTCATCTTCCCCCTTCGTTTCCCTATAGACATCTGCACCGCTTTTCCTTTTTGCATCTTCGAATCCCTGCCTTGTTTCTTTAACTCTCTCATATCTATAATGCCAATATTAGTGTGCATGTGCCTGAGGACAGGAGAAGACCGTACCATAGCATCTGCTACCCAGCAATGCAATCGGAGATTCACCATCCGAGGAAGATTAAAAAGCCAAATGCAGCAGAATTTAAAAACACACATTCCTCTCAGCATTTCCCAAAACCATCATGCAGACGTAATATTCATTCATGCAGTCGTGCATTTCCGAAAAATGTCACAAAGGGGAAAAAAATCATTCATTGATCAAAACATGCATTACATTCATCATAAAAAGCAACCCATTTATAATGAATGCGCTGTTTTTCTTTGGCATTACGCTGCAGTCAGCCATATTGAGAGGCAAGCACCACAGGGGAGAACACAGAAAAGGACAGAAAGAGGAAGAGAGGAACAGAGACATATCATTTAACTGGAACATTTTTACTTTTTTTTCCATTTCCAAGAAACTATATTTTCCCACCTCAGCCTCCAAGTTCCAGAGATGTCACCACAACACACATTGGATATTGTTGGTTTGGTGCTTAGAGCTAAGCAAATGATTACGATGACATTATAAATGTATAAATATATGATTAAATGCATGTCAGCAATTTCACAGGATCAAGAGTGCTGTTGGTAATCCAGCACAGGTACTGTGATCGCACACAGCTCATCATAAACACACGATTGCAAGTGTAATATTGCTTTTATACAACAGACAGTTTAATAAACAAAAAGCTAATATGAGTAAAATACATTTTAGACACATTATTAATACAGCCAATGGAAATAAAATAGTTCCTAACGAAGCAACCGCTACGCGTCTCTAAAGCCCGGGATACACTGCACGATTTTAGCAACCGTACTGTACAATGATGACACCTATTGACCTGTAGGCTATGATGCAAGTTTCTATAGAAGTATAAAACTTCATCAGTGTGCGCTAATGGTAAACAAAAAGACCATGATGAATCACACTTTGGCAGTTGCAGTTTTTATGTGTGCTAAAAAAAGAGGAAGCTGTGAAAAAGGATGGGAAAAGACCTTGAGGTAAGCAATTTTAAAAGGGTTAGTTTCACAGTAGAAAATTCTTTCAATAATTACTTATCCTAATGTCGCTTGACACCTGTAAGACCTCCGTTCCTCTTCGGAACACAAATTAAGATATTTTATATTTAGTCTGAGAGCTTTCTGTACCTCCATTGAATGTATGTACGGTATACTGTCCCTTTCCAGAAAGGGAATAAAAACATCATCAAAAATGTCCATCTGTGACATCTGTGGGTTAGTAAAAATCTCTCGAAGCATCGAAAATTCATTTTGGTCCAAAAATAACAAAAACCTAGCCTAGAAATCTAGACGCACCCTAGCGGCAGCAAATCTAATCTGCCCGCGAGTGTCGTCTAGCAACTCTCAATACCCTTCTGAGCTGTAATCGCCTAACTCTTGTTGGGCCAATCACATCGTGTATAGAGTCGGTGGGCGGGGCCATAATGACAACGGCCGAATGACAACGGTTGCGTTTGCGTGCTTCTAGTAAACACAGAAACTGGCGAACGGCGGTCTTTCGAATCAGCTTTGACCGCGACTCTGGAAGACTTGGAGTTAAACTTTTCTCTGAGAAAAGAACAAAGAACGGCACTGAAGTCATTCTTAAAAAGGGAAGATGTGTTTGGAGTTTTGCCGACCGGATAGGACGAATGTTTAATCTATCAACAAGCTCTGCTTCACCTTCGTTGCTCTGGTTGGTTGTAGCGCTATCCTATCGCGTGCAGAGGGAGTTTGAAAGACAACCGTTTATCCCGCCCCTCGGATTGAGCCCTGTGAATGGTGAGTTTCCAGACCAAACATCTTGATGTGGGTCTGGCTTGTCAGGCTACCAAAAACCATGACTTTATTCAGCATTGTCTTTTCTTCCATGTTTGTTTTCAATCCTCAAACAGAAACTCGAACGGTCATGAATCAGTGTATCGATTCATGATTCAGATCGCGTGTCAAAATCACGTGACACTGGGGATCCGAATCATGAATCGATATGCTGATTCATAACCGTTCTAATCTTTGTTTGAGGATTGAAAACAAATTTGGAAGATAAACGGAGGTCTTACAGGTGTCGAACAACATTAGGGTAAGTAATTATTGACAGAATTATACTTTTAGGGTGAACTAACCCTTTAAGTTTTAGCACCATGTTGCATTGATTTTATGTCGCATTTTTATTGGCTGGTCAGTCAACGTAGGTTGAAGCCGCAAACACACTGTGCAGTGATCATGCTGAATTTCTGACAATGTCAGAAAATGATCATAGCTATCTTAGGTCTTAAGACTGTGACAACGGCCGTCTTTGAACCTCTCTCACTGTACGACATAGAACCACCAATTAGGAGCCATGATCACAGAAAACGCAACTATTGTTTCACTATGGCAATCTTTCATCTGGGACAGCCAAAAATCGTGCAGTGTATCCTGTAGGGATGGGACGAAATATCGTTTGACAAAATTTTGCGATACAAAACGTGACGAAACGCATCGAGGTCGAAAAAAATGGATCGCGAAATAAAGATAGATGGCACTGCTGCATGATTTGCGTAGTAATTATATATAAATAATTTAGTGTATTGTGTGTGTGTGTGTGTGTGTGTGTGTGTGGGGGGCAGACATAACAAAACGCAGCGCGCATTTTCTGTTTGATCTGAGGCATAATTGGAAAAAGTGAGAGCAGTCAGACGCGATGCAACAGCAAACATTAAAAGGGAAAGAAAAGGGTTGACATTAGCATTAATATTCTAAACCAAAAATGCAGTTATTGCCTACATAAGCTACCATATTTTCTGTTTAACTTTTATAAGACTCCAGAAAGAAAAGTGTGTTTTTTCACTGAGCACATTCTCTGCAGTCTGAGCGCGATGCACTGCAGCTCACTCTCGCTCATGTCTGAGGTAACGTTAAATCATTAACACCATAACCCCGCTTACAGTACACGTGTTTTATTGAGCTAAATACATTACAATCGGCTAAAACTAATGCACAGGTTACTTTCCTGAACAAGCGCGCTCCCGAGTCGTCCGTGTTCTTCACACTGTCCACCTGAATCACGGCCCAGTTCGGCGCGCACACTTAAAATACCGGCAGTTCAATAGGGAATGCGGATCTCTTAAAGGGGCCACACTATATTCCTACTCGTGTAATATGGACCTCCTCCAGGTATGGTGTGGTTCTGGTTTGCTCACTGGTACACATTAACAATTTTTCCTACGAACTGTGCCCTGTTCTGAATTAAACTGCCAGTGTAAAAACTCCCTTTATATTGTTAAAATGAGAGAAATCACTACTTACTCATTATTTTTAAGTTTAGGCTTAAGAGACATGAACAATTTCTTAGATAAACATATCTATGACCTTTGATATGTCTAGTCTTCATGCTATATTGATTATTATTGAATAAGTATGGTTTCACTAATAATAAATGTACATTTGCATAAAGCATGCATATTTGTCCATACCTATGTTGATTAGAATATTAAAAAATTAATTTAAACTTAATTTAAGATACATTTACAATTGCTAAAAAGGTGCGATTAAATTGCGATTTATCGCGAGTTAACTCATGACAATCATGCAGTTAATCGCTATTCAATATTTTAATCGGTTGACATCCCTACTGTGCCCTCCACAATTATTGGCACCCCTGTTTAAGATGTGGTCGCGGACTTCTAAAAATTCTCCTTTTTTTTAAACAACATAGAACCAAAATGCAAAAAAAAAGAAAAATCCTACCTTTCGTTTTAGTACATTACTTTGGTGGTAAAAAAATAAAATAAAATCACAGATTTGGAAAGACTTTTTTTTTTGATATCGTATCGTGACGTATCGTATCGTAACCCTGGCATATCGAGGTGCATCGTATCGTGAGTTTAAGTGTATCGTCCCATCCCTAGTATCCTGTCATTAATGACCCTCATGTCGTTCGACACCCGTAAGACCTCCGTTCATCTTCGAAACACAAATTAAGGTATTTTTGTTGAAATCCGATTGGCTCCATTGGTCACAATGTAATTTCCTCTCTCAAAACCCATAAAAGGCACTAAAGACGTCGCTACAAAGCCCATCTCACTACAGTGGCTATACAATCATTTTATGAAGCGACAATCTCGCAGCATTTTGAAGTCTGTCAAGGTGAACACACCTACTGGCTTTGTTCCTTAAAGGTGGACTATGTAGTATTTTTACAGTAAAATATCCAAAAACCACCAGGCCAGTGTTATAAATATTTTTTTTCAGCTGAGTACTTAAAATTTCCCAAATGTTTCCAGCTATTTGTAAATTCTTTCAAAATAAAACAGTTTCCGGTTTTATTCTGCAGAAGCGCTTTACTCTTAGCAGTGTGAAAAAGTGTCACAGCAGCTGCTGAGCGAACACACAGAGTAACGTCATAACATAATTTTAAACACACTTAAATGTATCTAATATGATAAATATAGCAGCGTTACCTCATACTCATGACTGGAAAGTGGAAAGGGCGCCTGCTACTGCTACTACCCGTCATAATAAAAGTCTGCCTGCTCGCGAGCCGTGTTGCTCAACAATCGCTCCAGCGGCCTTGCTCAGCTCCTCAACACTCGGTCCTGCTCTGCTTCACTACTACAGTACCGTTAATAATCACATTCATAAAAATGATTTTTAAAACCACATGTCCGAAGTTTCTGCGCTCAAACTTGGCGTGAAACCAAACTATGCCTTTGTTTTGAATAGGCGCCCTCTAGCGGACAGAAAAATGACAGTGCAGCTTTAATTATTCAATCGTACAGACACTCGTTGCCACCTACTGGCAAATGTATAACCAGCAGAAAAATTCACTGAAAAAAAACTGGGTTTCATAAGGAGGACCCACAACTCAAACAGCTTGTTCTGCCAAAAATCTTCCAAATGAGAATAATCAAAAGAACAGTAGCCCCATAGATCTTCACCTACATACTTATCTAAAGATACACAGAAACCATAAAAACAGTGTTTCAGGATCTGAGTAAGACACATTCACATTTACACTAAATTTAGCTGTTTTAGTTTTTTGAATTTAGTTTTGTTGTAAAGAAAATTTTACTAGCAGTGTCAGTATTTTGAGCAGCGGAGGCAGATGTGTTTTTATTAGTTAACGTTTGACTTTGTCCAGCACTGACCCAGATCTGTGGAGAAACCCTGAAAGCTCTTCAGTAAAACACATTCAATCTCACTGCTGTCACGTGACCGTGACGGTCTGCGTGTGTATGGTGTGAGTGTACTGTAATTGGTTTATTTCACTCCAGTAAACACAGTCTGTCTCTAGAGACATGTAAGTACTGCTATCAGAGCCACTGCTGCAGACTCTGTTCACTTTATAGCCATTACAGCAGCCTTCACTTCACATGTACTACTGCTGCTATTAATAGACTACCACTATGCTAAAATTCTTCTGCTCCACTACTATTATTTCAGATAACAGGGAACATTCTCAGAACATTGACTGACGGTTTGGAAAGGTTATCTTAAAGTAATAAACAAATTCCAGTAATGTAAAAAGAATGATATCTGGATATTTGGTCATTAATAATGTTCTCGATATGTTTGTTAACGTTTCTGAAACTTTTAAGGGTCCCGTTCTTCTTCTGTTTTCGAAGCTTTGATTATGTTTACAGTGTGCAATATAACATGAGTTCATGTTTCGCGTGTCAAGAGAACCTTCAAAAGTATACATTCCCATAATGTTTGCAAAATGTTATGGTCCCTTAATTTAAATAAGATTTTTATTAAGTTTTTTGTTATATGAAGTTCACACTTGCAGCGATCATTATTTTTGCAACGTTTCAAATGTATGCAATGTATATGTGTGTATATATATATATATATATATATATATATATATATATATTACTAAAATTTAAATAATGGTTTTCTATTTGATTACACTATTAAATAAAATGTATTTCTGTGATGTAAAGCTGAATTTTAAGCGTCATTAATCCAGTCCTCAGTGTCATATTAATCCTTCAGAAATCATTCTAATTATTTAAAATTCTTTTTAAATAATATTTCACAATATTACTGTTTTTTTTCTGTTTTTTTGATCGAATAAATGTAATATTATCAAACGTTTATCCGGTACAATAGTTTTGCTGTCATATGCTTAAAAAAATGAAATATGAACAAAGAAAATTATATCTCTTGTGAGGAGAATATTTGCATTGTAGGCCTATGTCACTTTCAAACTAAGCTGTATTTTTGTTGAAGTATGCCAAAATGTGTGAAAATATTATTAAGTTATGTATATTCAGGCCTCCGTGATCGAATATGTCCATTGTTGGAAAGTGTTAAAGGATTACATACGTAAAGAAAGAGTATATTGTGTGCATTTCATCTTATAAAAGCCCACAAGTTCAAAAGTGCACATAAATGAAGAAATGTCAACTGATCCGTGGCCATTTACATTTACATTTAATCATTTAGCAGACGCTTTTATGCAAAGCGACTTACAAAAAAGGGGAGAGTAATAGAAGCAACGAAACAGACAAGGCCAACAACCTGTAAGAGCTGTAAGAAATCTCAATTAATTAGCACAGTACACAAATTTTTTTTTTTTTTTTTTTTTAATAGACATCTACAACAAAAACTCACGTACGCAAAATGCCGAACACTGGATTTTGATAGCTATGATATCAAAATGTGTTGCCATGTGTTGCCTTGCTCTGGTTGAGCTCCAGGAACTCTCTCTATATTCCAGTGGACTTGTGCAAAGTATCAATGGCACAACATTACTCTAAAGTGGCAATGAAAAGGATCTGGTATGCAAATAGGGGATAATTGTATTCGGCCATAACAGGGTCATAGATCAATTAGTCAAGCCACGCACTGAATAGCTGCCATTCAACACTGATATTTAACTTGCAAAGAAGTTCATGCCAGAGATAAAAAATATTATGAATATACATTATTGGACAACAGAAAGGGCCTTTAGAAGGTTTCTTGCATTTCACTGATCATTTAAAATATTTCAAGAGATTCATAATATGAAAATAGTATTCACCACCTCTCTTTCTTACGTATTGGGTTCAGTCAGGTTGCATATCTCCCTGCTAGAGTGATACCGAGATCGAAAAGCATGAAATGATTGTGATATGGACATGTGATGCTGAAATTTGACTGGGCAGAAATTCGTCTTCCCTTTCAAACAGGACTGAGAGTGAGACACACGCTTGTTATCCTCACACTGAAATACAATTATCACAAATGAGTTTCTGAGATCTTCTAAACATCATCAAAGGATAACTGAGTTCAGGGCTGAATCAGTAAACTGTAAAACTTCTCATTGTGCATTATGTGAGAGATCGATCACGTTTCAAAGGTTAAATTAGCGCGCACACACACACACACACACACACACACACACACACACACACACACACACGCATTAGTTTCAAATTAGTGTCCTGAGAATAACACAATTGTATGTTATTGTGATTATATATCTGATTATATAGCATTGCTATATCTGATTGTGATTAAATGGTCAGAACTCCATGTGTATGGCAAGCCGTTTTAGCTTAACATTTTCCAGCGTTTTTTACTAGTAAGAATTAAATTAGAGCTCAGCAATTCAATTCTCACTAGTAACAATTATGATTAGAGAGCTCTCTAATTCAGTTGTTAAAAGTAAGAGTGGAATTGCAGAACTCTCTAAATTCAATACCATTACCATATCATTAATGTTTTTACTAGTAAACATTCAATTAGTGCTGTGCAATTGCATTTTTACTATAAATAATTTAATTAGTATCTAATTATATTCTATAAAAAATATAAGAATTGAATTAGAGTGTATTTTCTACATCACACAGGTGGTTCAAAATTCGATTCTTTCTTTTGGGAGACAATAACTTTATTTATCGTGAACTTTCACGTTTACAACTGATATTGAAGAAAAACTCGATATGCAATATCTTGTTAAATAATGCGATATTTGATATGCGATATGATATTGCAATTAGTGTGTAAAAATATTTAAAAACTGAGAATTAAACCATTTGTGTTTCACATTCTTTCTGGGAAAAGAAAGCATCGCTACAACTTCTAAAACTGACCAGCAGTGTCGTTCACATTTTGGTGCGTGTGTGTCAGACAGCACGAGATTGCAAATTATTGTTTTTCGCAAATTATTGCGTTTAATAACTCTTTTTAACATCAAGCAAGTCCCATAAGTAACAGTCATGTGTCCAGTCTATTCTCTGCTTTATGCTTTGACCTAAAACGGACACTTTTCACAATGTTGAAGTAGCCTATTAAAATCATTCAGATCATGCATGCCATTGTGATATGCATATCGCGATATGTACATTTGCGATATTTCGATAATTTCGATATATTGCACAGCCCTAGTTTACATTCACAATTTCACAAACAGCTATATTGCACACTGCATGAAAGGAAATATTCAAAAAACCATAATTGGGGCAGTTTATGCTAATCTGGCTTGCCATACATGTGAGTTTAATGACACACTGATCTGGTTTATATAGGTCGGCTATGCTTTTCAGGGTTAGTGTACTCACAGATGCTACTGTAAAGAAGATTAACATCTCTTAAAAACAAACAAGTACACAACAACCTTTGTGTGTGTGTGTGTGTGTGTGTGTGTGTGTGTGTGTGCGTGTGTGTGTGTGTGTGTGTGTGTGTGTGTGTGTGTGTGTGTGTGTGTGTGTGTGTGTGTGTGTGTGTGTAGAGGAAGAATACTATTCCAGACAAATTGCCATCTGTTTTGATTATTTCATGTCTATGAGGAAAACACTGTGACACAAATGAGATGGTTTCCATAATAAAAAACGACAACAGAACAACATCTACTACAAAATGATCTTTGTAAGACCTTTAAATTACCAAAAATTAAATCCAAGGTAGAGGCTTCATATAAATAATTGCTAAATCAGAAAAGCAGTCTCCTTTTGTCTCCAAAGGGAAACTATAGCATCAGCGCAGTAGTGACATCATTTTCATTTTGTGTTTGACTTATTTGTTATGTGTTATTTATTTTTAATCTGATATTATGATTGATATCATTAAATTAACTTTGGGCTCATCATTCAAATGTGAATACATTGTAATATCATGGTGAGTGAGAAAGAGTTTTAATTAAATTGATAAATCTCATGTCAGCGTTGCTTTGGCTTGGATATTTTGCTTGTTTGTTTCTTCCTGAAAATAGATCTGCTGTTTAGCAGCTAAACACACCAGTAAAGATGAAATATGCACACAAAAAATCTAATAATTCTGTCTCAGTGTTATTTGCTTTACAGCATGTTTTTTAGGCCCACTGGATATTCATGACTTTTCTGGGAAATATGTATTTATAGGCAAAATATATTTGTTTTTTTTAATGTTGATGCTGAGCATGTTTTGAGACGATTTAAATGAGACAGCAGAGTCTCCAATCCAATAAGCCTTTTTGTTTTTCAAAATGTCAATACAGCCTATGCCAGCAGATTTTGCATTATAATAACAGAAGCTCAACAACAAAATATAATAATCATCATCATCATCATCCATGGATACATAAGAGATCAAAAATATTTTATTATAAATGTATATTATATTTTGTTCAATGGATTCAACTAAGAAACTGTAGCGCCTCTCGCAGGTCAAAGCGCTTACACTAGACTACATCTGACATCAAAGTTACGACTTTATAAAGTTTTAAATATGGATATTTTCTTTCACAAACCCATCAATTCGTTTAAGAAGGCCTCTATTAACCCCCCGGAGATGTGCAGATTTATTTTGGAATGGATTTGTTCCTTAAAGTTGCACTGTAGTATTTTTGCAGTTACATTTTTCCAAAAAACACCAGTGTCATATATTTTGTTCAGCTAAGTTCTTACAATATCCCAAATGTTTCCAACTATTTGTAAATTGTGAGAAAATTTTAACCAAGGAGCCTGTCATTTCATCATATTTGCGTTACCCTCGGGTTCCACCCTTACAAAAAAACCCTGCAGGAAATCCCTTCAGGATTCCTGCTGGGCATTTTTGTAAGGGCAGTTTTATTCTGCAGAAATGCTTTACTCTTAGCAGCGTGAACAAGTGTCACAGCAGCCGCTGAACAAACACACAGAGTAGGCTTAATAACTTACATTTTAGTTTCGCCAGTTAATTCGTCTATTTTGTTGCGCCAACGAAAATATTTCCAAACGAAGTCACGGCGGAATCCACTGTAGGCCTACGCTTATCAGAAACTTGAAGAGTTCAAGACAGGTGTTGGTGGTGAATCGTTCCTGATTTGAATCATTTGAGTGAATGATTCAACTACAATGATTCATAAAGTAGTAGTGGGAAGTTCGGATCATTTTACTGACTCGGATCTTTGAGTCTCGTTCAGCAAAATGAACGAATCTTTTTTCGAGTCATTTCGTTCATTTCACCAAAATGACATGTTAAATAGCCCAACACATCTAGTACTTATGAAAATGTTGATTACATTTTAAAACGACATACAAATAAACTATAGGGTACAGCAACCAAAGCCAAATTATAAGAAACTGAAATGTTTAATTAATTGATTAGTTGTTGGGTCAGGCTATTGTAGTTTCTCTGTTAGTTCACCTCACCTCCTGATCCAAAACATTCTTTCTTTTGCAACTTCATATTTATCACGTTTGTTTTCCGCCTCTCGTGTCTTCGATCTCCTCGAGACGTTAACTGTCGACTCGTCTGTGTCTGACTCTGATCAGATCTGGGGGCTGGGCCGCCCGGACCGTCCGTGACACAGGCCCGGAAACAAAAATGATTAGTTCTTATGAGTCTTTCGGGTTTGATTCTTTCGTTCTTCCTGTTAGTCCCATAGAGTCTATGCTGTCAATAACGGAAACAGAAAAGATTAGTTCTTTTGATCGAGTCTCGGGTTTGAGTCGTTCGTTCTTTTGTCACGTGACTTGTCACCGTATAGAATACAAGTTCACAACCTTTTTAGTAAAAAGCACGTAGTTATTTTTTAAATATTTTTATATTATTCTCAGTTAATATCAGACATATACAAATATGGGAAATATATTGACTATTCAAGTCTAACATCACAAATTCAATTAGACTAATTTTGAATCAACTGTGTGTGTATATATATATATATATATATATATATATATATATATATATATATATTACACACACACACACACACACACAGCATGTGACTGACAGCAAGAACGAAAGACTCAAACTCGAGACTCAAAAGAACTAATCTTTTCTGTTTCCGTTACTGACAGCATAGACTCTATGGGACTAACAGGAAGAACGTAAGACTCAAACCCGAGACTCAAAAGAACTAATCATTCGGAGATTCAGAGCTGATTCAGAGGCCATATGTTGCGTAATGCGCATGCGCTGTCAACACAAAATGAACGAATCACTATCTGAGACAACTCGGTAGTCCCGAGTCATAATAAAGATTCGTTCAAAATGAACGAATCGTTCATGAACGACACATCACTATCATAAAGACGCCGCAACCAGCATCCTTGAACAAATCGTTTAAATGATTCCATGGATTCACTTTTCACAAATCGATAACGGCAGTCACCTAATTACACTTTTATTGTTATAATAATATCAACAACAGCAATTGCTTATTATGCTATTAAATAATTGACCACTGTCAACTAAGTTTATAATATAATACTACAGATGTTATAAATATGATTTTATATGAAAATATGATTCTTGTAGACAAATGTGTGGCATGACAATGTTCCCTTGTAACTGTTATAGCTTGGACAGCAGCTGTAGTCCGCGCTTATAGCCTACCGTTAGCATTTTATATCTGACGGCTTTATTTAGGCTTCAGACTGTAGCTATACATTTTGGATTAACTTGTAAATATTATCTTGATAGACAAATCGTGTAAGGGTCATAACTCTTTGTTGAACACAGATCTTATTTTTTGCGATTTTCCAAAAGTCTATGGGGAAAATGCATAGTTTTTTGATCGAGGGAACCCATGCGCCGCTAACTTCCGGGTTGGCCTAAAAAGTGAGTCCCTCCCCTTTTTACTGAACTTCAGTGAAAGTCCTTCAGACTGACTTGACCAAAGACCGTAAAAATAGACTCAGCCCAAAGACTCGCTCATCATGGCGATGTTTTCGTCTCTAACTCCGGTGTTCGTGGCGGTTTTGTGCGTGATTATCGGGTTTCTCTTCAAAAACTCCCAGAGGAGAGAGAGCAGATCAAAGCAGAAGCGTTCAGGTGAGACAGCCAGACCATGGGTGGACGAGGATCTGCAGGACGACACTGAAATCAGCAGGAAACACAACAACGGTACTGTACTCATACTCACACCATCACTATTAGTAACAATAAAGTTGTAAGTGACATGAACTTGTCTTTATCTCTTGTACACCCATTGTCCAGTCTACAACAGTAATAATAGGCTACTTATAATAATACTAATAATCAAATATTATGCACCCATTTAAATAAATAACGCTATTACATATTTCCTAAGTATAATTCAAATTAATAGATATAGCCTACTATAGTAATATTGTTGTGTCATATAATGATTGATATAATGAGGGATATTCACTGAAAATAAAATGTGTTGAATTTACATGATTTAATCGATTCCACATATCAAGTTATGTTTCCGTAATTTCAAAATCATTAAGAATTAAGTAATTTTTGAGTATCCCAATTAAGTAGTCTATAATTTTTTTAATACGGTTCCCTAACAGGATTAATTTGTAAAAATTTCTTATATTTTTGCGTCACAAGACTCGTAAATAATATGAATAAATTGGACTGTGTTTTGCCATTAAATCAGATAGACCATCTATAAAAAGTGCACATGGATGTAAACAATTAAACACATGATTACTGCAAAAATCATGTCATCTTGAGTGCTTGAAACTGTCTGGATGGTTAGAGTCAGTACAAGAGTGGAAAGTAAACATGAAACCATGTGAAGATGCCTTTGAAGAGGGAAGTCGAGCGCAATGATGCAGAACTTTTGAAGACATCTCAAAGTTTGAGATCTGAAAACGCAATGCTGGGACAGAGTTTTGAACCCAGTGAAAAGGTTCAAAGTCCAAAAAACTTGCAACATGCTAGTTTACAGCCTGATTTCAAAAACGTTTCTAGTGCTTTAATGTCTGTTGCACAATAAAGTGCACTGTTTATATGCAATATTTGGTCACACTTTAGTTTGGGGACTTTTATTTCTAATTTAGCTACTGATAAATATTGTCACACAGAATAAGGCATTAATATGTGCTTTATAAGGACTAACAAACAGCCAGTATCCTTATAGTATGCATGCTAATGAGGAAGTTCATAGTGAGTATTTTTTTCTCCTTCTAAAGTGCTGCCCAATATTTTTTTTTCATAATTGCTTATATACAGATAAGAGACAACATTACGACTAATATTATGATGGTCTAGCCTAGAAATCTAGACGCCCCCTATAGCGGCAGCAAATCTAATTTGCCGCAAGTGTTGTCTAGCAACTCTCAATACACTTCTGAGCTGTAAACGCCAAACTCTGGTCGGGCCAATCATATCGTGTGTAGAGTCGGTGGGCGGGGCTTAACACAATGACGACAAGTCGCGCTTGCGTGCTTCTAGTAAACACAGAAACTGGTGAACGGCAGTCTTTTGAATCAGCTTTGACCACGACTCTGGAAGACTTGGAGTTAAGCTTTTCTCTGAGAAAAGAACAGCACTGAAGTCATTCTTAAAAAGGAAAGATGTGTTCTAAGTTTTGCCGACCGGATACGGCGAGCCCTGACCCGTCGAGGCATGGACTCCACTAGACCCCTGAAGGTGTGCTGTGGTATCTGCCACCAAGATGTTAGCAGCAGATCCTTTAAGTTCTGGAAGTTGCGAGATGGAGCCTCCATGGATTGGACTTGTTTGTTCAGCACATTCCACAGATGCACGATTGGATTGAGATCTGGGGAATTTGGAGGCCAAGTCAACACCTCAAACTCATTGTTGTTCTCGTCAAACCATTCCTGAAACATTTTTGCTTTGTGTCAGGGTGCATTATCCTGCTGAAAGAGGCCACAGCCACCAGGGAATACCTCTGCCAGCTTGCCTTCTTCCCATAGTGCCATGTGTTCCCTGGGTAAGCGACACCACACACCCTGCCATCCACGTGATGTAAAAGAAAACGTGATTCATCAGACCAAGCCACCTTCTTCAATTGCTCCATTGACCAGTTCTGATGCTCACGTGCCCACTGATAGCTTTCTATCAGATTCAGAACCAGCAATAACAGTAATTTGTCTGTTTGATCGGACCACACGGACCAGTCTTCGCTCCCCACATGCATCAATAAGCCTTGGCCACCCAATACACCGTGGTTGGTTCACCATTGTTCCTTCCTTGGAGCACTTTTGATAGATCCTGACCACTGCAGACCGGGAACACCCCACAAGAGCTGCAGTTTTGGAGATGCTCTGACCCAGTCGTCTAGCCATCACAATTTGGCCCTTGTCAAACTCGCTCAAATCCTTACGCTTGCCTATTTTTCATGCTTCTAACGCATCAACTTTGAGGACAATGTTAATTTGCTGCCTAATATATCGCACCCACTAACAGGTGCCGTGATGAAGAGATAATCAGTGCTATTCACTTCACCTGTCAGTGGTCACAATGTTATGCCTGATCGGCGTATGCAATCATTTTTTGACTAAATGACAGTTTTCTTCCATTAGATGACATATTCAAAACAAAACAGAGAGATAGAAATAAAGAAATGAGACTGCACTGAAATGAATGTGTGTAATTTTTTTTACTGACATTGTTGACTAAATAGATTTTCTGTGCACAGAGGAGGATGATGATTGGCTAGACACAACAGAGGAAGAGAACATAGCCCATATCCCATACACTCCAGCTCAGTACTCTGCTGCTGAGATGCTGGAGCGCTCAAAGGAATTTTACTCGCTCATGAATCTGAGACGATCTGTCCGCTTCATCAGTCCAGATCCGGTACCAAAAGAAGTGATTGACAATGTCATACGCACTGCAGGTAATGCAATCGATCGCCGTGATGGAAGGGCTTGAATTTGACCATTTGGCAGAGATAGCTAATCAATATTCAGATCAAAAGAAAAAAAATTCAAAGCCAGCCTTTGGTTTTCCTCACTCGTTCACTCTGGTGTGTGTGTGTGTGTGTGTGTGTGTGTAAGGCACTGCACCCAGTGGAGCTCACACTGAGCCCTGGACGTTTGTGGTGGTTTCTGACACCGACGTCAAACACAAGATCAGAGAGATCGTTGAGGAAGAGGAGGAGATCAACTACAAGCAAAGGATGGGAGACAAGTGGGTCCATGACCTAAAGAGACTCCGGTGTGTTTCAAACAGACAAGAAATTATTTACACACTGTTTTATTTGGTTACACTTTATCTTAAGGTATCATTGTTACAGTGTAATTATATATTTAAGTACTGCGTAATATTAATTAACTACATGTACTTACTATAGGGTTAGGATTAGGTTTGCTTTAGGGTTAGTTGTGTGTAATAATGTATAATTTACTGTAATTACTGTGGTAAGTACATGCAACATATGTAACAAGGACACTGTAAAATAAAGTTTTACCTTTTGTTTATTCTTGTTAGTTTTATTATTACTGTACTACACTATTATGTATTATAATTTAATATAACAATTACAGACCAATATTAATAATAATATGTGTTGATAAACTCATCCGGCTATGATATTAGTGCCCCCTTGTGGTAACTTTTTTCCTACAATCTTTTTTTCCCTATGGTTAACTTTGTTTCAGATTGTTGGTCACAAAAACAATAATAAAAAAAATATGATATTAGTATTATTGTTGTAATACAATACAAAAATATTATTTATAATACCACAATTATAAAATGTAAAAAAAAAACAAAAAACTACACTATAATGTAATATTATACACAGATTTAATAATATTTATAAGAATTATTGTTATTTTTGTTGTAATACTGCATGCAGTAATATAATAATGTTTTTTAGAAATAATGTTTATAATAATATGATAACATTTTGAATAATAATTTTTACACTGTAATAATAGCATTGCTTTTGTTGTTGTAATGCTATACACAGTAATATATTAAATTATTATTATTATCATATTATTCTTGTAATATAATGTACAGTCATTTATTATTATTTTTTATAATAAATAATTATATTAAACTATAATTATAGAATACAAATTTGTATAATATGATACACTATAATATAATAATTAAATGTGTTATTACTATTACTGTAATACTATACTAGGGCTGTGCAATATATCGAAATTATCAAAATATCACAAATGTACATTCCGCAATATGCATAAAGCAATGGCTCGCAATATCTGAATGAATTTAATAGGCTACTTCAACATTGTGAAAAGTGTCAATTTTAGGTCACAGAGAATAGACTGGGCACATTACTGTTATTTATGTGAGTTGCTTGATGTTAAAAAAGAGTTATTAAACGCAATAATTTGCGAAAAACAATAATTTGGAGTCTCGTGCTGTTTGACACACACACACACACACACCGAAACGTGAACAATTTGTGACATAAATGTTTGCTAAAACGCTGCTGGTCACTTTCAGAAGTTGTAGCGATGCTTTCTTTTCCCACTCAGAATGTGAAAATGGTTTCATTCTCAGTTTAAAAAAAAAAAAATTGCACACTAATTGCAAAATCGTATCGCATTATTTAACAAGATATTGCATATCACATTTTTCTTCAATATCGCACAGCCCTATACTATACACAGATAATAATATAAGAAGGATTGTTATTTTTTTGTTGTTGTAATACTGTACACAGTTATATAATAACAATATTTATTAGAAATAATAATGTTCATAATACTATAATTAAGATTTTTTTACTATTCACTGTAGTAATAATAATAATTATTATTGTTTTTGTTGTATTGCTATACACAATATAATAATAACATTAAGAAGTTATACCATTTATAATACTATAAACTGTATTATAATATTAAACTATTGTTATATTACAATGTATAGTTTTATAAATAAGAATTGTTATTATACCATTTATAATACTATAAACTGTATTATAATATTAAACTATAGTTATATTACAATGTATATTTTTATAAATAAGAATTGTTATTATTGGTATTTTTACAGATAAATATAGATATTTGATTATAATTATAATTATCACACAGAGTTATAGCAATGCTATTGGAGCCCCTTGTGGTCAGTTTTTACCATACTAATTCTACTATAATTTTATCTCAAGATTTGTTATGATTTCATAATTCACTAAATAGCAATAAAGATCACACTTACTGTATAAACAAGTAGTAAACCTCTCTTTCACAGGACAAACTGGGTGAAGGAGTATCTGGATGTGGCTCCGTATCTGATTCTAGTATTTAAGCAGACACATGGAGTTTTGCCCAACGGCAAGAAAAAGACTCACTATTACAATGAAATCAGCGTGTCCATTTCCTGTGGGATTCTACTGGCCGCCCTGCAGGTGAGACTCAGAAACACACAGCAATCAAGCGTTTAAAAAATTTTTTTTACTTTGAATTTGAATGACTTGTTAATCCATTTTGTTGTGGTAGAATGTTGGGCTGGTTACCGTGACGACCACTCCTTTGAACTGTGGTCCACAGCTTAGGTCCCTCCTCCAGCGACCAGCCAATGAGAAGCTTCTAATCTTGCTTCCTGTTGGCTACCCTGCGTCTGACGCCAAAGTGCCTGACCTCAAACGTAAAGACCTCAATGACATAATGGTGACTGTGTGACAGTGCTACAAATCATAATAAGACCAAATTTATAAAGCCATCTTGAATGTAGATTAAACAAATGTTCTCATTACTGCTTTGTTTTTTTTAATGATACCTTACCATAAAGGGATGTTACAGTAATAGTTCACATTAGAATACAGTTCCATGGTTCATTTAAAGCCGCACTTGGCTACTTTTGCTCTCGGGGTCCCCCTACAGCAGGGGGTGCCATCGCGCGTGCATTTGTTGACATGACAACCCTGATAGCCCTGAACTAGTGATGCGCGGGTCGTCTCATAACCCGCGGACCCCGTATGTCTATTTAATGGTCGCGGGTGCGGGGCGGGTTGTAAAAATATATACAGTGGTGCGGTGCGGGCCAAATAACTTCATAAAAGTGGCGTGAAGAAGAGCGAAATGTTTGAATTTGCATGGTAACTCAAATGTTTTTTTGTTTTTTTTACTATTTTCGTTATTTTGGCTAGACATTTTTTGGACATATGAACTGAATTTAGAAATGCTTTGGAAAAGAAAAAAAATTGCATTTAATAAACAAAATAGTTTTTTTTTTTAAATGTAGACAGCGTTTGGAGTGAGTGCATGCAAAATAATTAGTTCCCCTTAAAGGGGGGGGTGAAACACTCAGTTTCAGTCAGTGTCATGTCAATCTTGAGTACCTATAGAGTAGCATTGCATCCTGCATATCTCCGAAAAGTCTTTATTTTTTTATAATTATATAAGAAAGATGCGCTGTTCCGAGTCTTTCCGAAAAAAGCCGAGCGGGTGGGGGCGTATCGTGTGAGCGGAGCTAAATAATGACGTGTGCAGCAGCGCGCTGTGTGTTGAGTCGAGTGTGTCGTAAAGCTGTGTCATCCCTAACAGCGGGAAAAAAACTTTATTCAAAATAAAAATATGGCTTTTAATCAGATACAGCCATACATCTATGATCCGGAATCAGACCCAGAGGCTGCAGTTGAACAGGAGCAGCAGCAAAAACGACTAGAGCAGGACGTCTCTATGTGGTACAAGTTATACACTAACTATATAATATGCTTAGCGACTTGTGTTATTTACATATTTATACTTGAATTATATCGTCGTATTTTTGTCTTTGAAGGTGTACATGTGGGAAGTGCAGTTGTGCACGTGTGTGTGTGTGTGTTTACGCGTGGTTTGTGTAGACAATTGTAACGTTAGTAAGCGGACTGGTTTTGCACGGCAGGCTAAGTTAGTGTTTACATAGAAAGACACGGAATAGTAGCGCATTTAAATGAAGAAGCGTGCTTATTTAGTTCAACATATTTCCCCACTCTTTGTGTATTGTTGTTTGGAGTGCTTTCACAATACACAAACATAAAGTTACACATATAATGGCCAGCTAAACAAATGTACACGCACTACACATCGCATGCTCCATTGATCAATTAACTATACGTGATCATGTTTGGGCTACTTGATGAGAATAGGCAAAAACACAGACATTTGAAGCAGTCTTACTCACAGCCTGCGGTTCTAACGTTGGGACCTTTATCGTTGGGACTGCTCCATCCTTCAGCATTAGGCGATCGGAAAATCCGGCGTCGAGCTGGGCCTTGTTTATGAAACAGTCGGCACCGAAATGCAGCGAACAGATATAAACATTCGCGCAACTCAGTTGCTGATCCGGAAAAGCAAATTCCATCCACTGTTGCCTTACCGCGGGGTTTTTGGGGAATCTGTGCAGGACTGTCTTGGTCTGGCAACCAAAAATGCACTTTTTTGGTGACACTGTAATTGTGCACATCACCTGTGCAGCGCATCCTACAAGCCAGCGCTTTGATGGGCGTAGCCTGTTACTTTCGCTCTCTCCCTCTCTCTCTCTCATGCTCTTCCGGTAGAATTGTCCGTAAGGCCCATACAAGGAAATTCCGCCCCCATTAACGTCAAAGGGGACGCATGATCGCAAAAAACTTGCCGAAACTTATGACTAACCGGAAGTAGTATTTTTGACAAAGAAATACTCCCATCAAACATCCACCTTAACTTTTGAAACTTTGTCCATGTTTAGGATGGGAATCCAAGTCTTTAACAGTGTAAAAAGATCAGTATGCATGAAACAGCATTTCACCCCCCCTTTAAAGGAAGAAGGAAAAAATGAGAAATGGCGCTTTTATCGGCGGTGGGTTAAAGAAAACAGCCTAACTACGATACTAAATAGGCTACGTTTAGGCATAAACATTAGCTTGTAATATTATTATTTTAATTTATATGTTGATTATGAAAAGTGAGCAGCATGAGTAAGATATAAGATTCGCAATGTGTTTGAGATGGGCAGTCGCATGATTTTGACCACTTCGAGTTTTATTTTCTGGAAAGTCTTTCTTAAAAAAATTATTTTGTTTTGTATGAATTGTATTTTTACTTTAATCGACGTTTCATCAATTAATTGCCTGTATATTAAATAAGAAGCAAACCAAGATGGTCTGGAATGGATTGACGTGCGTAGCTGGCCTGTTTCCTCTGCCTTTGAGTAAGGCTGAAGCTAAAGCTCTTTCTGTTTTAATACATTTTTTGAATATGTCTTAATTACAGTAGGCCTATCCTATATATTATTTGTGGCTGCACCGGGGTCCCTCATTATAGGTAAAGTTACACCACTGTCCTTATTAAGAGAAAATATGTCCTTTTAACTACATTATATCTTGTTATGTTGTTATTACGACACAATTGAGTGGAAAATATAGACTAATATGCTTTGTTCAAGTTGATCGCTGTCGTGTTGAATTGCGCAAAATTTAACTTTAGATAACAAAATGCATGTGTAAAAGCTAGTACACCGCATCCAGGAACTTTTTTTTTAGAACTAAAGCCGGGTGCACACTGTGCGATTTTGGCCACGATTTGGCCGTCTGGGACAAATTTAGCAAATCCTAAAAGATTCCTCAGATCCTAGGCTAAAATCTGACGTCTTTGGTCGTTAGTTTGACATGTTCACCGGCAGCCGATTAATGAGCGCTGCGATCAAATTTTACCTCAGACGAAATTCTGGCAGTGTCAGAAGATTTGGCACACAATCCTGCAGTGTGACTTCTCCTACAAATGACAGTCAAATATCTCAGTTTTTCAAGACAAACTATGACCAAAACGAGTACTAGAGATTTCTTTGTAGCCAGCATTTCAGTCCCGCGTGTAATTCAGCTCACTGTCACTGAACGCGTCATTCATTGATGATATAAAGCTCCGGGTGAGTTTTCTTGCGCGCGTCCGTTTTTAGCGCGCCTTCACTATCGTGCAGTCTGACATTAATGACAGTGTGACATGGCGATCATGTTCGTATAGTCTGACAAGGGACATTCGCAAAGGATTTTGAAAAATCGCACAGTGTGCAGGACCCATAAGTTAGCTTTAGCTACTACTAATCAACAATGCTTTCATCATGGAAACTCTTACATGCAAAACACAGTATATGTTATGAATTTTACACAAAATTCATCTTCATCACAGTATAACTGATGTTATTGGGGGGGGGGGGGAATTATCAATGCTACCCGTTTTTAGCTCTGCCTTATAAATATAACTAGCTCGTTGCAGAATTAAACAAAAATATATTTTAAACTTTAGCATTATCGGTATTGTAGCGTGATAGTGAGTACTAAAATACATCTTATTTGTTTATATTCATACTGATTAAGTTAGATTTTTTTATAACGTGATTCTGACATGATGTCACAACATGCTCAGGTCAATAATGCGTCTTCCAGCTGAGGAATGGACTTGCTTTGCGACCATTACTTTCTATCTATATAGTATGAATGTGTGTTGTATGTAATCTAGATGTACTGCATCTGCCATGTTGTCAGGATCATGTGACCTACCAATATCTGTTATGTCGCTTCACCTCTATTCATAAATCATCTCCCGTGGCGTGGCCTCATGGGATAGCAAAGTGTCCATCGAATGCACACTTCAGAATCTCACCAGAAGTAGGGACTTTTCCGCCCACTGATCTGATTTTTCGAATACCATGTATTCGGACTTACTCTAGTTTCTCTGTTTTTCACATGCTATATAGTAGGGAAGTGCAATGTCAGACACAGCGATATACTTAAATTCAGAGGGTCAACACTTTTATACTAATTTAAGCTTCATCCACCAAATCTCTATCACTAGCAAAGCCGAGCAGGGCGCTAAAACATATTAGCAATGTGCTAATTTATGTTAACGAAGACAAAATGCGAATTCATGCATGCAACGTGTTAATTCAAGCTAGCAATGTACTAAAACATGTTAACATGCTAATTCATGCTAAAACAAACTAGCAATGTACTAAAACATGTTGATAACATGCTAATTCAATGCTAGCAAAATGATAAAACATAATAGCAATGTGCTAAAACATGTCAACAACATGCTAATTCATGCTAGCAACATGTTAAAAAAAAGCAAGAAGCATGCCAAGTAATGCTATCCTATCAATGTGCTGAAACATGTTAATTCATGATGCAATGTGTTAATTAAGGTAACAATGTGTTAAAATATGTTGGCAAACATGCAAATTCATGCCAGCAATGTTAAAACATGCTAGAAATGTGCTAAAACAAGAGACTGTAAAAAATAAATATATGGACGTAGTGTCCGTGACATCACCCGTAGGTTTCTGAAAAGAGTTTTTGAAGCCTCAAAGTTGGCTGTTACCATCTTGGCAGCACATCCCTCCCGGATAACAGAAAAGGGGCAAAGAGACGGGATGTGGGCGGAGCTGAGGTGATGCAATGACTAACAGACAAATGGCTATCCACCTGTCACACAAAATGGCCACGCCCTTAATTATGCAGATCTTTAAGGCTTTATATAATGATATAATGACTTACAAAAAATAAATAAAAAAATCACTCCCTCACAGTAGTCATGAAGGCAAAATTAGCCTATATACCATAGACTGTAAAAAAAAAAATATATATATATATATATATATATATATATGGGCGAAGTGTCCGTGACTTCACCCATAGGATTGCGATAAGCCGTTCTGAAGCGTAAAGTAGAGACGAGCTGGCCGTTGTCATCTTGCTAGCGCGTCATGCCCAAGCGGCAACATCCCGCGATCTCTCTTGAAGCCAATACGTAAGTAATGTAAACTATAATTAATCTACTAGCCACTAGGGCTCCAGAAGGGAGCAGAATCTCATTGAGCACCATGTTAAAATTCCCAACTTTACAGCAGAAAAAACATGGTTACAGCCTGGTACAAATTATGGTTTTGGCCTATATGGCTAATTTTGCCCTTCATGACCACTGTGACGGGGGGTGAATTTTGTAAACTCATTTGTTTACATTATATTAAGCCTTAAATTTCTGCATAATTAAGGGAGTGGTTACTTTGAGTGCCAGGTGGATAGCCATTTATCTGCTGTCTAATAGTCAATGCGTCACCTAAGCTCCGCCCACATCCCACCTCTTTGCCCATTTTTTGTTTTCCGGGAGTGGCATGCGACGATGCGCTGACAAGATGGCAACGGCCAGCTCGCTCCTACTTTACGCTTCAGAACGGCTCATCAGAATCCTATGGGTGACGTCAAGGACACTACGTCCATGTTATTTTACAGTCTATGGTCATGCACAGATAACAGAAAATGGGCAAAGAGGCGGGACGTGGGCGGAGCTTAGGTGACGCAATGACTATTAGATGTCAGATAAATGGCTATCCACCTGTCACTCAAAATGGCCACGCCCTTAATTATGCAGAACTATAAGGCTTTATATGTAAACAAATTAGTTATAAAAAGGCCTTTCTGAGCCCTCGGATTTCAACAAATATATCTTAATTTGTGTTCCGAAGATGAATGGAGATCTTACGGGTGTCGGACGGTGTGAGAGTAAGTTATGGCAGAATTTTTGGGTGAACTAATCCTTTACACTTTAAATTAAACATAAAAAACACAGACATACTGTTCCTTAGATATGTATTTAAAAGTTACAAATTAATTTTTCTTCTAGAAAACGTTGATGTTAATTTGTTAGCAGTGTACATTTTGCGTAGCCTACTATTACAGGTAGTAATAGTACCTGTAGTATTTTAAGAATGTTATCAATAATTTAATTTATTTTTTACTACTTTTATTTTTCCCCAAACAGGCTTTTATTTTTTGTTAATGCTACAATTTTGCCTGATTTCTGATAATTATTTTTGTGCTGTGGCTGACGATAACTGATATTATACATCTATAATGTTATCATGTACATTAAAGCTGTAGTCTTGAATTTTTTTTCCAGAAATAAAAACATGACAATATATGGTTGAATTTTGTAGAGACTGTTTATTAATCTATTAAAGTTTGTTTGCATTGTTTTGCATATGGGACTGAATTTATGCTGATTTTAATATTTAAAAAAAAATACTCAAAATTTAGTCTTGTAAATGTTATCAATTTAAAAACATGTAACATTACCGGTATTAACAAAAAATAAAGCTTATGATGTTTGTAACATTATTTAACTTGAGCGCTTGTTTTTGTTTTGTTTTTACCTAAACAGACTTTTATTTTGAAAATGTACGGTCTATGGTTCAAAAGCGTTGACGTATTTGACGTTGACTAGTACAGGAAGTTCCTGTAGTTAGTTGACAGATCTCCTTAATCGATTATCGTAATAGACTTACATTTTGTGATTGATTTAAGGAAGTAAATATGTAATATATCTCTACATTGTTCTAGCTGTACTGTTATGCGTCGAGCTCGATAAGGATAGCTTCAGTGCGTCGGTGTTTCGCTTGTTCTGTTGACTGACTCGAGCCGGTGAAGATGTCGTGCTCGCTGGAGAAGGTGCTCGGCGACGCGCGGACGCTTCTGGAGCGGCTGAAGGAGCACGACACGGCCGCGGAGAGTCTCATCGATCAGTCGAGCGTCCTCAGCCAGAAGATCCACAGCATGAAGGAGGTCGGAAACTCTCTCCCTGACAAGGCATGATATGAAATCTCTTACTGACCACCATACAGAGCCCATGTATGAACTCTCTAAAAGCATGCACTGGACGAATTACAGTCGTGTGCATGTGTTATTGCATGTATTGTTGTACATTGCACAATATAAGACATTCATTGTTGCACAGCATATGGCTTGTTATAGTGGGTAAGATCTGGACTGATGAGACTTGGGTTGAATAGACGCAGCGAATAATTATTTTCTTGCTCAGTATTTTTTTTTACTTGAGAAGCAAAATTTCTCCAGATAATGAGTCTTATCAAAAAATACGCAAGTTTGTGCTAAAAACAAGAAAAGATAACAAGAATAAATAAACCTAACCTCAAATGCCTATATTATGAGGCAGATGTTTTACTTGTTTTAAGCCTTTTGAAACCTTTTTCAGAAATTAAGACACATCATTCATTTTTGTCAGATATTTTTAGATATTTGTAATTGAAAAGACAAAAATACTGAGTAAGAACATAAATGTTTGAACTAAAATCTGTGGATAAAAGCTCTGAATGCAATGCCGTATTAAGTTTTGGCTGATAACTGATAATTATTTTTGTGCTATTTCTGAAAATTGAAATGATTTTTGATTTTATAAATCTATGGTGTTGATTATGCAAGTTAAAGTTGTAGTTTTAATTTTGTGATAAGTGAAATCGGGAATTAAAAACTTGTTAATGTACAATTTTGATGGTTGAACTTTACAAAGAATATTTGTTAATTTTCTAGTAATCTATTTTTATATTCATTGTTTTGCATTTTGGACAATTTAATTTGTTGATTTAAAGTCTGCAACTAATACATGCATGCATATATATAATAATTGTCTGGGAAAAAAAAAAAAAAATATATATATATATATATATATATATATATATATATATATATATATATATAAAATTTCAGACAATTATTATCATTAATTTACATAACCAGTTTTATTGTATCACCTCAGAACCCCGTATATGGTGTATCCCATCTGACACCAAATAAAGATGAAACAATAGCTACCTAATATGAAGTTGTATTTTTCCTGTGTTCAGTACACGGAGGAAGGCCCAGAGTATCAGGAGCTGTCCAGATACAAACCTCACGTCCTGCTGACCCAGGAGAACACCCAAATCAAAGATCTCCAGCAGGAGAACAGAGGCAAGGCGGCTGGAGTTTCTTCAAAGGGTCTCGCATTTTTAAAGTGAATTTTTGATTCAACTCTTTGTGCTTTTCGCAGAGCTCTGGCTCTCTCTGGAGGAACACCAGTACG